>NC_143436.1:23703552-24010921 GCF_987193195.1 Phasianus colchicus
TCTTTTCTGTCTCTACTGGCAAAAGAAATAATCTGATGAAAGGTTTGTAGAAAGCTTTGTTAACTTTCTCTCCCAGATTTATCAACTGCTCTTGAAATAAAAAACAGATCTCTTTGTAAACTCAGCCTCTCTTGGCAACAACAGGGTGTACCTATAGCTGGCTCCTTCCTTGTGGAGACAGCTGCCCTGCTCAGATCTGCAGAAGAGCCCACTGGCCCCAGTACTGTGTTTAAGAGATTAGGGGGATGTGGGACATAAGCAGTACTGGGGTGGAGTACTGTAATGCTATAATGCAATGAAAAGCACAGCAATGATAATGGAATAGTAAAGTCCTAGGCTGCAACAAGTGAGAATACACTCAATGCAGCAGCCATAGACACAGAAATAAAGGAAACAGAAAGACCTCAAGTAGACAGAGATGTCTAACCTCCGCTGCCAACCCTTAAAAGAGGTATGGGAAGATGTGGATCCTAACTAAGATTAGTTTTATATATATGTACAGGAGCACCGAGTGAAACTTCTCTCCATGTTGTTCCCTGTTCACTTGTAGCCACAGCAGCTGTTCAGTCACAATCTACTTCTCTTTATAGAAGACAGCAGCACACTTTGAGAAGTGCCCTTGCTACTCAGCCCTTGCTTCAAACAAGGGTTTTCAGGTCTTTTTGTGAAGGTTGGCCCTGTGCTTCCACACAAAACCTGTCTGGAAAGGAAAATGCACCACTGGCTGCATTTCTGACAGCGCTTTCTCTGAGAGGCATGGCCATGTAAAATGCTCTGGCTCCAATTGCAGATCCCTTCCTATGTTCTAGATGAACATGTATGCCTCTGGGGACATTCAGTTATTTTCCATCCTCTTAGGCAGCAACAGAGAAAATGAAACTAATAGTTCATACTCCTCTTTAGCACTCCTATTCATTTCTACTTGGGCTATTAAATGGAAAATTGGGCAGAAAAGCAGAGCTACCACCACACTAGCATATCATCTTACTGCATAGTTACCTGCTGGCAACACTGCAGCTTCCCACAGAGGCAGATAACCCTAACCCCTGGAATGGTAAATGTAGACTGAATTATTTCAGATCGGATTCCTTCTCAGTCCACAAACGTACTGAAGCGTGCCATCCTGAGAAGATTAATTTTTCCTTGTCTCTCTATAGAGGGCAGGCAGGATTGTGGAATGCTGGGGATGGTCACAGCCTGATGCAAAGCCTCCCCTGCCCCTCTGTGAGGGCACAACCTGGGAGAGTACCTTGCCAGGCACTGACATGTCACCCATGCAGGGAACTAACATTCATAGAATCAGACACGTTTGAGTTCAAGGGCTCCTAAAAATTCATCCACCCCTATTGCAAAGAACAGGGACACCTACAGTTAGACCAGGGTGCTCAGAGCCCCACCCAGCCTGATCTTGAGTGTCTCCAAGCACATGGCATCCACCACCTCTCTGGGCAACCTGTTCCAGTGCTTCATCACCCTTACTGTAAAAAAACAGTTTTTTTTTTTTTTTTCTTATATCCAAAGCCTACAAGTAACAGTTCCCCTTCAGACGTGTTTATGGCATGCAAAAAAGTGGTCTCTATCACAGGCAAAAAGGTTCTTTCAATCAGTATCTGCAGAATAAGACACTGTTTTCAGTGGTGTCAAAAGGCTCTTTTACTGCTGTCCTCTTTTTAAAGATAGTGCACATCCTGACAGGAAATTCAAACAAATTAAAATAAAATATATGCTTGCAAAACCAGCAAATCAAAACTGGAACACTCCATTGCATGCTCCAGTATTAACAGCATGCATAGAATCAAACGTGATCATGCATAGTAAAGAATTTCCATGTATGTGAAATGCTTTAACAACAGCCCAATTAATTAAACTGAGATCTATTAAGTCAATTCTGGTTAAAAGCAAGTTGTTTTGGCTTACTTGCAAATCTAATCAAACCATAATTCCTACACTGACATCACATTTACCAATTTTCTTATGTTTCATTTGTGAATCTGATGGCTTTCTTACTACTGCGAATGCCATCCTACGAGCATAATAGATAAGAAGTAACTGGAACAATGTATCATAATCATCATGGTTGGGCAAACACTGCTGATGATGCTGCACAGAGAAATTTTTGAATAATGCTCACTGAATGGTAGGAGCAGCTTACTGCTGGCAAATGAAACAAAGATTTTCTTAAATGAATGTTTTTAGTTTGTTTATTTTCTCTTGCAACTGCACTTAGATGAAATTGTATCATCACTAACAAATTTTAGAGGATATGTTTTGATTTTATAACTGGAAATAGAAGCAGCTTAGGTTGTGGAACTGAGCTATAATTGGACTGCATTATTTTCATTACTTCTAAATGTATATATACCTATATATATATACATATATATTTGAAATCTAATATTCACTTGAGGATAAAAGAAAACAGCGACAAAGTAACAGCAAAAATATGCTGATGTGCAATAGCCTATCTCAAAAATAGCCACTGTATGTCAGCATTCATGTTCTCAGAATAACCTATTCATAGCTCTTCCTTCTGTTGACAGTAACACTAATGATGCTGATACATTGATAAGAAAATGAAAAGAGACAGAGATACTGAATCCAGCACTTACTTAGAAACAAAAAGCACAAAAGTCTTTCAAGTATGGAGAAGAATAACTAGGCAAAATAGTATTCCTCTTCAATGTCTAAAAATATCCAAATGGGTTTAGTGGCATTTAAAGCCTCACAACACCCATTACAACAGTAATATTCAATTTAACAAAAATCAATCAGAAAATTAGACATATCTTAGTTTGGCTATTAAATCTTCAGAGCTGTCTATCAAACCTGGGAACTGAAATCTATAAAGTGTGATATACGCAGATACACGGTACCTCTCAACATCCTTCTCTCCAAGTTGGAAAGATATGGATTTGATGGGAGGATTGTTCAGTGGACAAAGAAATGGCTACAGGATCAAATCCAGAGAGTGGTGGTGAATGGTGCAATGTCTGGTTGGAGACTGTGTGGTGTCCCACAGGGATCAGAGCTGGGACTGATACTCTTTAGTATCTTCATCAAAGACATTGACAGTGGGATCGAGTGCACCCTCAGCAAGTTTGTTGATGACACCAAGCTATGAGGTGCGATCAACACACCAGAGGGACAGGATGCCATCCAGAGGGACCTAGGCATGAGGTTCAACAAGTCCAAATGCAAGGTCTTGCACCTGGGTTGAGGCAACCCCCATTACCAAAACAAGCTGGGGGTTGAAAGGATTGAGTGCAGCCTTGATGAAAAAGACCTGGGGTTACTGGTGGAAGGAAAGCTGGATATGAGGCAGCAATGTGCTGTGCAGCCCAGAAAGCCAACTGTATCCTGGGCTGCATCAAAAGAAGTGTGGCCAGCGGTGTGAGGGAGATGACCCTGCTCCTCTACTCTCCACTGGTGAGAGCCTCACCTGGAGTACTGCCTGGAGTCCAGATGTGGAGTCTTCAGTACAAGACAGACATGAATCTGTTGGAGGATGTCCAGACAAATGCCACAGAAATGATCCATGGAATGGAAAACATCTCCTACAAGGACAGGCTGAGAGAGCTGTGGTTGTTCTGTACTTAAAGGGGAACTACAAGAAAGAAGAGGACAGACTCTTTAGCATGGTCTGTGGCGACAGAACGAGGGGAAATGGTTTCAAGTTCAAAGAGAGTAGATTTAGGTTAGATATAAAGAAAAAATCTTTTACAGTGAAGATGGTGAGGCACTGGAACAGGTTGCCCAGTGATATGGTTGATGCCCTGTCCCTGGACACTTTCAAGACCAGGCTGGATAAGGTGCTGGGCAACCTGATCTAGCTGTGCATGTGCCTGTTCACTGTAGGGGAGTTGAACTAGATGGCCTTCAGAGGTCCTTTCCAACTCCCCTTCCAACTCTATGGATTCTTTGATTCTATGACTATAATGTGATGCATGTAGGGAAAAAAGCCCTGGGTTTTAGTAGAAAATGATGGGCTCTTAGATCACTGTTTCTATTCAGGACAGAGATTTTAGGTTATGATAGATAGTTCTATGAAAATATTAGCTCAGAACTTTGTAGATGACAAAAAAAAAAAAAAAAAAAAAAAGTACAGTTTTATTAATCATTAGGTAGTGAATAGAGAACAAATCAAGAAGCATTACTTAAAGCATGCTATAAATCCCCTCCTCTCTATCCACTTCTAACTCAAATTCTGAATATGGAATGGTCCTTTAGAATCTTCTTTTTTTCTCTCCTTAGAACATACACAAATCCCCAGACTTCTTTCTTCTTTTCTTTCCTCAGAAATGGGGTAGCAAAGTTTGGAAAGAGAGAGAGAAAAAATTGGGCAGTCAAGATGTGGGGATGGCTTCCTTGTTTAAGAGACAAGGAATATGTAGATGTGGAATTTGAGGAAAAGAAGAGTCTAATATTCTTTAGACTGGAAAACAAGCATACAATTGAAGTCTGTAGAACCAGACCAGAGCATAGGGAAGGTAGATGGTGAATGTTCACTTTCTTTTCCAGCAGAAGAAACTGCTAGCAGCAAATGAAGCTGGCATGAGCCAAGTTCAAAAAAGACTTAAAATTCAAAGCTATTCCTGCAAAAGGAGTCAGACCTGTGTATATTCTTGGCAACAATAATTGGGAATCAGTGGATGTATATGAGTTCAAGGGCAGACCAACAAGACTTTGAAAGAAAGATTCACTAAAGGTTACTAAATGGACGTGTAATGTCAGTCTCAGAAAATCTCGTGAACTTAGAATTGTTCGAGTTTGCAGGTTACTTGGAGAAAGTATCGTAAACCTGTCCTCTTTTGTGTGCTGTTTCCTTGAAACCAGTGAACTGGAGGGTGGGTAGATGATTTTTCTGAGCCAAAAATCTCTTTTGGATTACATTCTTACAGGTACCTTCAGCACAGAATTCTAGCACCTTTAGAGGTAGTATTAATCACAGGTACGATCCTGAGCGATCACATAAACTATAGCACATTTATATATGCTGGAAAAAAACAGCAGTAGTGTCTGCCATCAAACCATCAAAACTAAAGAGTTATAAATTGATGTGAAACCCACGTCAAAGGCCATGCACAAGTCCACGTAGATAACATCAGTTGCCCTCCCTTTGTCCACCAATATTGTCACTCCATCATAGAGGGCCACCAGATTGGCCAGGCATTAATTGCCCTCAGTAAAGCTGTGCTGGCTGTCTTGGATTGCCTACTCACTTCATATATGCCTTAACATGTCTTCATGGAGGATCTCCTCCATGACCTTCCCAGGCAAAGATATGAAGCTCACCATCCTGATTTCCCTGGGTCTTCCTTTCTCGCTTCCTTGAAATGAGAATGATGTTTCCCTTTTGCCAGTCACCAGGGACTTCACCTGACAGACAGGACTTTTCAAATACGATGCCTTGGCAACCACATCAACCGGTTTCTTCAGGACCCTGGGATGCCATGTTGTCCAGCCCCATGGACTTGTACATAATCAATCTTATGAAGCAGTCTTGGATTTGCTTTTCTTTTTGAGTGGGAGGGACATTTCTCCCCCAACCTCTGCCTAAAGGTTCAAGGAAGTTAGAGACATAGGAAGCCTGACTGGCAGTGAAGACTGAGGTTAAGAACTCGTGTACCTCACCTTTCCCCAGGCGTGTTGAAGCCAGTTCTCCGTTTTCATTTACTGGGAGGTTATACTTTCCTTGGTCTGTCTCTTTTCACCAGTGTATCTATAGAATCCCTTCTTGTTATTTTTCACATCCCTCTCCAAGTTCAGTTCCATCCTAACCTTGACTTTCTTGATCCCATCCCCCATGTCCAGATAGCATCACTACATTCTTTCCAGGTCACTGCTTCCGCTCTCTGTACTTTTCCTTCTTATCCCTTAGTCTGATCAGTAGATCCTTGCTCAGCCATGTCAGTTTCCTGCATTGTCTGCCTGATTTCTTATTCTGGGGGATGGAGAACTCTTGTGCTCTCAAAAAGGTGTCCTCACAGAGCTGATAGCTTTGTTCTGTTCATATGTCCCGAAGGACACTTTCCCAGGGGAACAATTTCCAACAATTCCTTAAACTTCTGGAATTCTGCTCTGCTGAAGTTCAGGATCATGACTCCAGTCTTTGCCAGGCCCATATTCCTTGAGATTGTGAATCTTACCAGGGCATGGTTGCTGTAGTCAAAATACACCAATTGTCTTTTTTTATTCTGAAGTACAGCTGGAAAAAAATGTAAACTTTTCCACAGGTAAATTTCACTGCTAAATTTCAGGAGAAAACTAAATCCCTAAGTATGTTTTATGGTTAAGGCAAGGGTTAAGAACTTGTCACTTATATTGTGTTCTTTCACTGTTTTAAAAATACCGTATGATATAGTTTGGACAAATACTGAGATGCTAGCCAGTCCTCTGGGTCAGGCTACATGATTTCATCCTACTAGAATCAGAAGGCTGACTTGTTTTGTGGCTGTCCTTGAGAAGCTCAAGCTGAATTCTCGTTTCAGTTTTAGAGTACCTAAGGAAACACAATTTGCAAATAAAGAAAGCTAAATCTAAGTGCCTCCAAGAAGACTATGCTCCCATTATAGCTCATGGAGAACTTGTTGATGTTTTTTGACCAAATATAGTGTTCATTTCACAGGGCACATTGAACAGCTCTCTAAATTTCACTTAGTGTCTCAGTTCAGATATTCACTGACTACACTGTGAATTTAAACATCTCAGACAGGTGGAGATATTTAAGAGCTTGATTCAGTTTCCTGACTGTAGGTATCTAATCCTACTTGAGCCTGGCTTGCTTTTCAAACATGAATGAGGAAGAAAATGGCCACTTTTTGCATAATAGCTCAAGCTCTCTTACATACAGGACACTCCAGCCCTTTACTCTTCTTATATGGAAAGTTAACTGCTTCTTTTGCTTCCCCAGAGTTTGCTCTTTATTGATGACCTGGACGTGAGGACTGAGTGTACACTGAGTAAGTTTGCACATGACACCGAGTTGGGAGGTAGTGTTGATCTGCCTGATGGTACGGAGGCCCTTCAGAGGGATCTAGAGAAGCTGGATTGCTGGGCTGAGGTGAATGGGATGAAGTTCAACAAGGCCAAGTGCCAGCTCCTGCACTTTGGCCACAACAACTCCAAGCAATGCTACAGGCTTGAGGCAGAGTGGCTGGAAGAATGTGTAGAAGAAATGGACCTGAGGGTGTTGGTTGACACTTAGCTAAGCATGAGTCAGCATTGTGTCCAGGCGGCCAAGAAGGCCAATGGCATCCTGGCCATCTGGCCAGAGTGTTGCCAGCAGAAGCAGGGAAGTGATTATCTCTCTGTACTCAGCTCTGGTGAGGCCACACCTCGAGTATTGTGTTCAGTTTTTGGCCCCTCACTACAGGAAAGACATTGAAGCCCTGGAGCATGTCCAGAGAAGGGCAACAAAGCTGGTGAGGGATCTGGAGCACAGACCTTATGAAGAACGTCTGAGGGAAGTGGGATTGTTTAGTCTGGAGAAGAAAAGGCTCAGGGGAGACATTATTGCTCCCTACAACTACATGAAAGGAGGTTGTGGCAAGGTAGGAGTAACCCTCTTTTCCCACGTAACTAGCAGTGGGACTAAAGGGAATGGCCACAAGTTGCACTGGGGGGTTCAGGAAATTGTTGCTTCTATTTTGTACTAGGAAAAGTTTCTTCTCTGAAATAGTGGTCAGATTCTGGAATGAGCTGCCCAGGGAGGTGACACTGTCCCTGGAGATGTTCAAGAAGTGTTTAGATACTGTACTAAGGGACATGGTTTAGTGAGGAAATATTGGTGGTGGTGGACAATTGGACTGGATGATCTTGGAGGTCTTTCCCAACCTGGATGATTCAATGATTCTATGATTCCATGCTCAGAGGTCCTGGGACCGATTAAGTTTATTAAGTCCTTTTGTGGGCTCTGCTCATTTGTCTTTCTCCTCTACATGTTTCTATCTGCTCAGGGAAGATACGAGTAAGAGTACTTCTCTGCTCACAGGGAATTACAAAAGTAAGAACTCTGCAGACCACTTAGTAACCACTTGGTCTTTCAGGTGAATGTAGCCTGGGCAGCACCTAGTGCATTTTGTGGCACTCCAAGCTCTATTTTGATTAAATACTCTGTGAAAAAGATTGCTATCAAGATCCTATGCCAATATCTAGCATAATTATATATGAAAGTATGAATAACCTTGTTGAAACATCTCATATTTAGCTAAATTATTATAAACAGCAGACAGGGAAGCTTAATAAGTAGAATTAACACACATGAGTGGCTACATTAATGAACTGTTCGGGTAAATTAAATACTTTGAACTTTCATCATTTGGAACAAATAAGCTTGTTCATCTCTTGAGTGATTTGTGAATGTACCCAAAATACCCTTTGACCTTTGATGTACAAGATAGCTGCTTTGACAGGGGAGGGAAGGAAGAAAGTTGGAGGATTGTGCGTATATGCATGTGTGTGTGCAGTACAGCAAGCTTCTGCGTTGTTATTTTCTTTTTTCTTTTTTTTCTTTTTGCAATCTGAAATTAGCTTTCAAACTACAGCAACAGTCAAGAATATGAAAAAAAAAAAAAAAAAAAAAGATAAGGACTGAATTACAGAGTTCTTCCTGTATGACCAACTGTAGACAGACTGATGTTAGTGGCTGAGCTGGAGGTGCTGAGCTGGGCAGTCAGTCTGGCTAAGCACTTCTTCATCTTTTAATTGTCCTGAAGTTGGTAGCTGTGCATAAAGTCTTCCTATGTGTAAACGTATGGCAGATTCCATAACTAGAAGTAGTAGGACTCTGAGAAGTGAGTATCTTTTCCACACTCCCTGAAATATATGCTGAAAGGTTCCACTTAAGACAAAGTTTGGAATAAACTGAAAATAGCTGGTGTGCTCCCATATACCAGTACACAGGCTCACATCTCTGTCTTGGTTTTTTTTTCATTAAAGTGGTATGAAATGTCAGAAACTATTTTATGATACTGGCAAGCATGTATGTAATTAAATTGCTTTCTTTGTAACACAGATTTTCTTATGATGCTGGATTCTGTCCAGTTGTCACAGTCAAAAGGAAATGTGCAGTATCTATGAAACAACTTCACTTTTTCCTGAAAAAAGTTTGGTAGTGTCTTGTTATACAGGGTAAGTGGAGCTCAAAACATTTTGCACTGAATTTCTTTGTGCTCTTGAATGGCATTGAGTAGTGGAGCGTTTTCTCCACTCGGCTGCATTCTCTTCACGTTTCTGGGGCATACCTATGAAATCTCTGCAAAACACTACAGAAATATAAATCATGATGCTTTAAAATGCCACACTAGTACACGCATCTGCAGCAGTTCTGTAGGTGAGCCACCAGGCTCCCCACTGGAAGTTGGGTATTGGGGAGGAGACCAGCGGCTTCCTTATTTGCTCTAAACTTCACCATCTGCAGGCATCTAATTTTCAAATGGAGAATATTTACATGAGGGCAGTTTTGCTGGTTTTAGGGCTTTAACATCCTGCTTTAAGGAAAAGTGTTCAGGAAAGTTTTAGCATGGTTGTTTATTTTGTTATAACACGAAAAGGGAGGAACACTTTACTTGTCAATGTCAGACGGAATTCTATGTTAGCAAACCAGGTACCTGGGAGGAATAAAACAATCTGTAAGAGTTGGGTTAGGTCCATCAGGGAACAATGATGAGACTTAAACTAGAAGAAATCTTTGAAGTACAGCATAGAGTGGCAAATATAAAGTGGTGAAACAGAGGCTAGCACTGTAATAGAAGAAGGAGGAAATCTAAAACCAGAGGGAAATTTTGATCTTTCATTTGTCTACCATCTCATTCATGCCATACATAAGGTATCTGACAGTGAAATAGTAAAGATAGTCAGAGGTAACATTTAACTTATTCTAATTTAACTTATTCTCATTTCATTTATTTAATTTCACCTCGCCTTTGCAATGGGTGTACTGTTGGGCCAGTTAGAATAGAAAGCATCTTCTTTTTAATATTTGAACTATCAAAAAGATAACTGTGTTTGCCTTGCCATTGGAACTGTGTACCAATGTGGTACATATGGCCTTTCTTTTCCTGATATATTTCCTGTGTTATCCTATAGAATCATCATCTAACTTGTAAAATACACACTGGTGCACAGGTTCATTGTCTTCAATACTTAGAGTCCCTGGTTCACCTTTGACATTGTTAGTGTGATAGGCACTGTACTTATGCTTTTCAGCACTGTCACTTCCTTGTGGCTCTGGAGAAGTGGGTGTGAAACAGTTGTTTTAAAAAGCCACACTGCAGAGGCAGAGAAATAATCACTCTTGAACAATCAGAGGAGAATTAGTATAGACAGAGAGTCCTCTAACAGCAACATGTGAGAAAGTGTAAGACAAATCCTAATGGAATAATATAAAATGCATGGAGTCAAGCAAGTACAATGACATAAGATGTAAAATACGGTATACAACATAGAATGTATAAGATATATGACACATGACTTAACCCATCTCCGCCCTGAAATTTGTTATGGTTCCTTTTTTTCCACTGTGTCTTAAACATCATAGGCAAACAGACAATTATATCTGTTTTTTTTTTCTTTTTTTTTTTTTTTCTGATCTAGAGCCATACACAAGGGATACAAGGTTCTTGTATCTCTAAGTACAATCTGATTGTATTTAAAATCAGGTAGAACCGTGCGCTGATTTTCCATAAGCAATTACAGAAATCCTCAAAAGACAAAATTGTCTTGGCTTATATTCACATCTTAAAATCCAGGATCAGCAAAAGAGATGGCAGCCCTGCAAGTTTACTCTGAAATGTTTGGCTATTCCTGTATACATTGAGGCTTTACTGTGTAATTTGTCTGACATGTAGTAGTTTCAAGAATATACAGAAAACAACTCTTCAATCAGGACTTTCACTGCCACGGAAAATCTGAAAAAAACAGATTGGCAGCATGTCATTCTGAAATTCTTTTAGGAAATAGCTGATTCTTACTAACACTGGATGAGGAAAAGCCCTTTGTAGTTTACTTTTGTGTCAAGAAACAGATTTTTCTCCTACTTATCAAAGGAAGCTTTTACCCAAGAATATTCAGTTGTTGATAAGACTTGTGTTGTTTCGTTATACATAAAAAGGAAGTATTTCAGAATACCTGTGAGGTCTGCACATATTTCAGAAACTAAATCCAAATAATATGGTTTCAAAAAGACTGGCTTGACATATGAGGAAGAAAATGTAGCAGACGGTGAAACTTCTTTTTTTTTTAATTTTAGACCAGAAATTATGTTCTCTAGATTGAACAGGATTTCACCCATTACACTTTACACAAGTGCCAAAGGAAAAAAATATTACAGATCTTTATTTTTCTTTTACCTAGGTAGTCTGAATAGAATTATGAATAGAATTATAGTTAGCAAGATGCTTCAGCTGACAGTGGACAAATGCAGATTTTTTAAGCCTACTATCTCATTAAAGGCCAAACTGTGCAACTCTTTCTGATGTTGAAGAGAAGCCAAAATCAATGTCAGTGCTTTATAACTTCAGTAAGGATTTCAGAATCAGGCCCTAAATGCTTTTGCTTTGATAGAACTCTGTCTTTCTGTCTGTCTCTTTGTCTTTTGAAAGCAGGTAATCTATCTATATATGAAAGTTTTGCTGGTGATGTGTTAAGAGAGCTCAGTAGGATTCCTTCCACTTTTTGAAATCCTGTTAACAGTACATACTAATTGCCATTTGCTCCCGATTTCATTATAAATATAATTTTATGCTGATCTGCAGGCTCTATCTGAAAGCACTGAGCACCATAATATCAAGATATCTATAGCATCCATCAGGATGACTGACACAGATTACACAACTGTGCTTTTTGTCAATGATCCTCCTATTTCTGAAGTCACCGTCAGTGCAGTGCAAAGCCAAATAAAATGCAAATAATATGTGTAATCTATAAAAACACTGAAAGAAGGGATCACTTCAGCATCTTTTTTTGTGTGTTTCTATGAAAGAAACTAGCTGTTTGATCTCATTAGGAATTAGGATAAGTGTTTTAGTGACTGACTAGGGAGGGCTCTTGAGAGGAGACAGCATCACTCTGGTCTTAAAAAACATTCCTCCTGCAATGATATCTTATCCATGGGCTGTGTAAGATGATACCAACTGGAAAAATGAAACTGAATATAGTTCACACAGTTGATATAATGACCCACATTTGCTATACAAGATTCTTCCCTTTGGGCAAAGAGAATCAAGCTCTACTGTACGTACTGAAAGGCAGCTCAGTCTAACCCACAGAATGAAACCAGTGAGAAATGAAAGCAATTTCAGTGACAGAACCTGATGCTAAAACACGTGCATCTCTCTGTACCGCACAGTTCACAGGCTTGCCTTCAGCTAACAGTGCTACACCTGTGCACTTGGAGCCTGCAAAATAAATTTTCTATAAATTGAATCACCAGTGAAAAAAACATTCTTTAATACTACAGGTTCAGAGGACGTGCATCTGCTACTGTATTCTCTATGCTGAATGCTTAATGCAGAGCCTGCATACTCTTCTTGTTATCAAGGAGAGGTTCTTTTGCTACTGTCAAATCCAATCAAACTGACAAATGAACTCCAAATTCTTGGCCTTTCTGTTTTTACCCATTTCCCTGTGTCACATGAAAGCCATATCACTAGCCGTGTTTGACCTTGGGCTGGGGTCATGGCAGCACCATCACTGTCAGCACTCACAGAATCACAGAATCGTAGGGGTTGGAAGGGACCTCCAGAGATCATCAAGTCCAACCCCCCTGCCAAAGCAGTTTCCCTACACCAGGTACACATTCTGCCACCTCCCTCAGACCCTGGTGCAGCAGAAGAGGCTGCACTGAGCACCCATAGCTTCAGTATTCAGTGTCTGCTTCAGTCATTGCTTGTTTTTGTCCTCTTCCTTCACTGAAAAACAAAACTGTAGTTATTACCCGTGTCTCCAGCAGTGGCAATCTCTTTCTCAGTCCTGCTGAGGAACGCAGGTTTAAAAGAGCATTGCGCAGAACTGAAGCTGATGCTCAGCAGTTTCTGAGCTAATGCCCCTCCATTGCTACACATCTGCTGTAGGCTGCAGCTGCTGTGGAATGAGAGATCACACAGCAATGAAATTTAAGGATTGGTATAAAGTGAGTGTCCAGCATCTACCTCACCAGTGGCTAAGTTGTTCTGCTTCAAAACCAATTTGCTGTCTAGCCGTATCCTAACCATCCACATGTGGTGCTGCACACG
Organism: Phasianus colchicus; assembly: GCF_987193195.1. Classification (NCBI taxonomy): domain Eukaryota; kingdom Metazoa; phylum Chordata; class Aves; order Galliformes; family Phasianidae; genus Phasianus; species Phasianus colchicus. The sequence continues at coordinate 23,716,785 of NC_143436.1, forward strand.
TACAGATATTGATATGTCAGCTACAAAATAGACATGCATTTAAGAGGCTGAGTTGAAGATTTGAGTGGAAAGCCTTTATGAAAAAACAGGAAATGGACTTTCTACTTCTAAAGTGAAAACTTTCTTTTTTTTCCTGCCTTTTCAATTCCAGAAGACTAAATGATGCAGACATTTATTTCCCCCAAGTTAAACAAAAAACAACCTCTATCAACACTTGAACAGGTCCTCTGTGTATATGTGTTATGATAGTTTTAAAGCTCAATAACTTCTGTGAACATAACAAAGTCAGAAATAGCATGAAAGCAGTGTAAAGTAAGTGCATTGCCCATTAGGGCAACACATCCATAGTCAAAACTGTTCTGTGCTGTATCCCAAGAAGTCTAACCATTATTATCGCCAGGAATCCTCTGAAAACTGCCCTGGCAGCAGCTGAATTGCAAAGCAACATATCTATATTCTGTACTTCTATATTTCTAATCAAAAGCTGATGAATTACATTAATATCAACTTACACCAAAGTAAGTTCAGGACACTACTACTAATTTGGATTTACATCATGTAAACACTAGCAGATCTGTCTGGACAGTTTTATTTAACGGGATTTCGTATAAGAAGAAGACAACGTGAGTTGTGAACACTCAGAATAGTCCAGTGCCATTCTTGAGAACCTCATAGGCTGTGTAGCAGTTAGTAAGACCAAAAGTAAGACAAAAAGTAGGACCTGGACCAAAGCTGAGAAAAGACCTCTTAGCAGTAGAGGCAAAACTGAAAGTCACTCCAACAAGAATGAAGTGCTAGACTGCTTCTCCATGGGAACTGGTACAATAAATGGACTTTGTGCTCCTGCAGGGAAGGAAGATTGAGTACAGGAGGTGTCAATTGCTATTGACTTGGACCAATATTACCTGGATGCTCCCTGAGAAGCAGAAGCAAACTTGGTTTCTTACAGATAGGAAAAGCCTAGCCTGGACCATTTGCTGCCCTTCATAATTACCTATTGCAGAAAACTGTTTATGCTTCCTTCTCCTGAACTTGTGCCAAGCTGAAATGCTCTCTGTATTTTTAAGGAACTTTGTCTTGAAACTTGGAAATCTCTCTAGCAATGAAGATCATCAACATTGAAACATTCTTCATGATTCTTGAGGTATACCCTTAAATAGTATAACTTCCTGAAAGACTTTGATGAAAAATGTAGCAGGAAAATCTCCCAAGCAGCACTGATATTTATCTTGATAAGCAAAAGAAACAAACAAAAAAGTTCTTTTACTTTATGAGCAAATGAGAAAATTTGACTTATGTCTGCCAAGAGATATGAGGGTTTGAAGTAGCAAAGTAGCACAACCTGCACATCCTGAGCACTGAAAATTGCCTCTAATTAGGATCAATAGAAAATTTATCTACTTCACACTTCTATAAAAAACATCAGAATCAGTGATAGAGCCAAATCATCAAATAGTTTCATCAGAAGATCACATAGATAATGCTTGTCTTCAACAAGTCATCAGGTACAGATCATCAGTTATATTTCATTGTCCATACAACTATTTTTCCTCTCAACTGCCTCTAACAAAATACTGCGAAGTATTGGTTTATGTTTGTAGAAATGATAGTAAGTGCAAACATGTTCTGTGTGCCACTATGGAAATAGCAAAGGTCCAAGAAAATGCTCCCAGAATGTAAATTTTTGTGACATACTACATTTATTTATTAATTTAGCAATCGAACATTTGCATAAGGCTCAGGTACAGCTATTCCTATGAAAAATCTTGCACAATAACATCAGACATCTCTGCTAATCCTACAGAACATCAAAAGCAATGCTGGCTGCTATTCAGCTCTGGGTTCAGTGCCATGACAACAGATGGAATTCATGGCTGAGGGGTAAAAAAAAAAAAGACTTCCATTCCCCTGTCACTTTTTGTAAGAATCTGTAAAGAGAAAATTATGCAAACTAGTAGAAACTGAATGTAGAACAGGAATGCCTGTGAACGTGTGGTATCTGCATTTATACAAAACAGCTTATTTGTGAAACAGAATGTAAGTGGTAAAAGTAGATGTGGAAATCTTATTCAAATTCTTGCAAAGGGCAAAGAGGAGTAAAAGGGATAATGGGCTGCATTTTCAACTTTTCAGTTCGAGGGAAACAGACAAATTCATAATATTATGGTCACAGGCAGATGACATTAAAATGGATTTTTGATGTTAAAGGAGTGTTTCTATTTTTTGTGAAGAGATTATTCTGAGACACTTTAATCTAAATATATATATATATCTTTGCAATAATATTTTTTGTAGTATTTTGATATCTTTAGAAAGAATATTTGGCCCACTACTGCCTTATGTAATTGAGAAAAAGAAATGAAAATCAATCTGTTAAACTTACTCATTGGCTTTTATCTTCCCTTAAAAAGAAAACAAATGAGATGAATGGGAATTACAGTGTAAAAGAAAGGAGATCTTGGACTTTTTTTTTCTCCAGTCGACAGTTCACAGAAGTAAACTGATGAGTTAGATGTGTGCCGACTACGCATCTACTACAGACCACTGTTATTTCAACATATTTAGAAGACATTACCAGACTTTCTGATGGACAAAAAGAAATAAAAACAGACTGAATTTGACAGGTAGAAATAAGAATTCTGCTGATAGAAACTGATAAAAGAGGGTAGAATTGGCAGCAATGGTACTTTCTGGTTACCTATCCAACAGAAGCAAAATGTTCCGTAAATAGATTTTCAGAATTGTCTTCATATTGTCTCAGCAACAGAAATGTAGCTTTGCATGAGGCTCTCCATCAGAACCATCTGTAGTACAGAACAGAAGCGTGAGTGATTTTTTTTTTTCCCTGCAAGATGGTAGTCAGAGCTAACCATATGGTTCTGCATTCATTTTATTTTGGGTACTTGTTTCGTACCCTGGTTTCCAGGTAGTGCACGAAAAAAAAAAATGTTTTAAAATTTCCTGGCCTAACAAGAAGGGCTGTAGGCAAACTTACAGTTGTTTGCCATTGCAAGAATACTTAAGGAGCAAATAGTTTAGCTGACTTCCTTCTGCCTTAACCCTGAAGATGTTTGTCTCAAGGTCATCTTGTTTTGTGTGTCTGACTGCACAGTACTGTTAATTTTCTTTTCCTGCATTGTCCATATATAGTGAAAAGAGCAAGTCAGCCTTATACATGAGCTGCAGGGTTGTTCTTTATTTTTCTCTAATTTATTTGTTCTCTAATTCATTCTGAGTAGGCATGACTCTGAAATACTCCATTAATATATCTCTCCAAGATACCCTAATTTGGATCTGTTTCCTTGATCTGACCAATGGCGAAGTATACAAGAATAAATGTGAAAACCTTCTCTGACCATGTAGTGTGATCAGATGCTCAGCTGTGCCTAGTTTCACTGAAGGGCATTCACTTGCAAATGTAAGATTTCAGGGGCATTTTGAAAATGTGGTTAAAAGTTTAAACTATGTGTCTGCTTTGTTTTAGATTCCTAGTTGGTATAATAAAGCAGTATAATAAAGCATTTATCAGCCTTTTTCAAGGGCTATTCTTCCTGCTGATGTTTTACAAAGAGTTTAGTGCTTGACTAAATTATAGACTTCTTAAAACTGACCATTAGCGAAGAGGAGAAATAAATTAATCATGACAGAGTAGTAGGCAAAATTACATTTTTTTTTTAAGCCTAAGGAGAAATTTAATTTGCTCATTAAAAAAAAATACTAACAAAGTTAACATTCTCAGACAATGGAAAAATGCCTAATTCCACGATGCACAATGGAGCATCCAGTTTAGAAAGGGTCAGTGAGTTTCAGAGGTCTCTTTCCTCCTTTCTCAAGGGGATACGTTCTTTGGAAACCTACCTTTTGAGGAAAGAGTGGAAAGCAGCAAGACCTATTGAGTTGACAATGAGATCAAAAAAGAAGGAGTAATTATTCAAATCCCTCAGAGAAATAAAAGCCTGAAGCAAGAAGAACTGAACCCAAAAAGGAGCAGGCAGGGTGGGGAGCAGGCAAAGGGGAATGAGAAGCAAAAACTGAATGAAGAGGGCAAGGCCTGAATGGGAATCAGTGAAAGAACTAAGAGTTGAAAAGGGAAGGAGGAGGGGAGAGTGGTGCTGAGGAAGAGAAGAAAGCGATGAGAGGCACATCATCGTGAATGAAGCAGAGATGTAAAGTTCATTCTTCTCAGTCTGTAACAGCTCTTTTGAATATTTAGATGATGGGTCTGTGATGCTAAAACACAGCTTAATCATGTTACTTTACCTGGAATCAGATTCATCAAAGTTTCCAATTTTAAATCAGTTGTCAGAATGGGCCATGCTGGTGAGTAGCAGGAACTGGAAAGTTTCAGAAGACCATGAGACAGCACATCTAGTCTGCTCCTTGGTTGCTTAGATACACTAATGAATTGTACTAGGAATTTCTCACCTCACATTTGCACTCTGCTATGTTTCAAGTATTGCATTTTGGATAATAACATGAGCAGACTCCAGGCATTCAAAAATAAATTCTCATCTACGAGAATTTACAGAGCAGCTGCAAACACAACAATAATTTTATCAAAGAGATTGATTTCATCATCATTTTTCTAAATTCTTCCTTCTGCAACCTCTGCTTTTTCCTCTGAATTCCATGATGGTCACAATAGCCCAATTATTGACACACCAAACGCTGAAATAGTCTTCCAAACTAAATTAGAGGAGGCTTCAAATCCACTGAAGGGTGTATTTGATGATGGGTGCCTGAAAAAGGAGTTGGTAATAAGCCCAGCAAAAAGAACTGATGCTTTCAGTGTTCTGGCTTTTATAACAGAAAGATCCATGTGGCAGGACATGTTGTGACATTTCCCTAAACTGAGCTGAGATGTTAGCCCAAGAATGTGATCCACAGATGGGTTTTACAAGGACAGCATCACAGAAATGGCAAAAGAAAGTGTAAGCCATCATGTGTGAAATAACTGTTAATATGACTAGAGAAATACAAACACTCAAGGAGTGTAAGTAACTCAGAAAATATTGTCTTAAACTCCCCAGAAAAAGGGTAGAGAATCTAGCACTGTTGGGTTAATATCTATCTATCTATCTATCTATTTAATAGTTGCCTCCTTAATAGAAATGAATGAATTTACTGCGTAGCAGGATAAAGTCAATTTATCAGCATAGGCACATCAGTGGATTTCTTTATAAGCAGTTCCTAATTAAGGAAAAGTACTATCCATGCATTTATGTCCCAATAAATTTAAGTTTCAAAATCATAAAACATTTTGTTGCACTTTTAAACTAAAGAAAATCTAAATGTATCTTATTTTCCTTCCCCTTTTTGAGCCAGATGCAAGTACAGTTTCCCTTCTAATATTAGAATGCAATGAGATGGGAGTCAGTGATGCCTCCAGGCACAGGCTATAGCTTGTAGGGGTCTGGCAGTCAACACATGGTTGGCTTGTGGCCTCAAAATGGAATTTAGCTCATTCTGCATCATTTTAAAGTATGCATTGGTTGAATCAGACTCACTCTTTTTGGCTCCCTAAAGATTTGTGAGAGTAGGACTTCTACCTTTCTGGGGCCTAAACAAAATGAGTCTATAATTTGCTGAGAAAGAGAAAAAGAAGAGGAAACTGATGCCAGAAGAGTGGTGGAAGAACAGGGAAGAGAGGGAGTGAAAAAAAAGTGAAAGTGAAAGCAAAGAGGAGCCTAGCATTTGTTCTGAAGGAGTTCATTCAAAAACTGTTACAGGAATGATGATGGATTATTTAGCAGTGAGAAACTCTTCTTTTACTGATGCTCAAGGTTTCTATTCTTCCTATGTTCTATTACCTCCTATGAATTTAAGAAAATTCAAGAAAGGAAACTTATTTTGTTGTGCTCTTTTTAATTTTTGAAGAGCCATAACTGCAGCAATACTGGGTACTAACAAATTCCTAGCTTAACATAGATGTTAAGTATATGGAGTAATATAACTGTGGAAATAATGAGATAAAATGAAGTCTCTGGTTTGATACAGGCTCTGGAAGAACAAGATAATTTGAGCATACTGTCACAGTTTCTGTTAGGAAGGAAGTTAATAACCAGTGGCTATTAAAAAAATCATAATTGATTTAATGTAGGAAGAGATGGAGGAATAAAATCTTCCACTGAGAAAGTAACTCACAAATTCAGCTTAGAAAAAGATAATTTTAAATCTGTACAAAATATATTTTGCATAGGCAGGATATACATTTTCATGTGCTCTGTAAGTTTTTTTTTCCTCCAAATTTAGTTAAACTACTTAAAGACACACTGTGCAATCAAATTCTTCAAATAAATATTGGGAAGCTTGTTCAAGATTCCTGTCTACTAAGATCGCTGAAAACAGTGGTAGGTGGTACACCTAATATTCTTATGAGTTTAGTAATAGCCAAGTTAAGATCTCAGTGTTCTGCAAAGTATTTAATGTGTAATTCAAAGTTCACCAAAGACTGACACCTGCAAACTTTCTCCTCCCTTCTATAGAACATGACCTATTCAATAATGTTTCTGAAGAAAATAATGAGTTTCTATTCATTCCCATTCTCTCCTCATACAAATGCTGTACTTCCTCTTTCTTAAGTTTCATGAACCTAAGCTGGAAAACTCTGACAGCAACACTAAACTGAGTACTAACCATTCTTTCTTAATAGCTACTTTTTTACATTTGCTTAGATGAATACACAGTTTTCCTCGGAAATAAAAAAGAATATTGTTCAGACATTTCAGAAAGTCATTCCCCGCCCCCCTTTTCCTAGTAGGATATCGTTATTGTTTGTTTCCTATTGATAGCTGGCACTAATAGATGGTAACTAATAACTTGCCTCCAAAGAATAATACTCCTAAGTGGAATTCCCCATGGCAAAATCATTGCATGGCAAGGACTCTACTGACACTGTGCCTATCAGGTATGAAACTGCTGAACAGTCACTCTGCAGTGGCAGTAGCCACCACTAAAAGGATGTATTAATTGGATCTCTCAAATCCCTGGAGGCCTGATAAGCCCTTCACAATGAAGTCCCTTCTGTCTGTTCTGGCTAAAAGACATACACAAAATACTTTAATACACTACTCGGTTGGCTTAACATTTGGGCTCATTCCTGAACCAAGGAGAAGTTTAAGTGATCCATCTTAGAGCAGTTCACCAAAGGTATTATGACTCAGAGCTCCTGCAACCTTTCATGTTACTATATTTAACAACTGACCAAGCACTGGCTGAGCTGCAGTAATTGCCTACGTGCACACCCTGGGGTAACAGGAAAAAGAAGCTTGAGGTGGATTAGGCCACAATAAAGGAGATGCTAGCTAAGTAGAAACTCCTAATGCTTGCCCCAGGACCAGAGCATGCATTCTGACTAATACAGCTACCTGACTGACAAGTGAAGACCTGTGCAATTAAGGCAACCTGTATATACATCCAAACCCTCAGAATAACTATTTGTCCCCAGCTCATCCTTGGCTCTTGGAAGGAATGAGGTTACTGTGCAACTTCAAAAGATGCAAGGCTGCCCTCCTACTCTGGAGACCAAGGAGTAGGTGTGGGACTCTAGAGATACAGCGCTGTTTGGCCTGCTCAACCTGCCCTGCTCCCACCCTCTTATAGATAGAGCCCCAAAGAAGGAAGACTTTGTGGTCTACATGAGGCCTGGGCTGAAAAGCAATATATGCAGAACAGCAATCTAAATCTTGGATCTCACTATCCAACTCAGCCAGACTTGGAAACATCCAACTTTCAGAAGCCTAGGATTTCAATGCTGTACAACTGTTTCTATCATTTGAATGCATAAGTGTAGCCATCTATTAACACTTTTTTTAATCTAAAATGTCTTCCACGAACCACATGAGAGAATGTGTGTGTTAGCATTCAGAAAGAAGTTCAAGGCCTCTATGCTGTGTTGTTGGAGTCTTGACCGAAAACTCATGGTTAAGGTCTGAAAAACAGGAAAATATTCATCTAATCAATGGAAATTTGCAAACCCTTAGAAGAAGACATTTGAAGAAAATCAAGATCCGAGAGAAGGTGAAGCAAAAGTTCTACAAACATGAAGACAGAATGATTTGAAGAAAAGGAACTCCTAAGGAATGAAAAGCTATTTTAATCTCTGTTATATAAGGTAGACAAGTACATATGACAAAATACAAAGATTTTGTTGAAATAACATACTCCTTGTAAAGGTCACCCTGTTCATCAGATACGTAGCAAGTTATACCATCCGTCTCTCCTGTGTGACTTCCATCAAATCCATATTCAGCAAGTCTAGCTTTCTAGCAAACAGTGGGACATTCAACTTACATGTGAGGAGTGAGGGCATTCCAGTGAAAAGAGAGGGCACAGAATGGGAAAGAGAAGCACAAGAAGTGGCACAAAAGAGGCAAAGAATGCCAATTCAGAAGGCGGGTGTGAAAGTAAAATCTGCTTCCATGCCTGCTGCAGTATATATTACACAACTGGCACTTACTTGGCAAATCACCCACTCAGGCACTGACCTTGGCAGCATCACAGGGATAACCTCTATGTGAGGAAAGACTGTTCTTCAACAATGTCTCCAAAATGTTTGGCACTAAAGTACTTTTTTAAGAAAGCGAGCATTGCTTCCATTCCTTATTTCAGTTCAAAACCGTTGAAAACCAGCATTTTCTTTTGTCTGCAGAGTAGGCTTCCTGTCCATGACTTTTGCGTTATTCTTCATGTAGTGTTCCAAATTATTTGGAATTGCATATAATTGCTATTACATAACCATCCAATTCCCAATGTTCCCATGTTAGAGAGCAGTGGGTGTATTCAGACATTTGCCCAACTAAAATGATCTCCTTGTTAATTATTTGCAGAATGATGACAGAATGCTTGGGGTTACAGTGCCTTGGTGGAAAGTCTGCTGAAGGAGAAACAGAAAGCATTCCAATTACTGGTGGAATTGAGATATGTCTCTTTCACTGACATTCTGTGTTGTGCCCTGGGAACAAAGAAGGATCGGGGTTGTTGATATGGGGAGTTGTTTTTTAATCCTTTAACAAAGTAATTCTGCTACTCACCATTTTGCTGGCCATATAATTAAATAAAATACTCACAATATAGAAATTCAATGCTTATTTCTACAAACATGAGAGTGAACTCTATTAACTATTCTTTTAGTTTGTGTGAGTAACTTTAGAGACATGTTAACAACATCACAATATGTACCTCCTGGATAGGAACTGTAAAGCAGGATGGAATCACATGAATCCCAAAATAAGTTTGGATAACTGTTTCTGAGCACACTCTAAGGATAAAAATCAGCCTTCTTCTAAAGGAGTTAAGGCTTTCAGAGACATTTGGAGTTAATTTTGAAAATAATTAGAATTGTGATTGTTATAAAGTAACAAAAGTTTTAGTCTTCAAATTAGTAAAGAAACGTGAAAGTGAACAAGTGCTTTTTTACAATAGAGATGAAATAAGATTAATTCCTGCAGACTTGATGTAGATTTGCTTTTGATCTCTAAAAAACAAATAAAGCTTGTCTGTAAAATCAAGTAGTAGAATATCTCTTTGCTATGCACAACAAATTCAAAGTGTTTGAATGAGGAGTAGGAGTCATACAAGTGTGTAGGTATTGTAAGCTGTTTACACTCTAGTCAATGCTTCCCACAGAAAGCCTGTTTAGATGGAACATGGACATTACTTTTAAATAATGTAGGTATAAATAATATGAGTTTTAAAGGATGCAGTCTTTCTGAGAACTATTTCTGCTAGGAAAAATTGCACAAGTGTACTAGCAGGACTTTGTAGGTAAACAGTTTAAGAAGCCTTATGCCCGTACTTACTACCAGATGGCATAAAAATGGCATCACTTATCAATCTCTTTTTTTTGCATTCTTTTTACATTCAACCATCACTCATTTTGATGAGAGTCACAGCCAAATTGTCAAACTATGACAAATGTCTGGGGACAAGATGAAGGAACAAGAGATTTAGGGACCAAAACTGACTGTTTTAATGATGGTACAAAGGCAAAGGTCCCAGGCCTGATCAGACAGGATCTGCAGCTGACTTTCATCACCTTCCTGACCTGAAACAGACAGATGATCTGGATGAGACCTTTAGCTTAGATTTTCACATATTTCCATGCTCCGAGACTGCTGTAAGCCCAGTGTTGGTTGTTGGCACTTCCAAACTGGTTCTACAGGCCTTAAATGTCCATCATGTCAGTACTGGTATGGGCTTCCTGGCAGACTTCATGCAACATTAATTCAAAGTTTTTCTTTTCAAAAAGAATGTTTTGCTTTAGGATCTCATAAGAGAAAACAACAGGTTGCAGAAACTGTGCCTAGAAGTCAAAAGAGATCTCAAGCTCAAGACTTCTGTCCAATAAAGATTTGCTCTGTAGCTACTGGGGAGAGATTTAAATCTCTTCCTAAATTTGCCTATCTCACATCTATACTTCTTCTCCTACAACACTGTGCAGAGAGGTACAGGATCTTTGCATTTAAGTGACCTGTCCATACACTGACAGATAATGTCATGAAGTCAATAGCAGGGAGTTGCAAATCATACTTTCTGGTCCACAATATAGACCCCATTTTCCCTATTTGCATCTGGAATATAGGGGCCTCTGCAAGGAGCAATGATATTGTGTGGTGCTGGTGCTGGTGCAGATGATCTTGCTGGGCAGATGATACAGCATTCTCTCTCACAGCTGTATTGCTGTGGCTTGTAACTCTTGCACAAAGATCTTAAGGCAGAAGATTTCTCTCTTCTGCCCAAAATAACTGCATTCAGCTTTTTTAGATTACAGCTGAGATCACTGCTTCGCAACATAACAGCCACAGCAAACAAAATACAATGACATGAAATTCAACAAAGATTTTTTACAAACAGGCACCAGCCAGTAACTGTAGATCTGTGAACATGAATCCTGCTATTTTATTTTAAGTTCTTGGACTACTTTATTTATAGTCATTTCTATCTCTTGTCACAGTAGCATCTGAGTGGCTCACAAGACTCCCAGGAGCAAAGCAAAGAATTAATCCCAGCTGAGGGGGAAGGAGAAGAGGAGGCTGAGAGAAGTGGCAGTCACGCAGAGCATTTGCAGAACAGCCAAGATCACAATCCATCCTTCCTCCCCTTTATGAGTTCCTTATCCTTCCTTCCTTTTACTAGACTGTTGGCCAAATAAATATGTGCCTTCCATCCAAAGGTCTTTCTCCTGATCATCATGATCGAGCTAATTGGGAGCAAGAGGGTAAATGAGGCATAGATGATGTACATGGCATGATGCCCAGCTGACGCTACTATTGAGTCGATGCCGGAAAAGTTAGGAAACCATAGCCTGGCACTGAATAATAGGCCTATTGCAACTGAAGTGTGGGGCAGAGAGAGATTTTCCTGCAGCTGGCACCTTATCTACAAGTGGTGTACAAGAGAAAGTAATGAATGACTTGACTCTTTATTTTCTACGTACATTTTATCGCAGTTCATCAGGCACCCATGAGTCTGACTGATGATTCCACGTAAAAAGTAACAGTAATTTCCCTTAAGAGAAATGAGCGACAGCTGAAGAATAAGCTGCAACTGTAGTCTCCCTTTTCATGAGTTACTTTGGCAATTTAACCGTGTTCATTAACTGATTTAAGTTTCAATTCTGTTTTTATATCTGATGTGAATATCTTTAAGTTAAACATTGCTTGTGATGCAGGATAACGGCTAGCAGATAACGTCATAAAAAAGGAACATTAAAGTGAAACTGCTTCGCTTCAAAACTGAATTTATTCCATTGAGATAAGGTACCTGTCACCTTGGTCAGCACTTTTTCCATTAAGAGCCCATGTTTGCCCAAAGGGAAGCATCTGTTATGATCACTGATGCCACATGGAAGCCTTTTCCCATATGTACTACAGTCAAAATGTAATGAGGGCACAAATTGTTTCATCCGAAATGAATGTATGTGTTAAGCAGAAGAGAAAAATAGCAATGTAATAACTGATTTTTAGCTGGCAAGTAAAACTTTCCCCATTCCCCATATATGCCAATTTGCTCTAAGTATCTGACTTTTGAAGGACAAGGGAGAGCAACTTGGATGAGACAGTCAAATCACCAAAGATTTTCTTGAAGCTTCAAATATGTTAGTGGGTATGGAACTGCTTGGTTGGAGATGGTGATCATTTACAGGAAACTTGTGGATAATTAAAAGCTGCACAGAGTGGTTGCCATTAAAAAGCTATTTTTTTACTACTCATTAGCATATTATGGTGAAGCTAACTACACAGAGAAACATCTCATTTGAGGTTTTGATGAATTTGCCATTACTGTGAATTTTCTTCAGTGTTGGCTGTTTTTGTAAAAGATACACTCACATTCAAGTAGGAAATCATAAACAAAATCCTCCTAGCCTCCTTTTGTTAGGTACTGTGTTTTAATGAGCAGTATTTCCTTCAATTTTTTGTTCCTTCCATGGTATTCGAGATGTTACAGGTTTTTGTACACTTACAGCAGAAGCTATTGCAACATTTATTTGGGTGGAGTGGCCTCTGGTAAAGGGTCATATTTTAACACTTGTCTGCATGTGTCTCCCTTTATTCTTCACCCCAAAGTTGGTGTTGCCAGGGATTAAAGAGTGGAGGCTGATAAATGATTCATGGCTCCTTTGCTCTCCTCTTGATTGTATGCCACATCTAAATTATCATCTCATTGCAGAGATATATGTAGGAAATTTCCAGATTAGGTACAGGACTGGTTCTTCAAGGTTTTTTCATCTTCATAAGAGCACAGAAATAATCTTGGGAAGGATGGAGGGGCAGGGAACAGGGAGATGGCAGAGCCAGTGGAGATGTTCTTGGGTATCAAAAGGGCCTTAACCAGGATTACATCATACTCAGAGCTACAGCAAGAGTTTTAGCCACAGGGCTACTCCCCATACTAAAATGTCCAGTTCCAAGGATTTTTTAGGGGTTTTCTGTCCCTCAGTCCCTTCAGGCAGCTGCTGCTGCTGTGGATTTACAATTGCTTTTTTTGTGTGGGCTTTGCTGCCATATGGCACTGTAATTCTCTCTTGCTCACCACAGCTCTGCCCACTCCTCTAGTATCCATGGCATTATTGAATAGTACATCTCTTCATTCTCTGAAGATAACGTTATGTGTTTTGGCTATTATTCACAAATCCAGTGTTTTTATTACACAGACCTGAAGGCTTAATTAAAGCGATGACAATTCTTTTGTACTTTGTTGTCATTCATCAGCCAAAGTGTGTGGAAAATTTTGCTCTTTATGCCCCTCCCTACCTGGTCTCCAAAACTCTAATCAATGGGCAAAAAGATGATCCCAAATGAGCCATCTCCGCAAAACAGATACTTCAACAAAGCATATCCTTAATTGTATCAGAGATGATTTGTCTATCTGCTCTGGGAATGTTCACTCAATATGACGTCCCATGAAATAACAAATATGCACTGTAGTCCATTTGGGCTCATGCTTCACAGTCGCATTGGTACATTTACCTTGTGATGTCAGGGTGCTGTAGATAGACAGATTGGGTTATCTGTCCCTAGAATTTGGAACTTCTCTCCAGTACTGTAGGACCCAGAGCAGAAATCAGAGATGGTGATGAAAGGAAGAGGATTTCAACTGGATTTTTCTCTCATTTTCCTACCTTTATTTTATCATCCTTCTCTATGTTTGCTGCATATACTCAAATAGCATTTCTCCTGCAAAGACCATCAACTGAAGCACAGCAGTATCAGACACACAGGCACGTGTTTTTGCCAACCTGGGACATCTGGTATTCTAAAGGCAGTGGCAAACAGCACTGCTCTCGATCTGTCACATCCTTCTGCCCTTCTCTAGATGAAAGGACAGGATAATACATGGTTTTAATACTACACAATAGAAAAATGAACACTGTTAATATACTAGAGAGCTTCTTGTGGTCATTTGGTCACCTAACGTGAACTGTTCACTAGTCAGTGAAAATCCTATTAAGCCAAGAGTAACCTGCCTGTAGGCCATAGTATCAAACAGTTAAACTTTTATATTCACAGTTGCCAGATGTCAACTGGTAGCTTCTTTGCTTTCGTCTTTGTTGCAATGTGAAGTGCCTCACACAGAAAACCAGGATGGCATATGAATAATAAATATTGATGAGTAACAGCTGGAGTTTCTCAGGGTGTCCCTGTTCTCTTCAGTGAAATGTTTCTCTGTATAATTTACTAGGTATCTCTCATTAACGCTGAGATAGTATATACAATTACAGTTAACAAAACGATGCCTCTGAACAAAAAAGGTCACTGTGTTGCCTGGCAACACTTAGTCCATCTAAAACTAAGTGCTGCTATTGCAGAGCTGTGTTAATTTGTGCTGTTTGTGAGCAAAGGCAGCTCTGGAACTCTGCCCACAAGCGAGACCTTTGGCTATCAGCAGGAGAAACTCTTCCTTAACTGTGCTCTGCTTGACCTCAGCCCAGCCTGCAGCCTCAGTGCATCTTGCTCCTTACTGGTGTTTTGTTACCCATCCAGTGGTATGGAGTGGGAGTAAATCCTGAATTCTCTGTACCTGTGAGGCAACGTCAGATGTCAGATAGCTCTAGAGATAATACAACTGTTATGACTTTGCTCTGGATACTGTTTGCATTATCAAGGAGCAGCATCAGTCTCTGAGAAAGAGGCTTGGGGGTAATTTCTGTGCATATATTAGTATGCTTGTTTATTAGGTTCAATGGTGGAGGAGCATTATGGCCTTTTTCTTGTGATATAATGTCACAATTAGCTGTGAGAACCACTGAGCCTATTACAAGGGACATTTCATGCCATCGTGTTTGCTAAAAAATTTTTCATGCTTGCAAGAACAAGAATATATACCCAATTATTTTTAGAGTAGCAATTTTCTCCATGTGGACTTAATTAGAAAATGAATAAAGAAAAAGTAGATTTTTTTTTTTTTTTTTTTGCTTTCTTTCTATGAGCTCAAGTTTCAGAAAATAAATTGCATAAATGTTACTGCCTTGATAGCATTTAAAGTGATAATAATGATAACAATGAAATCTTGTTCTCAAAAGGCCAGGCAGGCATTTGATGTAAATAG
This sequence comes from Phasianus colchicus, assembly GCF_987193195.1. Lineage (NCBI taxonomy): Eukaryota > Metazoa > Chordata > Aves > Galliformes > Phasianidae > Phasianus > Phasianus colchicus. The sequence continues at coordinate 23,731,833 of NC_143436.1, forward strand.
ACTCAGCCTTATGGAAGCTCAAGGATTTCAGCGAATTGAAGCCAATTTAGACTCTGTCCTGACCTTTATTTCAGGGGTACAAATGTGCCCTGGTGACAACTCCAGATTTTGAAAACAGCAGAGTTCTTTTAAGACACACTTAAAGAATAACTGAACCTTGATTAGAGGAAAACTCAATGACAGAAAGTCTATAGTGTCTGATTTTAGGAGTGTGTGAGGGGGGTAACAGTGAATCATATTTCCTTGAAGGCCAGCTTACTCTGAGTTATCTTTAATTGAACCTCAGAAGAGTTGATGTTGGTGGAATTGCTTATAGTTCTAGGAATTTTTTTCCAATGGAGGTTACTTTGTTAGAATTGGATTGTGTAATAAACATCAAGATAAATTTTTTGAATGACAGATGATGAAAGTGTAGCTCCTTTCAAGTCGACATACATATCTAATCACTTAGATGCTAATCTTTCTCGGTGTATCAGTGATGGAAAGCTTGAGAAAAACCTCTCAAAATTCACATATGCTTGTGCTGAGGAGATAGGTTCTGTTTTTAGGAATTCCTCTTCTGCTCCCTCCTACCTGTGGCATGCACCCAAAGTCTGTTTCTCTGTCAGAATTACACACCTAAATTGGGTTTTTCTGCATGAAAAACAGAGTGGGAATACACTGTATCCAAATGCTAAGTAATGCCTCATATTGCAGTATTTGAGAGGAGTTTTGAATGGCAAAGCTTCATGTTGCTCCTCTGTGTGAACTGCCTTCACAGAGCAACATAATCTTCTGTCTTTCTCCCAACTGCTTTTTTTTTTTTTTTTTTTTTTTTTTTTTTTTCCTGAAGCAAAAAACCTCTTTATTTCTTTACTTATTACTTCTGGGAATTTCTGCCCCTAACTTCTCCTCTTATTAATATAACACTTCTTGTTTGTTCCTCCTTTCCAGAGAAACTGAGTACTGAAGCTGTTAAGTGCTCTGTGTTTATATTCTTGGATACCTCTCTGTTAATCACAGAATCCTAGAATGGTGTGGTTTAGAAGGGACCTTTAAGGGGTGTCCCCCTGCTGTATGCAGAGACACCTACCACTAGAGCAGGTTGCTCAAAGCCCTAATGGGGTAACAATTGCCTGATAACCCAGCCCTGTGCTTTGCAAGTTGATTTGGTAATAACAGCCAGAGTAACTGTGAAATTTCTTCTATGGATCAAATTTTCAGTAGATGTGCTGCCACTGTGCAGGTGGAGAGGTGCAGTCATCAGTAAGGCTTATTGTGCTAATCATTCTTGTGTCACAGAATAGGAGGCAAGAACACCCCAGTAGTACAGGTTTAGCAATCAAATGTTCTCTGATTCCCCACATGATCTAGGAGTTAGCAAGGACAGAGTCTAAATCAAATAATATATAGCACAAAGTAACTAATTCTTAGCTCTCAAGTTATAAATATAAAACCTTCAGAGTTGTGTTTGATGGGAAGAGCAAAAGAAAAACAATAATATAAATTACAGAAAAAAGCAGCTGTGAGATGCATTACAGAGTAGGTAATTTCAGAATCAATTAGAAGATTATTTTGAGAGATACAATGGATACAATTGGATTTGTGAGTGACTTGAAAGCTCTGGGGTCTGGTGTAGAGATGTGTTTGCAGTAGGACTATAAGATCAAGCAAGACTTTCTAAGAGGAGGCTGAAGATAGTGAAACAAAATAAGGAATATGAAAAGAGAAACAAATGTTGTAGTACCTGGGTAGATAAACTACAACACAAAGAGTGGCATTAAAAGAAGAAATATAAAGGGCCTGCATCTCTCTGTCAGTATATATAGTCTTATCTTATCTGAATATAACTGCACATCCTAACTCTGTTCTGAAGGGAAGGGGAGAAGGAAGGAAGGGGGAAAGGGGAAGGGGAAGGAAAGAAAGGGGGGAGGGGAAGAGAGGAAGGGAGAAAGAGAAAGGGGGGAAGGGAAAAGTAAGGGGAAGGGGAAAGGGAGAGAGAAGAGAAGAGAAGAGAAGAGAAGAGAAGAGAAGAGAAGAGAAGAGAAGAGAAGAGAAGAGAAGAGAAGAGAAGAGAAGAGAAGAGAAGAGAAGAGAAGAGAAGAGAAGAGAAGAGAGAAGAGAAGAGAAGAGAAGAGAAGAGAAGAGAAGAGAAGAGAAGAGAAGAGAAGAGAAGAGAAGAGAAGAGAAGAGAAGAGAAGAGAAGAGAAGAGAAGAGAAGAGAAGAGAAGAGAAGAGAAGAGAGGCACTGCATTTGTACATATGAATATAAACAAAACAGATTCAATCGTGAATTTAATTACACATCAAGTGCATGTTAAGTAGCTGTAATGCTGTTATGAAAATGTCTGTGATAAATTTATTCACATTACATTCTGTTGCTAATTCAATTTTCATGCACAAGCCCAAAATGTGAGCTTTTGTTCTGTCACTACAGATACATATATATCAAGGACAGTGTCTAATTTAAATAATAACTAATATAAATGTATAAAAGCAGTATAAAGGAAGACAAGTTCCGTAGTTCTTCCAATAATTCAATATTAAAATTTTTTTCTTCCAGTATTTATAGCCATGAATGACAACTACTGCATTAAAAACTTGAAGCTGAGAATGAAAAATAAATAAACTTGAAGAAAACTTTGTCAAAATCTAGGAAATATATGGAAAAAGAAAATGTTCTCCCTGCCTGAATTCTCTGCTTCTCATCAATTATCACAAGAGTATTACATCACAGCTAAAATCATATTACTAATTAAAATGTTAATAAATTCTTAAAATTGGTCTAAGCATTTACTCTTTGATTCTCTGTACTATGTGAACAAAAATCCATATCTCTTCCTATCTTGGATTTTTATTGCAGGGTGCTAAAAGCTCTGGAAATTATGTTCTAAGGATCTAGTTAGTTTTAGAATGTACAGTTTAGGGATCTGTTCGCATGGCATAAAAACTTTGTAAGAATATTCAATTTTGCCAAAAGATAGTAATTTTATGTTTATTTCATTTCGTTTTTTCTAGTTTTCAAAGTTGGAGTAAGGGTCAACAAAAGGATATACTTAAGCAAGCAAGCTCCCACTGAGCAGTCAAGAGCAATGCATCACTGTTCTCTGAAAAGTAAGTCACATTTTTGTGCATGTTGTTATGTGAACATTATCTTTATGTGAGGTAAATGTAGAAGAAAGGACTGCAGAGTAGGTGTATTTGTGTGGGAAGTAGCTGACATCAGTAAACTCTTTACCTGAGATAACTTTTCTAATGAATGCTGGTCATACCATTAGATTCATTGTAGAAACCCATCTGCAGTCTCCGTATTGGAAAAGTTGTAGTAACAATGTAGTACCATTATTAAGTTGCTGACCTTGCCAGTTTCCCTGCTGACTGATGACTTTGTGGTTTGCAGTACTTATGGTTGGCTAAATAAAAATGGTGATTTGTGTACTGTTCGTGGATAGGACTCTTTGAGGAAAAGGTGAAAATACTTCTCATGTCAATATACAGTTCTGGCATTGTGGTAGCTAAGTGTAATACATCACCTGGTTTGAAGGAAGAACAAATTTTAAAAGGTTTCATTTGAACTTGAACTTCTTAACTTCATTACCTAAAAAATCCAATGACTAACCAGGATAGCAATAAGTGGCTCATTTCTGAACCAATAAAAATACTGGGAAGCCAGTTCAGATGCAAGAAAACTGAGGCTTTGAATTTTCTTTTATGAATAGCAATAGAAACCGTTCCAGGAAAATGAACATCTTAAAACCGGAAACAGAAGTGGTACATTGGGAATCATTTTTAGAAGAACTCTGGTAATGCAGGTCTCCACTGAGCTATGTGGCTTTGAGAAGAGCCACCCATTGGATTGCACTCATTTCCCAGGGGACTGCGTGATCAGCAAAGCTGACGTCTTCCAACTGTCTGCAGACTGACACACTGGTGCCAGGGTTCTCAGAGCTGCAGCATCACTCCAGCAAGCCACCCACAGCTGGCTTACAAAGGGATGCAATGTAGTCCCTAGCCAGAGTGGCCAAAGTGGCCTCCTGGGAACAATGTGTGGGGGATCTCCATACTTTGTCAGTGTTGCCTTTATGTCTTCTAATATTTCACTTTGTTCAAATTCATCACGAAAGATCCAAACCTTCCCAAAAATAGATTAGAGGGGCAGCAACAGGAGAATTTGTCCAATGATCAGGTAAAACAGTTAATTGCTTTTGTAATAAGGTCAAGAGGACAAAGTTGCTGTCCTCGTACCTCAGCCTGTGAAATGAGGAGGATCATTGTCATACACTTCTGGCTGACTGCTAACATCTTTAGATCATTCTGATTTAACTCCTTCTTAGTTTGTAATCCTTCTTCCTCATCTCTATCTTGATGGATGAGTTGTCCCACGCCTTACCTCAGTTATGCCCTCAAGTGATGACTGATCTAGCTACCCTGATAATGAAAGCCAGTCATGCTGCTTTCTTTAAAATCAGTGTACAAGGAGTTGCCTGCTTTTGCTTTCCCTCCTGAGAGGCTGTTTTCTAGAGCAAAAGAACTAGCAGTGCAAGGCAGTGAGTGTTCCCACTGTTTTTAAAACACAAATTTCAGACCTAAAAGAAAATTCTTCTGTGTATGATCACATTTTGGAAGTTTCTATGCATATATTTTATTTGAAGTACATGGTGAATATTCACTTTTTTTTTTTTTTTTTTTTTTTTAATTACATGTTTAGAAGGTTAGATATAAAATATCTGCTGTCAATGAAAACAGAAAAGAACACCAACAGAGATAGTGCCTTTGAGTATCCTGGAGAAAAAATAGAAAAAAACTGCATTTTACATAGGCAGAATAAAAGAAGGTACAGATTCCTATGTAGTAGAATGCCTCTTCCTCACCTTTGAGAACATAATTCATCAAACTTTGAAATTACATTGTCAAAATTGTTTCTTTTTGACCACCAGTTGTTCCTCTAGATCTAACATGAAAATGTGCTTTCCTATCATTTGATTGTGACTCAATTACAACAGAACTTCTGAGGTTTCCTGAGAGAGTTTTAACTCTTTAACTAATTTTACAATCTGTGAGTTATACTTCTGAACAAAAGAGAAAATATTTCTGTCTGGAAGAAAATTGCTTGGTCTAACAACAGAGAAATATAGGCAGAGAAGGACGCAACCAAAAAGTAAGCAATGTGATCATGATCTTGGGAACATCCTGCTGAAATCTGACCTTCAGTTTACCTTTTGGCTAAGGTGGGTGTAACAGCAGTCTCTTGAAAAGGAAAGAAATGTAAACTGAAGTCTGTGTATCTGCTCAAGTTCTGGAGCTACTCAAAAAGAGAAGAAATAATTGCTGTGGCTTGTAAAATTTTTTCCAATCCTTGAAAGCAAAGTCTAAAGTCTAAAGAAAACATCTAAATTCTTTGTTGCCTCTCTTTTTTGTGCACACATGCACTTTACAAAGTTTACAGCTGGATCAGAATATATGAAACAGCATAATTATTTCTGCAGCCATTCGGTCTCTTCTGGGATAAATTAGGCCACTATATAATCATCACCTTCAGCATATGCACTGTTCAGCATGTTTCCAGTAGAACCTGTTTTTTTTTTGGTTCTGTTTTTGGTTTTTTGTATTTTTCTGTGTGTGTGTGTGTTTGCTTGTTCCTTTGTTTTTGTTTTGTTTGCATTTTCTTAGTACAGGAGACACTCAAAACGAACTTAAGCACAACACTTGCAAGGAATACTTTTTGAATGCACCTTACAGTGAGTGTGATGGATGTCAAATAAATAGAAGCGAGTCTTGATTTTACTGCAAATTAAAGTTTTGAAAACATCATTTCAACCATTTAGAGTAAAATACTCCAAGAATATGTAAATGAAGTTCTATTTGTGTGTATCAAATTTATCAGTCCAATGTGCACTTTATCATTTCCCTCTAGCAAGAAGAGAACTGCAACAGAGGCAAAGGTCTCAGAAACAGGTGAATCAGTGCACTAGTATACATAAAACAAATTTAGGTTCAAGACTCTTTATCTCATCTATTCAAGCTTTTAAAAAGGAAGAACATTAGTCATGGCTGTTTCAGGATTCACTTTAATACATATTTGATGAGCTTTGAAAATTCAGAAATTCTCTTTTATTTAGGCTTTTCTAAACACTAAAGCAGAATCAACCTTGGATTTAAAGGAATATTAGCTCTCTCCTCACATATTCTGTCTAGTCTTGTGAGAGCTGCCCATTGTATCCAAATACAACAGTTTCTTTAGCAGTGCTGAATCTTAGACACTAAAGACAGCCTCTCCTCAATGGGAGTTACTACAAGGGGAAAAAGAAATTTTCAGTGCGTCAGAGAGGAGACAATCTAATCCTCTTTGCTTGTACATCTGCTCTGGCAGTTTTGCTCTACAAATCAAAAGGCATTCCATTAATTAAAGTTCCTTTTTCTTTCATTTTTATTCAGCTTCAGAAATGTGACCAGTATTTCAAAAGAAAAAGAAAAAAAAAGACTTTCAGCCCACGTTAGTCACAAATATCCACCATCAAAATGTATACACTTTTTTCTATTTTCTTTTCCTTTTTCTTTCTTTCCTTCCCATTTTCCTTTTCTTTCCCTTTTCTTTCTTTCTTTCTTTCTTTCTTTCTTTCTTTCTTTCTTTCTTTCTTTCTTTCTTTCTTTCTTTCTTTCTTTCTTTCTTTCTTTCTTTCTTTCTTTCTTTCTTTCTTTCCCTCTTTCTTTCTTCTTTTCTTCCTTTCTTCCTTTTTTCCTGTTTTCCTTTTTTCCTTTTTTCCTTTTTTCCTTTTTTCCTTTTTTCCTTTTTTTTCCTTTCTTTCTCTCTTTCCCTTTTTCTTTTTTCCCTTTCTCACTCACTTTTTTTCTTTCATTCTTTCCTTATTTTCCCCTTTTGTAGAGAACCTTCTTTTTTTTTGGCAAAGTGCATTACATTCAGAGAGTTTTACAAAACAAAGCTTTCAGTTCTTGGTCAGCAACAAACTCATCTTTGTTCATGCAGCTCTATTAAGGAAAGAAGGCCAATTTTACGCAGGTTTCTATGGTCTACAGCACAAAGGCATCTATCTGCATGCAAGCTATCTGGCAGGCACACAGCAGACTGTGAGATCATCTATTTTAGCAATCACCAGCTGCAGCGAGGAACTGTAAAAAATTATAAACTGGTTTATATAGTGTCTTTATTTTTCCAAAGAGGTGGCACTACAGATTTGTGCATTGTTTTGTGGACAGATAACAAGTGCAGCTAGTGGGGTTCATATCTAGATCTGGTTTGCATTTTGCCCAGTGAGTATTGGTCTGTTTTGATTGGATACTAATGTCATCTGTCTTAAGCAGGAAGTGATGCTCGACTGCTTTATCCCTGGGGTTTCAACTGTTGTCTAAGGAATTCTGGTCCTTTATTTGATGGACTTTTACTGTGCTTTTGCAAGCATGCACTATTATTCCACAGTGGGTGGCCAGCTATTTAGCACTTGCCAGTTGCATCATACATTGCCCGTAAAGACCATGTACTGTAATTTCACAGAATGAAGAAAATGAGAATATTTTAGATGTTCCTGAGAGTGGAGGAAGAATTTATGAGAAGAAAACTTGGACTGAATCAGGGGAGATTTTATCTTAAAGAAGGAAAAAATGAGCACATTACTGAGTTAACAACTCTGTAGAATTTCAGAGGGTAACACAGGGCAAGTCCAGCTCTTGCTCCTTTTATTGTTGGGCCATTCTAGACAGCATAAACCAAAGCACAGTGGACAGAACCCCTTTCAATCCAGTTCAGTTTGAATGGAATCTGTAGTGCAGATTGACAATGCAAATAAAGGGTCTGGGCCATATTTAGGTGCAGAGTCAAGTTGAATGGGTTTCTATATATCAGCAACCACTGGGAGGAACAAACATGAGTAGACACAGTTGACTAGAAAATGTTTTCCTGGAAGGCAGCATTCCAGTTGCACACTGTGACCATCTTATGAACAAACAAGCATGATACTACGCAGTAAAGCATTTTGGGAAATTGCATTATGTCAACTCGTGCAAGAAAAAAAATGCCTTTGGCTTGCTTTTATTGTTGGGTGACTGCAAGGAAGTTGATGTCCCACTGAAGGAAAGACTCTCAGGATTAATGCCATGTGCAGTTAAATTATCACTTCCCTAAATTCAAAGATTAAGGATACATTCTCCATGTTAGAGACTTTCTTATGACTCTATCAATGCAATTCTAAAATCTCAAACTACTGCATTTATAATCCATTTTCTGAAAGTGGGTTTTCTTGGAAAACTATTATGATTTCTCTTGCATATAAACATAATTCCCTGTAATTTGTCTATTGTGGCTCTTTTAAAACTGAAATAATATTAAAGAATGTGGAAGAAAAGAGAACAGTAGTTATATTTCATGGTGTATGTGAGATACATTCACCTGGTAAGTAAAAGCAACACAAGATTCTCCCTTTCAAGCCTGTTTAACTGAGAACTTTATTACATAAGAATATAAAAGATTCATAAGCTTTTGCTATCCAATACCAGCAATTTGGAAACAATTAAATTCTGTAAATAGAGAATACTGTGTACTTTTCATTAAAGCATAGTATTCGATTACATATAGTGTCAAATGGAAACCCACCATGTTCATGAAAACAAAATCTTCACATCCAGCATATTCTGACCTAACAAGTGTGACTGTGCAATCCAAGCAATGATTCTTCTGTATGTGCCTTTCGGATCACAGAGTCCTATTTTATATACAGAGCAGCACACTTAGTACAAATGAATAAGTAATATTGCAGCAAAGAAGCTAGAATACCACAGAGGGTCACATTTACTGCTCTAAACAGGCGACTTTTTTTCTACTTTTCCAGATGAAATCCAGATTTTGCCCTAGGATATATCCATGCAGATACCTTAGGCATTAGGAATGTATTATTGCTTTGCATAATTAATAATATTATTAGTTTATATTAACATTACTGTTAACTAGTCTCAACCCATGGCAGTAGATGTTGTATAAACAGCTGAGAGAACTGTGTGTTTGAGAAGATGATTTCTCACTTTGCTTTTAGCATTTCTTTTAACAGCCAAAAAATAAGCCTTGTTTTGTTCCCAAATATGAAAGAAAATTCATGCCTTCAGTAACACCTTTGTGAGTGGGTGAGAAGCGAGCCATATTTCAAATAAATTATTTAACCACCCACACAAGGTTTATATGGATGATTAACCTGTTAGTGGGTCTTTTCACTGAATGGTCTGGGTTAGAAGAGACCTCAATAATGATGAAGTTCCAACCCCCCTGTCAGGGGGGACCATCTAGCAGGGCTGCCAGCTGCTAGATGAAATACTAGATCAGATTGCCCAGGGCTCCATCCAACATGGCCTTAAACACATCCAGGTGGAGGGCATCCACAGCCTCTTAGCAGGGCAAGCTGTTCCAGCATCTTATCACTCTTTCAGTAAAAAACTTCCCCCTGACAATTAATCTAAATCTCCCCTTCTTTAGGTTAAAACCATTCCCTCTAGTTCTATCACTATCTACCCTTGTAAAATATTGATTTCCATCCTGTTTATAAACTTTCTTTAAATACTGAAAGGCTGCAACAAGGTCTCCCTGCAGCCTTCTCTTTTCTAGGCTGAACAAGCCCAGTTCCTTCAGCCTGTCTTCAGGAGGGAAGTGCTCAAGCCCTTGGGTCATCTTCATGGCCCTCCTCTGTACCCTCTCCAAAAGCTCTGCATTTTTCCTATGTTGGCGGCCCAGACTTGGATGCAGTACTTCAGCTGGGGTCTCAAAAGGGCAGAGCAGATGGGAACAATCACCTCCCCACATCCTGCTGTCCAACCCTCTTTGTTAGAGCCCAGTATACCATTCGCCTTCTGGGCTGCAAGCACACACTGCTAGCTCATGTTCAGTTTTTCCATATTCTGAAGTCTTATTGACTTCACTTGCTAGTGATAGTTACTACAACTTCATTTACTATGCATCAGGTAGGCCTTCGTAGCAAACCACGTGCACACCATGGGAAGTAAGAATTTGACTGACTGGACTTGCCTGCATAGGAAGAGCCACATAAGCCTCATTTGTCCAGCTGAGCAGTGTAAGCAGAGCAGTTATCACTGCCCAGTGGATATGAGGTAATATAATACTACAGACATCTTTAAGTTGTGGCTTCAGTAGTATTTATGTTGCTAAGTGCTTATATCATTTTTGAAAATGGGACCTCAACAACTCAAGTCATTTAGGTACTTTTGAAGATTTGAACTTCAGATGGTAGTGCTTTCCAGATTTACAAGAAGGGATTTGTCCCAAACTTTTACTTTTGATGATTTCTGCAGTGCTGAAGGATAAATTTTATTCATCTTTTTCATTGCAGCTATTCACCGTAAAGACCTTTAGATAATAACCCATACCCTTCTTTGCAATATAGTATCCAGGAACGGAACAAGGACTCTTCAGATAAGAAGAAGGCTTCGTTTCTTGGAGACTTCTTGCATGATATTTTCAATTCCATGGGAGTAGGTAGGCAAGAGAAAACCAATATCCTGTTTTGTTTTTTTTTCCCCCTCTAATCCAGTGTTTCTGTCTGGAGCCTAGTAGTCAGTCCAGTTTGTTCTTTTCTACTTGATCACAGATGCATTTTAATGAGAAACAAAAGAGCAATACCTGCAAGGTATCAAAAGAGTATTAAATATACCCTGTTCTCTTACTCTGGTGAAGAAAAAGATGTGGGTATCTAGATAATGGTTTTTGCATTTGTAGGGAAAGGCCGTGGCAGATAACCAGTTCTAAATCACCCGAAGAAGGGCGATGGTCACAATCCAGTAAAATAAAGAGTTGCTTATGTGTCCCGAAGATCAGTACTCACCAAAAACTCCAAAAGGAGGGCAGCCAGCCTTTAAATGAAGTTTAGGGAGGGGTGCAGCCTGGTTCTGGTTGCACAGTTGAATTGCTTTCATCTGTGCTCCCAGGGCTGGCTATGTCCCTTTACCAGGTGCTCAATCATTGGTTCAGGCTGTGACTTAGCAATTCCCATACAGCATCATAAGTTATGTTCAAATAGATACAAATTTAGAGACTACTGTCCATAAACAAATGTCCATAAGGCTAATGTAAGAGTGTAGAAAATCAAGGCTGTCTTATTAAAAAGGGGAGAGGAGTATCCAAACTAATTGCGTGTTTAGGATTCTTCTCAGGTCTGAAACAATCTGTTACTTCAGTCTTTAACAATCTGTTATCCCTTAGGTAATAGGGATAGATACATCATGACAATGTTTGGGGAGTAAAAGGTAGTGTCTCCAGATATCTTAATTTACACAAAAAATTCTTTGTCGTTGTCAGTTGTTTTAATATAAAAAGCAATCCATTCATTTCTGGCATGTACATAGTACAGCATAGTTTATATTTTTAATTTATTTAACACTAGATATGCTCTCCTCTTTGTACGAGTATAGAGAGCAAAGAAGTATACACTACTGTTCATGCAGCACCTAGTTCAAGGTGCCTGGTCAGGGCAATTTCGTGTTCTTTTGGGAAGTATTAAGAAATTTTGTATCAATCTTTTTCCTCATTGGTAATTTGCAGAAATCTCATGGATTTAAGGAAGACTGTGTGAAATCATGAAGAGCTCACACCTAAAGCTCAGATAGCACGGAACTTATAATTCCTTCCCAAGCAGAAGTGGTAAAAATTCTTTATTTCAGATCTGCTCTTGTCTGAAAGGGCAGCCTTTCAGGGGATGCAGCTAGGTTCAGAATGGGGCTTTTGCAGGACCATTGTAGACTAGAAGAGGATTTTCTTGTCACTTAACTGTTCTGTCTCCAAATCTACTTTTGAGAGGCATTATGAAAGGTTTTTCAAGACTATATTGATACTGGGATGTTTTAAACCCATATTCTGTGAATCAAAAAGTGCCCTTGGACCACTGATTTTTTTAAAACTAGCTTGGTTATTCTTCGCTTACGTTTGGCTTACTGGAGTTCCATGATGTCTACATGGTAAAACTTACTCTTTCTCCCACTCACAGTTCTGTGCTTTGCAATGGTCATATTGCTGCCAAAAATTCTTTCTTCCATACTGTCAGGCAACAGAGCACATATTTATGCAGCAGCTTGACAGCACTGTGGAGGGAGTGGGAGGCTTTGATGTGCATTTGGAGAATTAAAACTAAAAAGACCTTTCTGAAACTACTAAGAGGTGTTTTCTGGAGTTCTAATTACTATCAATAAAACTATATACACAGATACTAAAACTTTCATTGCAATGAACAGGGCATGATACTTCCATCCTTTATTTTCTCACAGTGAAAACATTACTTTAAAACAATCTACATTTGCCACCACTTATCAAAAAGGTAACAGAGTTTATAAAGTGTTCAGATGGTACAATAAGGGACTTAAATTTAGTTTAATAACTGATCTAAAGGAAAATAAAGGCAGGACTCGAATATATATATATATATAAATATACACATGTACAGATACAGGCATGAACACAAGGAGATATGATCACTGTCTTTAACCAATGAGGCAAAGGAACTGTCTGGAACTTAAAACATAATTAGACATAGATTATATATTTCTAATAGTCAAGTTAATTTTATTGGAACAAAACTATTAGGGAAATCATGTCTGACTCAAAATTCACATCTTTCTTGGATACTTGAGACAAATTTGTGTTATTATAGTATAATATACTATAATATAGTGGTGTCAATGATCTACAGTCTCTGTTGGCTCTAGAATAATAGATTATACATTATCTGTTATATTATATATATTGATATATATGCAATATATAACATTGAATGAATGATAGAATCATAGAATGCTTTGGGTTGGAAAGGTCCATAAAGATCATCCCCCCATTTTTAATCTTCCTTGTAGTGCCATAGAGACGAGCTCACCTTTTCTGTGATATTTATTTCTTCATTGTGCTTTGCCTACTCCTTGCTTTTCCAAACAGTGAATAAATTATTCTAGTTATCAGCAGAAGTTCTTAATTTGGGGGAAGGATATTGGATAATGTTCCGTAGTTTGTGCTGGGCAGTAAGTTATTCTGTCTCATCATGTTTCCTTAGGTCTTATGACTTCTGAGTTAAAAAATTTGTCTAATTTTAGGCATCAACATTGTTGTGGACCTGACATAACTGTCCATGGCTCCACTTATGTCAGTAAAAGGAAGTGGGTATTCTTATGAAACTAGTCATCTATCTGTCGTAAAACATATTTTACAATGAAAATGAAATAAAAAAAAACAAATTAGAGAATACAAATTCCAACCAAGATGCCTTGAACTTTTCAGAAGCAAATGTGCTTACTGAGAAATCTGAAAACTTTCATTTTAAAATTGTAATTCATAACAAATATTGTTAATGAAATATTATAATTTCTTCAATCTTTAATAATTTTACATCCAGGAATGTATAGTTTAAAAAGTCATTGATGTAGGACTTGAAGCTGCTCCACTGAAAATGGAGACTTCTCATTGACTTTAGTATATTTAAGAATTTGTCACAACATTTGAGGCAAATGGATGAGGCTGGGCTTTCCTTGGTGGAGTGTAATAGGAGTACAAGGAGTACTTGTACACAGGAAGTTCCATACAAACATGAGGAAGATCTTCTTTACAGTAAGGGTGATGGAGCACTGGAATAGGTTGCTCAGACGGATTGTGGAGTCTGGAGATATTCAAGACCCATATGAGGTCTTGTGCAACCTATTATAGGGAATCTACTTTAGCCCGGGGCTTGGACTCAGTGATCTCTAAGGGTCCCTTGCAACCTCTGCAGTTCTGTGAATTGATTTTTGAAACAGTTTGCACTTACATGCAGCTGCCATTGACTTAAGTAAAAGTTGTCAGCAACATTCACTTCTAAAATCTGGCTACTATAATAGGATGCAGTTATCTCACTGATGCAGAATGTAATATACAAACAAGCAGAATACGTTGTTCCTTCTCTTAAACCTTGGATCACTGCACAAGCAATTCCTGTTACCCATTAAGAGTTGAACAAGCAGTTTCTGACACAATCTTCCCACCACCAGGAGACTTAAAAAATGACTCATGGCCAGTAGCATTTGGAATTTGAGATCAAATGAGGCTTCTACGTTTGACATCAAATAGCAAATGAAGTGGATTATAAAATACTAAGCAATGACAAAGTTCTTGATCTTTGTATATCCGTGTGCATATTAACTATCTTAAAATGCAGGTGTCTCAAATTCAACACACTTTGTAACATTAACAGAACTGTCCTATCAGTATGGTTCTAGCAGCAGGTTAAGACTCAAGGTAGTCTTGCATAAAATAATACTGGAGGAAGAACTGTCAATTTGCTTTAATAATTCATGGAATTCAGTACCCAGCTGGTTACAGATCTTATGACAATATAAAAACTTCTGAGTTTGGACAGAGAAAAAGAAGTTTCTTAACCTGGAAAATTAGTAAGTCCTTTAGAGAAGATCCATTTGAATGGGAGGTAAAAAGCAAGACAGAAAGAGCATATGAATGAAGCCTTGGAAAAGTATAGTGGGAAAACTGGAGCTTTGAGAGAAGATGCAATAGTGGAGAATGGCGAGAAAGAAGTATTCTCTGAAGGCAACTGAAAACTGCTAAGAGTTGGTTAGGAGGGGATGGCAGACATATTCCAGGACAAAGGGAAGCATTTTAAACAACTCTCTGGAGATCTGAAGGCAGCCCTGGCTCAGTTCTGTGATAGTACAAATTATTAAAAATAAATCTTTGTGAATTATTGTAGAGAGAATTTTGCATTGGGCTTACATTGGCTGTGTAAGTTAAACTCTGGACTTGTGGCTTGTGATGTGACTGGAACCTCTTGATGGGATACAAAGCTATACCTTGCAGTGGCTGGTTGTTCATTACAAATGTAACTAACTTCAGTGTGTATAAATATTTAGTAGCTTTTATTACAATACACCATAATCAATTCATTGTTCTAATGGCTATTTCACTATCAGGCAAAGAATACGGAACTTAAGCTATGAAGATAAGACTAAATAAGTGATTGTTAGGAGCATTTATTCAGAGGTAGGTCTATAAAACAGATCAGAGCACAACATGTGCAAACAGTTGAAATACTGACAACATCTATGAGAGTACATTCAAAGTTTAGCAGATTGCTGATGACTAACCCCTTGTTTTTCCAAATCAAAGTGGGTGATCATACATGGCATCACGAAGTTGTCTCCTGAGTCAGAGTAGTACTGCAAAGAAAGCAAAAAGTTCAGCTCAAGCATATACTCATTTGATTGTCAAATTCTAAGCAATTCTCTGCTCTGGAGAGCAGTACCTTACTACATCTCCCTCGACCTGCTGGCCACGCTTCTTTTGATGTGGCCCAGGATACCGCTGGCTTTCTGGCTGTGAAGGCACACCTCTGACTCGTGTCCAGCTTACTATCTCCCAGAACTCCCAAGTACTTTTTGGCAGGGCTGTGCTCCATCCTTTTGTCCCCCTGCTTGTACTGACAGTGGGGCTGCCTTGATCCAGGTGCAAGGCTTTCACTTGGCTTTGTTCAACCTCATAAGGTTCTCCTGTGTCCACTGCTCTAAGTCAAAGACTGTAGATTCAAAGATCTTAGAACCAAAGAACAAACCTTGAAAGTTTTAAATAAACTAACTAGAATCAGGGAGAACACAAAATGTAATTCAGTTCATTACTGGGAGAAAATATAGTGCTGAGGTCAATTTTCCATCAAATATCAGGTGCCTCTTCTGGTTTTCTTAAAAGGCTTGTAAAGTGCTACGCCATTAGAAAGTAAGGTAATCAACCTTATTTTACTGATTTTTGATATAATGAATGCTCCTGAATGCTGAAAGAGCACAAACTGATTTTGAATTCAAAGTCATGTAAGACAGTGGTTTGTAATCCTTTAGAAGTAGCATAATGGAGTACTGAACAATCTCTCAAGGAAAACCAGATGAATTTTATAACTTAATATGTCCTTTTCCATCTATATTCTAGAATGTGGTACAAGTCAGTATAAAATAGCTATGGATGAATGGGATACAAGGTGAACTGTAGCAGTTCTACCAGTGACAAAGCAATAAAGTGACTTCATAGTCACTTCCCTTCTAGACTCATTCAGTTAGCCTTGTACTACAGAGTGTTGCCAATAGACAGCAACATAATGGAACTGATCTTTGCTTCTTCACGATCTGATAGATTTTTGCAGATGATTTTGTCTATTATTATGTCACTTCTTTTCCTTAAATCCCATTAAATATTTTGCAGACATTTCATAGTCTATTTCAAACATGCTTTGACTTTGTACTATATTTTTATCCCTGTTTTTCTGTTTTCTTATGCAGGTTCGCAGCTGGAGAAGTCCCTTCTCAGCTCTCCATAGGCGGTATTGATTTAATTGTCCAAGAGAAGAGTGACTATGCAGTTGTTAATATAGAAGCAGTCAAAGGCAATTAGGTAAGGCTCTTGAATACAAATCAAACATTTGACAACCAACAGTGCCACTGGGACTTAAAAGTGAAAGGGAGAGAATTGCAGGTGCTGAGCACTGAACATCAGGTGGTCTCAGAATTTATGGTCATCAGAGATGAACTGCTACACTCTACATGAGGTGAAGGTTTTGTACTATCTTGACATCCATACCCAAGTAGGAGAAATCAAACGTATTGCTGTGGCTGGGCCCATTTATAGAGTGAGGGATATAGGAGTGAGGCCATCAAAGGTGATAGAAAGTGTTTTACCACTTCTTGTTATTGACTGATCAGGGTGGGAAACTGTTTTGGCAATAAAATCCTTACCGTGCAAACTCTTTTCTCTTTCTGAGAGCCATTAACTGCAGCCTTCATATGAGAAAATGTTAAAAATTAAACTCTTCCAATAGCAGCAGATTTGAGCAAATTGTCGGAGCTGTTAGGAGCTTTCAAACTCAAGATTGGTCAGTTCTGCGTTCCACTCTTACAGCTTGTAATCTACAAAGGTGAGACCTGAGGTCTTTGAGACCTCAGAGATTTAAGGCATTTCATTTACAAATAAATAACGCCAGTGTTTTAGGCAAATATAGTTCTTTTGCCTCATAAAGGTTTGTTTTGAGCTAACTTGTCTATCTCTATAAACTGCTTGTGATTACTCCAGTTTTAAAACCAATTGTGTAATATTCACTAAAAAAAAATATAATAAAGTCTAAATTTCCTTTGGGGGGAAAAAAAAAAGAGAAACAAAAATATTTTTAATAAATGTGAGTTCCCTCATTCACCTTACTTTCATTGAGAACTGTTCCATAGCTTTGTTATGGTTATAAACTGTGTATACAAGCATGACAACAAAATGCAGGGGCAGTTCACCAGATTTCTGGCTTGATTTAGAAGAGTCTGTATCTGTCTGCCCTTCTTTTCGGAAAGAATATATGTGGTGCTCCACAGGGAGAGATTGTGACTGATACTGATACTAGAATAAGACTAAAAATCCACTGGGGGGAAGTCAAATGGGACTCAGAGGAACTTCAGAGCCATTATAAGAACAGTTATGAAAAAACTATCTTCTTTAAATTTCTTTTAATCTTTTTTTTTTAATTGCTCCATTTGCACACCAGTGTCTCAGCATTTATACTTTTGGGAAATTTTAGACAGAAGGAAGCTGTTTTTCATGAGAAGGGATTTAGGTGCACATCTCATTTTAAATGAGCTTAGTAAAAAGATCTCCTGTGATGCTAATGATTGCTGGAAGGTTTTGCTCTTTGGTCTTTCTAATTGAAGTCTGAGATAACATCTAAGTACGTTGTTTAAATGCTTCTATTTAATTGATTTTTCATTAGCATTTTCTAAAATTACTGAAAATATCAATAATAGGTTGTTCTTTCTGGGGCTAAAATTTATTAGCTTTCCAAATCATACAGAGAGACTCAGAGAGACCTGAATAAAGCAATCTCTTGATTTATTCCTGTGCACAAAGCATGAAAGATTCTGTGTCTTCTCAGTAATATTAAAAGAGGCTTTTTTGATTTGTATCATATGGGCATTTATTTATGTTATGTATAATATATATAATATTTATATTATGTTTTTAATGCAGTGCTGCAATCACACAAAGTCACAAATTAATCCAATTTTTATGAAGAATATTTCTCTTCAGTTCATCCAAATGGCTGTAACTGAATTTGAGAGAACTTCAGAGCACATGAAGGTTACTTTCACCCCTGAAGTTTCACCAGGCTTCATCTCAATTTCAATTTCTCAAGGTACTCTCAGTTGCGAAATAGAAAAAGAGGATAAATATTTTAAAATTCCAGCAAAATGTAGAATTTACAATATTCTTCTTGTGAAGTGTCATCTTCATATTTACAAAATGATTTGTTTAGATAAGATTAAGCTGCTTACTTCCAATGCTGTCTACTTTCAATGAAACACTAATAATTTTATTTTACCTTTGTAATTATAGAATACACATTATCTTTTCATATACTAAAATAATTGAAATCATAACATGAAAATGGAACATATGCCTTTGTTCGACCGAATATTTTATACCTGTTGAAGTGAACATTAGGTTGTAATGGAACTGTGATGAGAGTAGAGGGAAAACATATCAGTGTTTGCCACACGATAGTTAGCTTCAGTCAGAGCTACTCTCTTCTTTTTATTGAGGTTGATTGGATGTATATCCTGCTTCCAAGGAGTGATGGTTCCAGAACGACATTCACATCTGTGTGAAATATTTTACATAAGCTACAATCAGCATTTTTAGGGGGAGGAATATCGTTCCCTCTATAGTCAACTTTGAGCCCTCAGAAGCCACATCAAAAACTTTGCTAACTGAAGTGATGTGTTAATTATTATGTTGGAAAAAAAAAACACAAGGCAGAATTTTAGAATTGCTCTCTAAGCACGTTTGGTTCAAGTAAACCAAACTGATCTCTGAGCTTTAAAACAACTAAGTTACAACTGGAGAAAATTGTAACCGCAATTAACCTGTGTAATTACACACTGCTTGCACCTGATGAGTCAGGCCGATCCCTGAATGGAAAGATGTTTTGCATCCAGGTAAAATTACCTCAGGGTAACGACCTCAGGTGCACACATTTGCATTATAGACATCTGAAGTGAGATGTAAGGAATCCCATCCGTGGGACACTTCCATTTCTTACTCATCTTCCTGTCAAAAACCTGTTGCCATTCCCAGCTATGAAGGTGCTCATCCTTCTGTAGCTCATGCCTGTGTTATGAGGAGGAGAAATTTAAACAACGGTGAAGTGTATGAATGAACATGCACAAACAGGCAATGGTTGAGTCTGAGACGGCAGCTGCAATCTGATGTCTCTGTAGCTGCTGCAGGACGTTGGTTTGCTGGGCAGAGGGTCCACATGTTCACTTCCATATCCTATCACTCTTCAGCGAAACACTTAGATGGATTTAAACCAAAGTACAAGCTTTAGTCCTACTAACATCAACAGAACTTCATCACATAATTGATTTAAGGGATATGTTTAAGCAATCTGTTGCTTAGCAATGAACCTGGGCATCTGCTTATATTTTTTACAAAGGACTCTGTGAGACAGTAGAGCACAGTAGCGGCTGTTTCATATACTTAACAACTCTCTCCCTACTTCTATGTCATGAAGACAACTTAGGAGAAGGCAAGAACAAGATTACAGAGCAAGAGTCTCCTTGCCTATCACAACTAGCACTGACCCATGACTAACATGAATTTTCCTGTCCTCAAAGTATCTTGTCATTCTAAACCTTTTAGTCTTCTAAACCTTTTAGTCTTATGCATTCGTCTGTCTCTTATATTGTGTTAACCCATTCTCTCAAGTCTTTTTCCCTCTCCAATTTGCCTGACTCATCGGTATTTTTTCACAAAAGCTTTTTGTTTCTGCTGTCGCTGTTTCTTTGCTCCTCTGAAGCTCACAACCTCTGGCTGTCGCAGTGAAGGGCCTCCCCCCTCCTACTGGAGTTCTTTGCAGAACACAGTGATTTGGGTTGGGGGACTAAGAGCTGTTAGTTTGGACCATCCCGTGCCTGTCAGTCATGGTGGTTAAAGCTCATCCATGTATGCTGCCATGCTTCCAGCATGCCCTGAGGATAAGCAGTTACACTGGGGGACAGCTCAAGGCTAAACGTGCCCTAAACCAAGTTTCCCAAACCCTACATTGCTTCTGGGTAATCTGTGCTTAAGACACTGTATTTTATGTGATTACTTGCATTGTTTCCTTTACACTTCTCGCCTATGTCACTCTTTTCCCTACAATATATTTTTGCATGGTAATTTCAGTTCTACATTTGTCTGATTTAAAGCTCTTAAAGGAAGGAGAAGGGCTTGAATACAGATAGGTAAATATACGGATAGCAAGATGAACCACTTATTTTATGAAGATTTCACTTCTAACATATATTCTTGAAAAAATCCTGCAGATAATACTTCTGTCCTACAACTCCTATAGCAACAAGCCACAGGTTTTAATGCTAAAACAATTCAAGGTACAACTGCTTAGATATATAGAACTGACTTTTAGCCAGAATTATTATTTGTAATGGTCACTTTTTCACTATAGTTGTAGTCAAAACTGAGAGGAAAAGATCCAATTTTCTCTACTCCTCTGGTGTGTTTTCAACTGTCTTTTGAGAACTCAGAGAGAGAACTCTAGTTTGTCAGAAATAATCAGATTTAATAACCAGATTTCTCTCACAGTTTCTTGACGCTGCTTTTCTTCATGCTGCTGTATCCATTCTACATGCATCGATTTTCCAGTAAAGGCTACCAGGCTGACAATCTAGAAGTTGAAGGAATATATTAAACACCTTGAGAAGATAGAACTTGTTGCCCTCTCACAATGCCTAGTGAAGCTGGCTCAGGGCCTACTTGCAAGAGTAAAAATCATAATTACAGGTCTGTCTTTGGCCTTCTTTAGAAACTGTATGGGAAGGAGCTGAATGGACCCTTTGAGGTAATGGCATCTCCTTGTGTGATAACTAGACCAAGACTGCTATATATTGATACTACCAAACAGCCATGAGACAATAACAGCAGCTTGTCAGTGATGTGATGGCTATGAAAGAGTGGGTTCAATGAAAATTTCACTTCTGCAAGAAATTTAAGACAGATATTGATGCCCAGCCTCTTCCTCAGTCTATGGTCAGAAACGCCGCAGATGGCTCTTTTAACTGGCTTTAAAATCATTAATTAATTTAATCATATATACTGTAAATTTAATAAACAGTTTTGGATTTTGCTAAATCAAGAAATAATAGTTAGATTTTGGCAGCCTTGCATGCCTAACTTAGCCATTTGTCAAGATCTATGCGTGTATGGGTCTAAATTCAATGGCCAAAAAAGTCTCAGTCACAGAGCTTTAGTTCATGAATTGCCTTACCTGCCAGAGTAAAGCTGTTTTGCGAGAAAACCATAGAATTCATAGCATCAAGTCACTGCCCTCAGATTAGGACACTCTACTTTAAGTGTCCCATTATAAACCCGAACAAGTTGCTGAAGCTCCCAAAGGAGTCAGTGGAGATTCATTCAGCCAACACAGCTGATGAAGACTAGCATGATTTTATACTAACCTATATTTGGTCAGTTGAAATACTTTCTATTTTCCACTCTCTATGTCAGCTAGTTCTCCAGTGTGTGATTCAGTTGTCTAACAGCATTTGGACGCTTATATTTTGTGCGCTTATTGGAGTGCATGGCTGACATGCTTAGCACAAGTCATCATTCATATCTGCTAGACCTCTACAGGCATCTCAGAGAACCTGGAGTGTCTCAAAAGACAATAGGTGCCTGTCTTAAGGCCAATTAAGAGAGTTCCCCTTCATTACAGTGGGAGCTCAGGCATGCTTACATGATGATGTGGACATTTACTACCTGGAGAAGTCTGTGTGAAAGAGAACAAACAAAAGGAATCTGACCATGTAGTCTTATGGTTCTGAAACTCTGCTGGGAGTGGGAGGGCAGGTCCTGTGCTCTTGCTGTGCCATATACTACTACTGCCTGTCCTGACTGTACTTAACATATATTAGACAATATATTTAAGCAACGTTAGGAATAGAGAATAATTTCCAGGATTCTCTGCCTCCTAAATACTTCCCTGATTGAATAGCAGCCGGTTCTGGAACAAGGAGCCTAAGGTGGACCTCAGTGCAAGTCACCTGTGGGAAGGTGGAAGTCTCTCTGCTTTGGGACTTCAAGTCCTGAGCCTGAAGAGGAAGAAGGGAGAAACAGGAACGACCATGAGCTGGCAGAGTAGATGGTAAGGTCAGCCTCAATCCCTACTCAGGAACAGGGATTTCCTAGTCTGAGTGCATTAAGGAATGGGGAAGAGAAGAGGATGCCCAGTTCACCAAGAGCAGTGGCGCAGCTCTCAGGAAAGAGGCAGCAGCAGGGGTCAGGGCTCTCCAAAAGCAAGATTTAACAAAAACCTCTGGATCTGGCTGTGATTTTAACATCCTGAATTGAACTTCCTTTAGCACAACCTAAATAGGAGGAAATGTTTTTACTCTTCTCATTAGCTGCAATTCATGCATAGCTGAAATAAGGAAAAGTGTAAAGAAACAAAGACTATAAAGTTGTTTGGGCAACTTGCTGAAACATTACGACAATCACTAGCCCTCTTAAAAAGCCCTGGGAACTACTGATGCTAGTAGCAGCCAAGACAGCTAAAGAAATCTCTTTCTCTCTCTCTCTCTCCCTCTGTTCTTCAATTTGTTGATCTTATTGAGGTGGCAAAGTTGATTTTCCTTATTCGCTGACTATATGCCTGGAATTCACCACCACAGTAATCAACGTGAAAAGAGCTGTGCACCACCAGAGATCACCCCAGGATAAAGCCGGCCTGTGGAAAAGGACCATAGAGAGCAGAAACATCCTCAGGGCTCCTCAGTTCAGAAATCAGCAGTGTGGATCAGCCGCTTGCAAACTGCCTTTCTTCCCTTCTTCTTCAGTGTGTGTTGTGGGGACCCCCAACAGGACAGAAAAGATTTTGGAAAATCTGAAGGAAGTGTTGCTATACGTATTGCAGACACTGACAGGGTGGGGAGGAGGACAACAAACAAATACAAAAATCAGCTGTTGAAATGATGTTAATATATATTTTTTAACTGATCTGCTTTTCAATAAAGTAATACAAATACTGCCCTTCTTAGGCTCCTTAAGCACAAGCACAAAACAGTGCTGTTTCAGGACCCTATGGTTGTGAAAGCTATTTCTGCGTTGACTTGAGGGCAGAATTAAACCTAATAATGTGAAACTGGGGGGACGGGTGTTGGAAATAGGGGCTTTTCATAGTGCCAGCAATTAAGTTTACACTGGGGAACAGCCTAGAATCACAGAATCATAGAGTCATAGGTTGGTTCCATCCATAGGTTGGAAAAGACCTTAAAGATCATCGAGTCCAACCATGACCTAACCATACTACCCTAACTCTAACAACCTTCCACTAATCATGTCCCTGAGCACCACATCCAAACGGTTTTTAAACACATCCAGGGATGGTGACTCAACCACCTCGCTGGGGAGCCTATTCCAGTGCTTAACAACCCTTTCTGTAAAGAAGTGTTTCCTGATATCCAACCTAAACTTACCCTGGCACAACTTCAGGCCATAACCTGAAACAAATTAGAAAGTAGTTTTTGTGTTTAGCCACCAAACAGAAAAATCAATTATTTGTACATCTCTAATTAGGAGTGTAAGAAAAAGCCTTAAAGAAGAGTATGAACCATTTTTCACAGATTAGTGTTCCCATCTTTTTTGGCTGCAGTTGCTCACAGGCACAGCACAGGCCTCACTCTAACCCTTGCTACTACAGTCAGCTATGCAGCCTCCACTGCACCTTTTTGAATTATTAGCAATACAGCATGTCTGAGCTATCTCTCCTTTAAGCCCTATTATTAAACACAGAAGGGATGTAAGTAGCCCTTTTGCACTATGCAGGCAGGAGGTAATTTTGCATGCACGATTGCCTGCTTTCAGGAGAGGTGTGCTTGCCCTGTGTATGATAACCTCGCTGTAGGCGCATATTTTGTGAGCAAAAGTTCGATTCTGATGTTTCTGTAGCACACGTTCAGCTCACAAGATCATGACTTAACCCAAGTTGCTGTAGAATTAAAAATACTAGTTTAATATTTTATGAATTATGTTGCCAGTGTACTCAGATTACCAGAGCCATTTCCTGGGCAGTCTCTTTTGCTTAATTAGGACCTTTTGATAGATCTGTATCTGTTGCACGATTATTTTAAGCTGAGTTTTTCACTTTTTCTATAACCCATTTCAAGTTGGAATTACAATTGCTTTGCTTCCATGTTCTGCACTTGAATCTTATCTACAGAAGAGCGTAGGTTTCTCTCTGCATAGTTACTTTCAGACTCTTCTAAATAAATTTTGTTTTGATAGTTCCTAATATATATGACAGATGATACTTGAAATACTGCAACGCACTCTGCAAGTTTGATTTCCACTTTTGCCCCATGATTTAGAATGATAGCAGGCTGCATGATGTGCAGTTTTTCATATGCCCCTTTCTGTCTCAAATGTATTGCCCAGACTGTGTGGGACTGGAAACAGAAGACTGCATGAGCACAAACACAAAACACCAGATAAACTCTTCAGTGAGAATATCTTATGCTATTTTATTTAGAAAATACAATGTTCCCATTTCTATTTCAACTGCCTTAACAAGGAACTGAATGCCCCTCAACACCTTGCAATGAAATGTTCTTTCCCCCGCACATTTTTTCTCCCATTAGAGTGGAGTATAAACATTCTAAAGGACCTTGGGACATCAGGAGCTGTGCACTCTTATTCTGGGCTTTTCCAATATACTCTTATCTTTTACATCTGTTGTTTTCATTTCAGCCTTTAAAAACAAACAAACAAGACAACAATCAGTATAAAATCATTGCCTATTTTCATAGAATCATGGAATCTGAGTTGGAAAGAACCACAGAGATCACGGAGTCCAACTCCTGACTCTACACAGGACCACTGAAAAATCAAACCATGTATCTGAGAGTGTTGTCCAAATGCATCTTGAACTCCAGCAGAGCTGGTGTCTGCAGGAAAAGAGTAGCAACTCTGTTCATGCCTCGTTTACCACTGAAATCTGAGAAGAATATCAGGTTTTGTGTTTTAATAAACACTTCTTCACAGGCTTTCAGGTTTGTAATTTATTCCAAGAGCTGCTTGCACTTCATAGTGAAATTTGAGCACAAATTAGGTCTTCCAAAGGTCTTTTAAAACAAATTACATATTCAACACTATTTGGTCTCTTGCTTTTATCTTTCAGCTGCTATTGTTCTTACCTGCTGTATCTTATTACACGAGCAGCCTTGGAGGTTAGGTTTGTGCTTTTTATTTTTCTCCACGTGGAACAGACAAAACATAGCACTTCACAAACACACTGTCCTTTGCTTGCTAGGCAAAGAAATAACATGGTGCATTTTATATCTTAGGAAAATACTCCAAACTCTACTGAATGGTTCATAACTGGGAGGGGATTGTACAAGGCAGAAGAAAGAAATATAACAGTCAAATGACAAATCCAATCTACTTTGTGTCTAGAGAAAGTAAACTGTGTGTCTAGGCACTAGAGTCAGATAACTAACATGTTAGTAGTTGTAATATGTATTTTTATGGTCTGTATTCTGTTCATTTGTGGAGACTCTCTATGAAAATATTGTGCCTTTGTAGCCTGTTTGGCATTACTGACCTACTTCCAAGCCTGGGTCTGCTTATGACCAGACTTCTAAGTATTTTCCACAGTGTCTTTCCTGAAGCATGAGAAAACAGGGAAAATATCTGTGGATTGAAACAATGAAAAAAAAAACAGCACGGTTTTAACAGCTGCTGGAGTGAGCAAACTACAGATGCCTTTCAGAATAGGTAGAACAGATTTGTATTTTACAGCAGGAGTGAAAAGTGAGAGTGCACTACACAGCAAGTTCTGCAGAAATGCTTAGACTTGGAAATGCCTCTTTTCTTGTTCTAATAAAAACACCTTCCACTGAATATTTTACAGCAGTAACAACTTTGTAGAAAAGATTTATAAATACATTTTTTTCCAAACACAGTCTCACAAATAAGTATGGCCCAATATTATCTGTTGCTTAATTTAATTCCAGCCTTCATTCTTGTGCTCAGAGATGCTGTGCTCTCACATGAAGCCAAGGAGCGGTTTGAAAGGTTCCCTGGGGGTCTGATGTGAGGGGTCTCTCTTTGTTACCTGTTCTTGGAAGAAGGGGTGTTCTCTGTGGCTGCCAGGAACGACTTTCTCAATACAGTGCTTGGCACTCCCAGGCCCCCGATGACCCTTCCAGCATGACTGAGAGCATTCAGTCTTGTGTCAAGGGTGAGCCTTGTGGTGGGAGCATTAGACTGGCACTTGCATGCTTTACCTCCAGTGACAGAGTGTGAGCTGAATGTGTCAGCTTCCCTTGGCCTCGGATCTAGAACTGGAAAGATGATGGGGAAAATTAATGCAAGCGTAGTCAAGAAGAAGAAAAACTTCCTCTGGCATTCATCACAATCTTGAGTTTTAGATTCCTATGCAGTGTAAAGGTATCTGCAGTGATCTGCATGTCTGATGCACTCCTCATTCAACAGCACAGGTTTCATGTCTCAGATTTCTTTCCATTGACTTCTGGAGAGCAATGTCAAGAATCAAATGTTGTGCATAGCAGCAGGATCTTCCTCTTTC
The DNA here is from genome assembly GCF_987193195.1 of Phasianus colchicus. Lineage (NCBI taxonomy): Eukaryota > Metazoa > Chordata > Aves > Galliformes > Phasianidae > Phasianus > Phasianus colchicus. Next base: position 23,758,448 of record NC_143436.1, read on the forward strand.
CTTATCTTTATCCCTTTCTATGTAAATTAGAAACTCATTCCTTCCTTAGGGACATTCCTAAAATTCTTCCAAGGTGCTGCAACATTTTAAGCCTGTGACAAAAATCTCCACAAAGACTGTATAATCAAGAACATTAATTGCATTTGCAGTCGAGTTCAGTCATACCTTTTAATGCTACATTTTGTGTTGGAGCTCTGACATAATTAGTTCACTCCCATTTATTGTCACTTTTGATGATTCTGGTTCACAAGATCCAATTAAGTAAGGTTCTTAAGCATGTATGTAACCTTAAGCACAGGAAGAGTAGTGCTCCCTTGCAATACTGAAATTCATTTTAATACAGTTAATGCTGAGATGGTTTCAAACAAATCTCTCATAGTTGCATACCTAAAATCTACACAGAAAAGCTGTCCAAGCTTGAAAACTCTATGCTAAAACATAACCAATCATGCTGAGACAGAGAATGGGGATGTAAGGCTACACCTTATTTGCTGAAAGCCAGTAAGTACACAACATCTTATGTATGTCTGTACCTTGCCACCTATGACGTTTTGAACTACAAAAAAATTACAAAAATAGCTGGTATGACCTCGCAATGGTATCTGCATGATGCCATTACGAAAAAGCTGGTAATGCCTTGGAAAAGAAGTAGCTTTGTGTCTGTTGCTAAATAGTGATTCTACTGCGGTTGGGACAATGGTTCACAGGTTTTAAATTAGTTTCTGCATCACATGAAATTAGGCAAAACCATAGCAATAGACAGGAGGAGTAACGCTTAGTGGATGTAAATGCCAAACTACCAAGCAGTGCAGTATCAAAAGGAGACAGCCCACTGGTCTCCCGAGGACAGTTTGACAGGGGAAACATAGCTTTCTGAGTATTACTATTTATTCCACCATTTAAATTACAGTATGCTCGCCTTTCCCTCCCCCCTCCCCCGCAAAAAAAAAAAAAAAAAAAAAAGACACAAAGGATATTGAGTTCTTCCTAACAAAAATACTCATGCTCAACAAGTGACTTAGCATAACCAGGACTTGGGTTCTCAGTCTCACTAGAGAGCACAACATCTTGTAATTTCTTTTCAAGTTTGTCAGAACTTCCAGATTTAAAATGTTGAGTTTTAGAGCAATGAGTGCAGTGAAGGCCCAGAGCACTGGCTGGCTGGCTGATCCACGGTACTGCAGAGTTGGTCTGGAGTATGGTATTTCTCTTCCATGCCAAGCCATCTATGACTCTATGATTCTATGACTCTACGATTCTACGTCATGGTGCTAGTAATTACTGATGTGTGGGCTTTTTTAAAATTACAAGCATCTATGTCTGTATGTGCACTGTACTGTCAAAGTGATAATACAGAAATACGTTGGCTCCTACTTAAATTTCCACCATATGCTTTAGGGAGTTATTATGGTACACCACTGCCTTGTAGAGAAGATATTTTTTCAGAAAAGTGAAGTCACTCTGCACTCTGAGGACTCATGCTGAGATTGCACTGCTAAAATATTCCACCTCTTTTTATAATACCATCTCTTGGAAAGTACTCTGTGTGCATTATTTACCGAGGAAATGCCACCAGAATACTGGCCTTAGTAGCAGAATCACCTCAGATTTTATTATGGCTCTTTATTTTGCCAGGATTTTTCTTTTCTGTCTTCAGTAGTCTTGAGATAGCCCTCTTCAAGTCGTTGCTTAGAGTGGTTCCTATGAAAACCCTACTCAGACAGAGGGGGGAACTGAATCACCCTGCACATCTATACAATCTTTCTCCTCAAAGATCTCAGTGTAGCCAGTGAACAAAAACACAAAAGCAAAGCAAAGTGCTTGTTTTTTTTCTTTTTTTTTCCTCTCCACACATTTGTTATTCAGCAGAACTTAAAGAAAACACCTCCTAAATCCCTTCTGAATAATTTAGCTTGAAATGTTTACCCTTTCACAAAAAAAAAAAAAAGCAAAAAAAAAAAAAAAAAAAAAAAAAAGCACAAAATAACTAGGAAATACAAAGTCCTGAAACCATTCCCAGAAGCCACTGCTGCATACACAGTCTACTTATTTCAGTTCCTTTATGCCAGACAGGACCTTAGGCTTTCTGTTCAGCACAGGGCACAGGAAACTACAAAGACACTCAGCTCTCCTTCCTCATGGGAACCTCAGTGGAAAAGAAGGAGGATCAGATCACTGTGCAGGAAGCTGCTTTAGCTTACAGTGAGAGTAATTCTCCAATGCACGCCAAGAGATGATCACTATAGCCTGAGTTCTCTTTTTCTATAAGAAGTGAGTTGCAAAGCAGTACACTTGCACTATTTAGAATTTTAGTGTTATAATTTTATAATGTTATGGTTATTAATCACTGTAATCTCTGATACCACCTTTTCATGACAGAAAAATCTCCTGTTAGATTCCATTCATATAAGAACTTCTTCCCTGATCTTCAAAAATTTCAAATGTAGAACATTTCCTAGCCCTAGATGCTCAACTTAATTAAGTTAATTAACAGGAAATATAAAGCAGTATCGCACAGCAGAGCTGTCCTTTTATTTTAACCAGTCTCAAACAAGTACATATGCTGAGCCTCTTAGTCCTCAAGGCTTTGACACATGGTGGCTGTATCATTGCCCGAGAGGTGTGTGTGGTGGTTGTTTTAGCTGGTGTCTTTCTGGCTCCAGTGCTAAGAGATTCTTGCAAATAGAGAACCCAATAACATTCCGAAGATGAGAACAGTGGGTCAGACCATAAGTGTTTTAAAATGGCAGCAGAGGCCATGGACACCTATGTGAATGAGACGTGGCACACAAGACACAGGGCCACAATACATGATTTGGCAATGAAGACACACACATTAGTCAGCATCCCTTGCATTCACATGGCAATAATATTTCTTTTTCGATTGTTTTTGGTAGATCAGAACGGCCTGAGAATGGTACATCAAACTCCTCTGCTGGAGGTAAGAGCAAATTCAGGGCAGGTAAATTTTAAAAATTAAGGAATATCTCTGTTTCAAGAGGTTATTAACACCGTTATTGAGCATGAGGTGAGGCTCCCTGACAAAAGAATGCATGTACTGTTTAGGACACTCTTTTGGTAAGATTATGCGGGCTTTACACTGAGTTCTAGGAGACACTATGTTTACAAAATTAGCAACCTAATCAAAGGCTGAAATCTATGGAATACAATGGGGAGTTGATCTAGGAACACAGGAGAGTTAGGAGAGAAATTAGTACATTGATTTATATAATACTTCAAAAATGTCTGCATGACCTTTTGCAGAAAGGCGTGAGTTTATAAACATGTATTAAGGAAGCTGTGTATCTGTTCTAAGGTACTCTAAGATGCTCTGTGAGTGCAGGGCTAGCTAGCTTGGGATTGATTCTCTTAGCACTGGGCCTACACAAATTCTTGCTGATGCAAAGTAGAAGTAGAATCAGCTTTCATATTCTTTCAGCAAGAGAAAAGCAAGTACACTTTAGTCTGTAAACTGCACCTGTTGATATCACAGGTAAAAGTTAACATCAGTGGAATTCAATGGATTAAAAACAAATTTATGTTACAAAGCACACAGACTGGGTAGTGTAAATAATAGGGCAAGAAGATTGACATTGAAGTTTCCACAAACAGATAAAAAGAGTTACAGGGTAGCACATACCAAAAATAAATATGCTTACTGTGATGCCTAAGAAGAAACCAGAGACATGTCTGGGGGAGAATAAAAGTGGAGGCAAGTTGTAACAATGCAATCAAGCCAGGAGGCTGAGCCAGTTCAGACATATTATTGCTGTTTAATATTCAAAAATCATCTGACTGAGAGTATACAGTGGAAAGTTTCAGTTCTGGTGACTAGCAAGAGAAAACAGTCAAGAATAAAAACTTCCAAATGTACATTAGAAGAAAAAAAAAAGAAAAAAAAAAAAAAGACAAAATTCAGAGCAGTACTTACGAGGAAAAGGGAGAAAGGGAGAAAAAATGGATGAGAAAAGGCTGAAAAGTTCAAAGTCTCTTTTGTTTCAAGTATTTTGAAAAAATTAGTCTTCCTGTATGATTAAGACAGTAAGAATGAAAAACATTAAAATGTTTTAGATATTCTGAAATTTGAGAAATTCTGTCATAGAATTCTATAGTTGTGTAATGACTCCCAACCCTGTAGCAATTTTCATCAAGAAATCATGGAAGTCAAGACAGTTTGAAGGCAAAGGTATTTCCCATTTGGAAAAGAGTAGAATGGAATTGTAAAGATACACCATTTCAATAGCCTGGACGAATCCAAAGCAAATTTGTAAGTATCCGAAGGATTCTTATTTAATGAGTAAAACCAAGACTAATTTGTCAATAATTAAATATGTTCAGCCACTGCAGTTTCCTTCTTCTCCACAGAAAATCATCTCATGCAGAGAAAGGGAGACAGCAGGAAGGTGTATCTCAACTATCAGCCTTTGAGGTCTTCTACACAGCACTCTCTTGAGGAAGACTTGTACAGATGATGTTTATGGCAGATTCAGAGGTAACAACAGACATCTGCTTCAGGGCTGTTTGCCAGCTACTTCTTATTATGTCAGATTCCCTAGGGTTCTGTCCTGTGCTTAATATCCTATAATATTTTTTTAATAAACGAAAGGAGTTGCATTAAAAATTGAGTGTGAAAAGATGGCAGGCAAGGTTTGCTGAAGATGATCTTGACAATCTGAAGTTGTTTTTTTTTTAATATAAAAAAGGTGAATTTTAATGAAGATGAAATGTAATATACTGCATCTGGGATATTAATACCAGAGAGAGCTGATTGACAGCAGTAACACAGAAAGGACCTAGAAGTGAGAATACTTCTCAGAGTAATTTAAAATAAAACAGCAAAGGAGCTGCTTGGAAAGGTATGATTCTATTTAGTCAAAATACGAGCAAGCCAAGAAAGGGAGAGAAGACTTGAAAGATGTTCCAATCCTGTTAGAGTTTTTTATTTGTTGATTGGTTTGTTATTTGTTTGTTTGCTTTTTGTCAGCAGAATAATTCTCTTTTTACTCCAAGTTCTTGAAGGGTAGAGCAAAAAAATAAACAGTTAATTTACAAGAAAAGAGTAATACTTTATCATTTCAACATGAGTAAAGAATTAGAAAAGTCTAAGACAAATGCACAAACTTAGTCCACAGCAGATTCCAGATGTTTTAAAATAAGCCTCTCTCAGGAAGAGTCCATGATCACTTGGTCCTATGGAAATGAAGATATCCTTCCTCTATCTGAGGATTTTTCCTTTCCTGTTCCATGTGTGTGAACAGTTGCCAACAAATGTAAAATCATCATACTTCATTCAGCCCTAAAGACAGCTCAAGGCCTGACGGGTTTGTCTAGCCAGCTCCCTCTAGGTCATTGCCTTTCTACAAGCATACTCAGGCTGGCAAATCCAACAGCCAGGATTCCTCTTTGCCAGCCTCCTTCAGACCCAGCTGTAACCCCTCCTTTCTAATGGGCCACCCACAAGGCTCTTTCTTGGCAATTATGGCCCCCCTTTGCCAGAAACATATTGTTTCTCATGCCAGCTCAGAGCCTTTCATCCCAATATCCAAGCCAGTGAGCCCTCTTTCTGCAGCCAGCTCCCAGGCTATTTAACTTCTCCCTGCTGCTCCAAAAGCTACGTAGCCTCAGGCTCCCTGCAACTGCTGGTTGTGTTTCCCTTTATGAGCTGGAAGAACTATTAAGCTCTCTAGTACAAGGATATGCACCAGAATTGAACTAAATAAACCCAGTGTCTTACTGCTTACTGATATGAGGGAAAACTGCTACCCCTTCAGATTAGAATTTGGCTGAGAAACTGTTCTGTGGGGAGAAAACTTGTCCTCCACCAAAACTGGTATCCTAAACCTGTATATGTATATTGGAAACAATTCTGGGGGCTTTTTAGACCTTGATACTTCAGTTTGTTATCAGGTACCTTTTCCCATTCTGTCTCATCAACATGAAAACACTTTCTCTGTGCTCTCTTCACTACTAACTGGTTACCAAACTACTTCTCCAAGTACAGCGGTTTTATTAACCTACAAATGAATATCTTACTTTCACACATTTAGACATGTATGAACCACTTTCAGTGGCTGAGCTGAGCCTTAAGACAAAAATCAACTTTCCTTCTTCCCAAAGTGCCAACAGCATCAAAATCACTCGTCAAACAATAAGAATTTTACACACTTTTTAGGTGCAAAGTAAAACTATACTAAGAATGTGAATTCACACAGAAACCAGATTTTCATTACTGCTATGTTGAAAAAAACACGTTACAAGGACAATATATAGTTTTTAGATCCTGGTACAAAAAGCATGTTCTTTGGAAAAAGAACTTTTGAAATGTTTTCATAAGTCCTTTTTCTGGTGCTCCGTATAGATAGGATTTTGTTAAAAAGACTAGGAATTTCCAAAGCAATTTGCAAGTATTAGTGTTTTATGGCTGTGCTGACATTCTGATAAATCTATCTTTTGTTTGTGAATTGAGATCTACCTCCTTTGAGTGTTTGATGTGCAAGGATGTCAAAAAGGTGAATATTTATATTATTTTTGACAAATTTTAGGACCACAAGTAAATAAATGTGAATATAAAGTAGAATTACTATACATAGTCACTCTTCTACATAAGGAATTTTTTAACAGTAGTTTATATTTTAAAAATTCTGTGCAGACAGAGATGAAAAAGGGTGATTCAAAAAAGAACTGAGAGTCAGAAAACTCCTCTGTCAATATGGGTAAAACAATTAGGCTACTCTTTTCAAACTTGAAGAATTTATGATGCAGCAACGAAATACAAACATTTTGTTTTTAATTGCTGTACCTGAGGCTTCTCACTAGAGTTTGCAGGAGAAGATTAAATCAGAACTTCAACTCTCCCCAGCCCTCTACAACTACAACTGAACAAGATGAACACCAGCTTCGCTTCAGCTTCAGCTTTACAATCAGCAATCTGCTATGCTGATGTGAAGCTCTGAGCTGCTAGTTCAGGTCAGGGGCTGATTTGACCATGTGGGAAGCACTAGACAGGGAACTGTAACAATTATTATTTCTCATTTTCCGCATAAATTGATCTCTGAGTATGAGTTGAAACAAGCCTTTATTTTCTCAGTTTTTATATAATAGAGTAATACAGATTTGTCTCTAATAGCTGCAAATCCCTTTGAAGTCTTTATGGAAAAGTAAAAGTACCACAAAGCAATCAACTGTTAATACAGCATTCTCTTTTTTTTTTTTTTTTTTTTCAATTATACATTCTTAAAATATTCCATATACAAAGACTTGATTCCTATTCATCACTGGTCTTAAACAAAAAACGATTCCCCAAAATCACTGGCAAAAGACTGGTTCAGCAGAGATGCAGAGATGCAGAGATGCCGAGATGCCTAATGCGTCAGAGTGCCTGCTTTTACTGCAGGTTATATATGCAGGTGAGAGGAAATAATGAGAGAACAAGAATTTACAAGGCAGCAATGGTTGCTGAAAAGCTTTGAAAATTAATTGGGGAAGAAAGGTGAACTTCCATAATCACAGAACTCCTCTAACCTACTTTCGTAGCAGATTTGCTTTATAGTGCTTAAATCTTGACTCTCATCCAGGATGAAAAGGAAAAAGTGAAAGTAATTCTACCAAATCACATATGGTCTAGCCTACCTGAAAGCTAACAAAGTACTTTCCAAATGGAACAGTCTCCAACATGTTATTTCCTCTTGCTCTTCTCCACTTGTGAAAATCTCTACACATGCACTGAAACACAACAAAATACCTTTATTCCTTATTTAAATAATTTCTGGTTCTGCTAATATTATTATATATTTATATTTGTTCTTTTTCACAGTAAAAAAACTTAGTCTATGAGGTAAGTTTCTATTTCTCTGTTTCTCCTCACAATCCAAGCTGAGACATACGGCAATTTAAAAGGGAACCAAGCTTATTTAAAAATAAAAAATAAACAAGGGAAAAAAAAAAAACAGAGGGGGAAATCAAAAAGAAGGTAAAATATCTAGATCTTTTTCTTACAGTTGAAATCTTGAATTATAGGTGATTCAAAGACACATGTCCAGGACAAATCTTAATGGATCTATTCACTTTCATCATGATTTGGAGACCAATAAAGCAGCATCTTCAAAAACTCTTTGTCATTTTTTTTTTTTTCCAGGAGGTTGTTATTTTAGCAGCTCACAGCATTGGAGCATGATGATGTCCAGACTACTACAGGTTCCAGCGAGCCCTCACGATACCCTTAAAATCCAACAGTCAATCAACTTAAACTGTTAGGCCCACAGTTTTACTCAGTGCAAGAGTTTGGTGGCATGAAATAATGGAGCAGTAGAAGAGGGACTTCAACAGGAATCTCAGTTAGAATGAGGTTAACCTCACCCACATGTAGATGCCTAAAGGTTGGGATCTTAATTCTGCTGTCCCCAAACTCAGTATTGTTTGACTGGCCAAAGACATCCAGCTTAGCCACTCCAGAAGGCTTTCCATAGGTCCTATCACACATTTACCAAGCTAATTATACATACCATTGTATATCCCAAAGAATCAAATGATCTAGCATCTGAGATCATAATTTGAACTCCAAGATCGTCATAATTAGAGCTGAGAGAGGTCCATTTAGACTGTATTTCTAGTCAATGGAGATAAAATTTCATCTTCAGAAGTAGTTTATCACATTTTAAAGAGGAATGGAAAGAATTATCCACCAGTATTTTTTCTGTATTGACTACAAACTGTTCTAAGGCCTCAGTTCAGCTGGTTACTTCTTGCTGTCTTTTCTATAGTAACTTGATCCACAGCAGATACAGTGGGAGCTTAGGCATGAAATACACACGTAGATGCTACAGGCCAGGCAAAATCAGTCTCACAGGTAAAATGTAAACATCTGGAGTTAGTTTTCAGATCATCCAGGTTAACATCACCTCCATGAACATGGAAAGACACTGCGAAAAAACAGCAAGTTCTCAGTTAGTGTGATTGGTAATACACTACAGCCTGGGGATTTGCACCTGTTAAGAGATGTACTGAATGCTTGGGCTGGAGTTGTCATATTGGCATCACTCCCTTCTTGACTGGGGAAAATTTCTTAGGAAAGCAGGTGTGAAGTACATTAGTGGAAATTTTTCAGCATACTGACCATGACTTTATATTTCTGTGGTGATGTTTACTCATGTTTACTCAAATCAGTGACTTGCCTTTTTTTTTTTTTTTTTTTTTCATTTTACTACTGAAAGATCTGGGGGGCATTCTTAAATATTTTCTTACTTTTTCCTATTTTCAGTATCAGACATTACTAGAATTGTAATGAGATTACTGAATAGAGTATCACTCAACTGAGTGATAGGAGAACAAGTGGAGTTGCTCCACGGAATGATGGTCAAATTCTGGAAAGGTTAGATGGTCATTTCTGCAATGAAAGAGAAAATTTTTCCCTGCATAAAGTCTAAGAAATTATGTCAGAAGAGTTTCCAAAGAAATAGTATATTTTCTCTCATAGTGGTCAGTATAGTTTCAAAAAAATGCCACATTTGTAACATATCATGCTTTAAAAGTTTGTTAAGAAATACTGGTTTTGATCACCTGGAAAATAATATATTTAATATGATATTGAAAGACCTGCATGTTGGAGAGAATGTATCAGCCAAGCACATTATATAAGACACAAGTCAACTCTCTATACAAGACATAGCGAAACACAAACAGCCCAGCCCAGGAAAACCTGCTGATCACCCTTCAACAACAAAAAGTTGCTTGGAGAGATTATGGGTGTGCTAATTATCAACATAACTTGTCTGGGCTTACAGATATAAAGCAATTCTCTTGCAGGAAACAATCTGATAAGTCATTGTTTTATTTTTCAATTCAAATATATTTCTTTAATCACGCTCATAACAAAGTGATAAACAGCTAGAAGTGCTCCACAAGCTTTAGTTTTTGTTTACATATTTATACTTCCATAGGAAAGCAATGGATATCATCATGACTCCTTTTTTTTTTTTTTTTATCCAGTGATAATCTCTGATATTTACAGAGAGTGAAATACAAAACTACTTATAATTATTTATAAAAAAAGTTTCATATAAAGATAAGTAGCTAGTTTTCAGCTTTTCCTTATATTAGAGGCACATGAAAATTACTTTAGAATTTTTCAATTTAAGAATAAACCATTTTTCCAATTCAAATTTATTCACCAGATATTTATTGTAAATGATTTTATATATATAAACTCTGCTGGCAGGAATATGCAAAATCTGAGCTGTGCAAGAACATGCTGATTGCATGATTTCCCTTTTTTCCCAAGTCAGATGAGTAAAATTTGGAATTAGCTTTCTTCACAAGGAGAAAAATTAACCCTCATTTACTTATGCTTCATTAGAAATATACCGTTTAACTGATTGTTACTGTTTGAAATGGATATTACCATCTCCATGGGAAACAAATGCAAGAACAATTAGGCAAAATAGATAAAATTCACCCTGTTTAATGACTGTATTTAATAGTATATGTGTATCTTTACTCAGTTCTTGAACATTAATCTAGACAAAAACAGTGAAATACATGAAGTGTCATTATATTGCATTTGCATGGACTTTCGTGACTCCCAATAACTGCTGCTATTTTTCTTGGGTATATTTACTATGAAACATTAAGCCAGTTATGTCTGTGTATGTAGCTTGCCGCTGTAATATCATTTTTACACTAGCTTTTCAAAGGACCCCTAAAGACTGATATTTGCAAAGCTGTTTTCTCCAGTCTCACTGTAATCCATCACTGACCTATTTTTGTATTGTGTTTCTAATACCTGAACTATCTTTCATCACACAGAATAGGCATGTTTGCTAAATGATGTTAAACATCAGTTTTCAACCTGTTCCTAATTAACTTTTAGTTTAAAGCTACCATAGATGAATCTTTAAATCTTTTGTGCCAAAACGATCGTATTCCCTTAGTACAGTTCTGTCTAATGTTCTTAACTGTTTTGAAGTAGAATATAATGTAGAAAAATAAGTGGTTTCTAAGAATGTGAGAAGAGCTTCATAACCTCTCAAGAATTGTGTTTTCATCATTTGAAACTATTAAAAAGTAAACATGCATTTTCTGAAAGGGAAACTCACCATCTTTGACATATCAGTTGGAATACGTAAAGCCACCTTATTTTTGTCAATGTTTTGCAGACATCTCCCTGAGCAATTTGATTGAGGAAATGCTGTACTACCTTCAAAAAAAATTAAAAAATTCTGTCTCGTGAATGAAAGAATTAGAACTCACTATGTAATGTGAATCTATAAAGAGATACACTGCCACTGCCTCATATGTACCCATGATCTAATGTAGACCCACAGACAGCATTGTATTAATCTCTTCAGATCTCTTTGAAGATGCTTTCTAGAATCCAGTCAATCAGTTCTGGTTTTACTTGTTTGTTGTTGTTTTTGTTTGGTGTATGCAATTAATTTTCTAGCAGATGTAGTGTTAATTAAATAAGGTATCTCATGACAGTTGAATAAATTTATGCCTTTACTTATTGTGCTGATTTGGGAAAGCTTTCATCTAGCACTACCCTACTGAAAATGATGAAGTATGGATGAGTAGCGAGTGAATTGGTTGGAAACTGCCTGAATAGCTGAGCTCAGAGTGTGGTGATCAATGGTACTAAGTTTAGTTGGAGGTCAATAACGAGCTGTGTACCACAGAGGTCAATATTGGCTGCCATTCTGTTCCATGTCTGGATGATGAGGCAGAGGGTATTCTCAGCAAGTTTGCTGATGACAGAACAGGGAAAAGTGGTTGACAAACTAAAGGGTCATGCTTTCATTCAGAGTTACCTTGACAAGCTGGAGGGATATGTTGGTGGAAACCTCATGAAATTCAGCAAAGGAAAATACTAAGTTCTGCACTGAAGGTAGAACAATCCCATACACTAATACAAGCTGGGGACTACTACCTGGAAAGCAGGTTTGCAGAAAACAATTTGGAGGTGCAATATTCTGTGACAGAGCACTTGGCATAGGTTGTACAAAGAAGTTATGGGATCATCCTCCTTGGAGATATTCAAAAGACATTTTGACATGGTCCTGGGTCATATTCTAGGTGGCCATGGGGACTGTAACAGATGGCCTCCAGAGGTACCTTACAATTTCAATTTTCCTCTGATTCTGTGAAAACAAGGAGTTTTCAAAAAAAAAAAAAGAGCTAAGCCATTGATTTATGAAAAATGGGGATTTCACTCTACCCCCTTTGTGAGCACTTGACAATCACAGGAAAGTGACAATACTTAGTAGAAGGATCTCTCCCAGATGAAAGAAGTGAATAACTGTATCAGTTACAAAATGATTTACTTATAGGCATTTAAACACTAATGCAAGGTTGTCTATTATATATTCATTTCTTAAAAGAAAATCTCATTTGAACGTATTTAACAGAATCATGCCAATGTCTATGAAGAACCATATAGTGGTGGTTGATATTCAATGCCTGGTTTATTATTTGAAAAACATTTAAAAAAGCATGTAAGACAGTTATTCCTTCCTTAAATCAATAAATGAAATTAGTTACGAAGAGATCTTGTGATAAATCTTGTGATAAGTAAGCAATCACTGCCTATGTTTATTTTCATGAAAAAGTGATGATTTAATTTTTCAGAAACAACTACCTATCTACTACTACCCCTACTACTAGGGATTTAAAAGTATAAACATATGCCTTAATTACTAATTTACATGTAATAATCTGAAAGGTAAATCTAAATGCGGATTATAACATTGACCTGAATTTGGGAGTTGCCAGACGTTCCACGTCCAGGTTGCAACCTTGGTTTGAATATGGGGTTCTGTTTTTTCTTGTATACTTGAACAGAATTCAAAGAGTTGGTCATGTAGATCCAAGAATACTCTTTGTCTTGTATACAAATCCAAGAGAAAAAGAGTTTTCTCTGGTTGCTCTCCATCAGACCAAGCTGCTGTATTTCTCCAAGGGCAGAACAGTTTGGGAACTACCAAAGCTGAAAAGCTGTGAGCAAGAGGAGAGCTAACATTGACAGGCAAGTTGGGCAGAAGGGAAAGGACACATTTTCACATAACACAAATTTATATCTACAGCTATATTGAAAACTGTCCTCAAGCAACTTGAACTACATGCATCTCCTTTCTTTCTTTCAGGTTTTGCAGCTTCCACTGAAGTGATCCATAATGTGCTTCTTTTAACCTCCCTAATCATACAGCCAGATCTATTTCAGGTGGATTTCAGTTAGCAAGTTTTCTATGACAAATGTTGACATCATATCACTACGTTCCAGCCCTGTGTAGTTAGCCATGTAGACGAGACAAACTGAGAAGAAAGAAAATTACTTGTCTGAGAGAGGGAGATAGGTCATAAGCAAGAGAAGGAGAGGTCATGAGAGGAGAGCTTTCACATTCAGTATGGAGGAGCCAGGATTTTTCAGATGACTCTAAAGCATATCTCATGAATGTTGATGAGAAGGCAACTGAGGTGGGGAAATTCTGACAGGTGTGTTTTTATTTTTTCTATATCTGTGTACATTTATGATACACAGACTATAATAATGTTTTGGAAACCCCATAAAGTCTTGTATCCTCTTAGTTTCGGTTATTGTGGTGTGCTCAGGAATAAACCCTGAGTAGGAGTGATGGATAAGGAAGCAGAAAATGCTGCATTCTTTTCATACCAAGAAAGCTGAAGAGTACATGTAGAATCATAGAAACATAGAATTGCTTGGATTGGAAAAGACTTTCAAGATCATTAAGTCCAACTGTAACCTAACCATATTACCCTAACTCTAACAACCCTCTGCTAAATCGTGTCCCTGAGCACCACATCCAAACGGTTTTTAAACAGATCCAGGGATGGTGACTCAACCACCTCCCTGGGGAGTCTATTCCAGTGCTTCACAACCCTTTCTGTAAGGAATTTTTTTCTGATATCCAACCTTAATCCTGATGCAACTTGAGGGCATTTCCCCTCATCCTGTCACCTGTCACCAGTGAGAAGAGACCAACCCCTTGCTGTAAGCACCTTTCAGATACTGGAAGAGAGCAATAAGGTCTCCCTCATCCTCCTTTTCCCCCAACTAAACAGCCCCAGTTCCTGGTTCAATAAAATCAACATCAAAGCAAAGCCACTTAGCCAAAATGGTAACCAGAATAGAAACAAGAAAAAAATATGCTAAGGTCATTGATCTATATGCAAATAATTCAGAATCAGGCATCCATTTAGAGTTTTGGGAAGAAAATGCTTTTGTTCTCCACCTCTTCATAGAGTGATATCTCTGTGTTGATTTGGCCATTAGTTTTAGTGGCAGCAACTGTTATGCTTTATTGAGAGTGCTTTTCATTCCTTCTTATAAAAATCACATTGCATCAGGAGATAACTATATCATGCTAACAATCCAGAGCCATTCATTTCAGGACACTTTAGCACCACATTAAAATGCCACTGCATTACTTACTGTATACTGATAATTAGTTAACTTTAACATCATTCGTAACTGAAGTTGACAGTAGATTGAAGATTAAAAAAAGGCAAGGAGAATGATTCCAGTGTCCTTTGATGCCATACTTTTAGTATAACACTGGATTTACTGAGTCTGAATTGGAGCAAGGAGATAATTAAAAACAGATTTGAGGCCTGAACACTTGCTCCAGACAATGTGCAGGCTGTCAAATGTGATAGCTGAATCAGGGCAAACTTTTATAAATATTTTTTATCTCATATCCAAGACTTGTAGAAACACTGGAGAAAGAAGTTTCACATCCATCCTGGGAGGTCTACCTTCTCTTTAAAGGCATTAGATAACTGTGAAAACAGTTTAGTTATTTAGTTATTTCTAAAGAAGTCTGCTTTCTTGAAAGGCATATGAAAATATATAGATAACAAATGTACTAATGACACCAAATTTGCATTCCTCTGGAACTTTTATGACTCTTAAGAAACTATACTGAAGTCACTGTAGAAGTTCTGCATGATGTAAAGTTGGACAGAGAGTGAAACTACATCTGTAAGGCAGAAATGCTGAATGACAAGCTGAAGATCATATGCCAGTACAATAAGTTTCAGAAATCATGTGAGCTGGCTAGCATACCACATTAGACAAATGCAGTGCATAGCATGGGCCACCCCATGTTGCTGACACACTAATTTTGGAATGGGTTTGATCTGAGACAGCAAACAGACTCAGCCAACGGATATGTCAGGCCAGTAGCTATTTGCATTAAGGAACATAGAGAAGGCCACTATCTTTCAGAAATGGGTGACAGAAATATAATATCTGTGTACACATATGATCTCTGCTGTACAATTTCTCCTCAAGGACAAAGAATGAGACCCATCCCATTTTATTTATCAGTAAGATAAATTGATATTTACCGAGAGAGGTATAGTTTCAACATTGAAATACAAAAATACTGCCTTCTCTCTCTATAAAAACATTTTTTCAGCTGAAGAATTGTACCAGTATTTGGAGCTAGAGACTTTGCCTTTGCAGAAGTATACCCATCACTCCACACAATTATTTGTAGAAGCATCTCTTCATTTATGGCTTACAGAAAATCACAGGTGCGTTCAGAATTCATTGTGCATAATCTTTAAAGGTCAGTGCACATATTTACTGTATTGCTGCACAAAGATTTGCTGTAGAATGTAGTTTTAGGTCACAGTGCTTACACTCACTTCAGCTGAGGTCAGAAAAGAGAAGGGAATGAACAAGACAGTGTTCCGTAAGGTACATAAGGAACAGTTTTCCATAAGGAAAGCAGATTGCATAGAGGACAGATTTTATATTATTTCTCTAAGGAAAAACACAGATGGGTTCAGACAGAAAAGAGAATCTTTCAGAATATTATAAAACATTAGGAACAGGTCTAGCTTGGAAACAAATTAGGAAACATAAAGTGAAAACTGCACTTTAAAGAATGTTTATAGACTGAATATTAACTGTCAAATGGTAGTTTTCATTTTTGTTGTTTATCTCTTTTGATGACAAACAACAGTGTTTTATTTTAGTCCACATTATGTTATAAAGTGCAACTCATTGTATAAAAGAACTGTGGGCAGTATAGGAAGACAACTATAATAGTATCTTAGCTGTAATCAGATAAGTATCTGTATTTTCCTTTATTACAACTGAAGAATCTAAGTGTCCTTCTGGAAGACATTTATTGTAATTGATAGATAAGTTTCTAGCTACTTTATGCAGTATTCTCAATGTCTAGTATGATGGTTCCCTGTTGTGTTCCATATACATATGAAGTATTGCTGCAATTTTTAATTTTTGGTCCTCGGGCTAAGTGTCACTACACAGGATAAAAGGATGTGCCTTATAAATGTAACATGAAAATTACTGGAACTCAATGACCTTGTCTACAAAAGAAAGAAGAGTTCATCTGTAAACCACAAAGAAAAAATAACTGAAAGACAAAGGAAGAAAGTCATTTACTCACATACTAGCTACATTAAATACACTACATTAACTTTCATAAATATCTATGGTGCTTTTTTGACCAGAACTCCCATCCATTTTCATGTTAAAGCTGTAAGGAAAAGAAAAAAAAAAAAAAAAAAAAAAAAGGAATAACTAAGAAGAAAAACAAAGCTAGAAAATCTGTTCAAGTTTAATAACAAAATAATGAGTTTTATTCATCTGAGAGAAAATATTCTCCATTAGTTTTCAGATCAAATTCTTCAGTGACGTTACTCACAGTGAGAGAACCAAATTCAGTCTTTGATCATTTTCAAAAACTGAATAGCAATTCCCAGTCACTCCTTAGCAAAAGGTGTGCTACTACATAGATCATTTCTTCAAGGATGGGTAAAGCTATAAGGCTAATTCCCCTCCAGGTCAATGCTCCTTGAAGTAGCTCAGCTCAGCAGGAAAAAACAAATCCTTACCTCAACAGCTTTTTGGTTATCTGGGCAAAATTAATTGGCAGTCTCAGTCTCTGGAGAAAACTAGCCACATAAACAAGACTGGGCTTGATGCTGTCTTGACATTGCTGTGTAACCTCCACTAGAATCAGCAAAGACAGGCCTTATTTCAGGAGCGTAGGACTGAGTACAATTCTTCCTGCCACGGGGACAGGCAGGCTGTGCAGATGAGCTGAGGGAAATGAAGTAGAAAAGTTCTCATTCTCTACATGCAGTTACACATCCTTTGTAAGCGCTGAGGTTTTTTTTTTGACTGAGAAGGATCCTGCTTCCAGCTGTCTGCCTGCTAGGCATTCCCCTGCCAGCTAGCCTAGGTCTGTACATCGGGCTTTGCTTACCAGTCAGATACGGGCACACTTTAACTGATAACCTGTCTCTTGAGAGTGAGGCAGATGGGAGCAACCACTGCAGAGTCACTGCACAAACGAGCCCCAAGTCTCACTTAGCCACAGCATATTGATACCAGAAGCCAATGAAAAGGGTCCTTTTAGTAAAGACTCCTTTTGTGAGTCTAGTTTTTGGGTGATTTGTCCAGTTCTTTAAGAAACTTCTAGTAAAGCAGAAACTTATCAAAGAGCTTCACCCTATAATCTGGCATTTTGCTCTACTTCACGATCCCTGTGTTTCATGAAAAATCCCTGCAAACCAAAACCTTCTCTTGTTTAAAACTTCAGTGTCTCACTGTTTTGAATGTATTTGTAAGCTGCTCTCTCCACCTTCCTCTGAATTTTGTATCAAATTACCATTTCAGAGGGTATTAAAACAAGTAGCATTTCTTTTCCCTCACTGTTTCAAGTTCTCCTGAGGTTATTGTGAAATATGTTCATGCTGAGAGATGAGACAGGTTTTTCTGCTTAAACATGCTTATATAAGGCATATATTATATCTTGGGTGTTATGAAGTTCTTTGTGCCTGCTCAGTGAAACCCCAGAATTCTCTCAGCAACAAGAAAGTCTGTGGTCTGGCAGGCTTCAGTTTGAAGGGTTAGGTTACTTCAAGAAGGAAGAGGCTGGAAAAGAAAAGAGTGTGGCAAGAAAAAGTGTGTTTCATATAACTTAGTGCAAACAATCAAGGCTTTGCATCTACCTGAAAATTGTCCTGGATTAAGATGGGATGTACTTACATATGTATGTCTGTATACATATTTTCAGTACCACTGAATCCAGTATAATTCTAAGCACAGGTCTTATCCAGAATGAGAATGAAGATTCTTAGTATTGTCAGCTTCCAAAATTCTCTTCCTAGAATAAGTGCCTTAATTTGGTATTGTTTTAGGTAAGCATCCCCAAATAAAATCTGCATAGACAGTCTAAGTACATAATTGTTTATGAAAATAATTTGTTCTTGATTAGAAACAACTGAATGTTATGCAGTATGAGTAACATATAGTAATGATGGAACAAATATGTTTTAAGGAATGTGTTATAGGATAAGTGCAAGGATCACAAAAGAAATTTACTTTTGATCTAAAGATTTTAACCTTGAACACTGACTTGTAGCCAGGCACTAAAGCCAGTTATCAACAATCACTGCTGCTTAGATATAGTTGACTAAATAGAAATATTTCGTGTGTATATTTTTATCCATATACATCGACAGTATACTATGAAGAGGACCTATGAGAGACCTATTTTCGGAACAGCAGCTGGCATTCAGTTCATCTCAAAAGGCAACAGGTGCCTCTGTTTAAGCAGCTGAATTCCACCTTTATTTTATTGCAGACATTTTTTTTAAAAATCCTGTTTATGTAGAAGAAGCTATGCTGAAATGATATGAATAAAACCTGAGGTACATGAAGTAGTGTATAGATGTAATGAAATACAAGTGATATTGATCCAGTTTGATGAGCTCTTAGATTTCAACAGGAATGGTTGATTCCATCAGTTTCTAGTTCCACCCATATTTCTCTGACCATCAGTTGCTGCCCTCCCACAGCTTCTCACATCACCCATCTGTTGTCATTTAATTGGGTATGAAGTTACACTGGAGTACAGTCTGGTTGAGTCCACAAATTTCCTTGTGTATCTGTTTTTAAAAGCAGTCTTTACTCTCTATGAATTCAAATGGCTAAACTAAATTACTTTCATGCTTCAGTTATTTCTTGTGTGCAGATACTTCTACTTCGGAATAAAAGCACTAAACATTGTTCTGTGAAGAAAAAAATGAACAGATTCAAGAGAAATGAAGAAATTGTATTGAAATACTTGAAATAGATTGAAGTAGAAGTCCTTCCAGCAGAACTTAAAAACTTGCTACTTTGTTGTAAGTGGTCATTATAAGATAGCCTAAAACTCATACAGCTCTGACTGCAGCTAACTGTTAGCTCCTGGCTAACAACAGGGTTGACCAAAAGTGGAAGTTACTCTGTGTAACTGGAAGTTTCATCACCTGTAAAATGTGCTCAAATAGGGGGCAGGTCAGTAAGCAGGTTTACACATTCGACAGAGGCTGTGGCAAGATGTGGAAAGACTGACGCCAAAGGGGCAAGAGCTGAATCAGCAGGGCCATCATCAGTCCCTCACTGCACGGATGAACAGTGGGCACAGTGCAGATGGAACAAGCAGAAGAGGTACATGCAGACACAAAATAGCGAGAAGACCTTTATAGACATCACCAGATCATGGAGCTTAGCATCTGGGGAGCAAACATGGAAATGAACGAGCTTTAATGAGGCTGTGATGACCGGTTGTTTACTCAACTGCAGCACGAAACTCATTAGTATCAGCTGGCTGCCCCTGTGGTGTGCTGTGAGGGACCTCACCTAATTGCCTGAGTTCCTGGAGATGAAAGATCTCTTCCCTTGAATAAGCAATGATCTAATTAGTGCATTTCTGTGCAGCATTTCTGGTTCTATATCTTTTTCTTATTTTTGTATTATGTTATGTCGTATCCAAAGGCACCAACATTAAACTCTTTGGACACTTAACATATTGTGCTAGCCTCTAAAGAAAGGTTTTTCAGAGCTGAACTGTCATGGGAAATTTTAATGAGTTAAGGTACAGATTTTATATTTTGCTTTGCTGCAAAGGTGATCGGGAAGCTGCAAATGAAATAGATTTATTACATAACATTTATTTGAAAACATTTGGACTAATAGACTATTCAAGGAGAATCTCACAAAGAATGTGAGAGAACCAAGAAGCTAGATGAAGATGGATCTCCCAGTTTCTTTGACTTCTACATAATAGAAAAGCAGAATAATTTATGAACTGTTACTTAAGAAAGTCAGTGGATGCCCTCTACAAGACCATCTATGTTGAGATTGAGTTGTGAGTTCAGCTGAGATTCCTCAGGTTCATAATGTTATGCATAATAAAAAAAGTAAAAGGGAAAATGTTCTTCAGATGAAGGCATTTGTCTGGCAGGAGATATGTGTTTTTAATTTACACACATGCATGCACACATATATGTGCATCAAGCTCTTTGGTAAGCTTGCTTTATATTTCTCATTTAAACTACTCCAGGGATGTTTTATATTCCTAGTTATGCTTGGAAGTCATCTGGCCGGTCTTAACTTCAGCTTCTTCATCTATAAACTGAAGAGTAATACTTCCTTGACTTGCTTGCAACTTAGTAGTTTCTAAAACACTATTAGTTCCAAGGTGGTAAAATGCATGGGAATGCAGAAGCTGGTCATTACTTTCATTCCCTGTGCTGTGTCTTTTTGCCCAGAGAGGTATCTACCACAGGTATTTGTTTGATAAGCTTGTTTGAAGTGGTATTCCAAAAGTCTTTCAATTTTTGAGAGGCTGTTTGTATGTGCTCTGAAGCATGTCAGAACATATCTGAGAAGCAAAATGCATTTTCCAGGTCATTTTAGATTACAGAGCATCCACACAACACAGAGCTGCAAGACACATACTACCTCTACAGTACCAGGCTTAGAGAAGCATTTCATTACCTAACAGCAGGAAGGATGTAATGAATCCTGTTTAGTCTGTATGGAGAAACAGACATGGGCATTGGCTGGTGAGATGCAATGAATAAAGCATGTGCTGGATGCAGCTGAAGCCTCACTCCTGTGCCTGTGCAGTTTGCCCAGCAGTGTGGTAATAGCTCTGTAGATGGTGAGAACCAAAGTATCTCCAGACTTCAAGCTGCTTGATGACCAAACAAAATTTTGTTAGTTTTCCCAAGGGCTCTGCTCCATCGCTGAGAAGCGTCTTACACAAAGCCAGCTCCTCTCTCCTCTCCCATATATGGTCTGGATCAGACTATCTGTCCTCTCCTCCAGACTCCTCAATCCTCCGCTCAGATTTAACCTGCCAAGCCTTGCTCTTTCTGGATTTGTCAAAGGCAGATCTTTGCCAACCAGGCCATCATTAACAGACCTCCGTGCATCTACGAGACTAAAAGTTTCTATGTCCTGATTGACCTATAGAAACCTTATTTTTCCTCTGATTTAGATGTGTAAGAGATGGCTTACATTTGTGAATGTGACTGATCCTCAGTTACAGATAAGTACAGATAATCTTCAAAAGAGAACATAAAGAGAAGTAGTGAAGGTCTGGTCAGATGAGTAGTAGGCTTGACTGGGAAAAAAATATGAAGAGTTTTCAGGCACAGCTAAGTATACTCCATTTTGGAAGCAGTAACTCTGAGAACTCACTACGGTGTGCAACCCTATCCCACTTCTCATGTGAATCAGCTCTCAGTTGTGAGAATAGTGAACAAAGTACCATAGACATTGAAACATTGCCCAGAGTAAAATTACTCAGACTGAAAAACCTCAGAGAATAGATGAGATTTTCATGCTTAACGTAGTAACAGAACATAAGCCATGTTCAGGCAGTATGGAGGCATGTCATCTTAGAAATTAAGTATGGAGAACTGGGACAAGTTTGGTTCACCTACTGTTTGTATATTAGCCCCAAGCAATTGCTTCAATGGCATATATATAAAATCTGTAAAGATATGAGCTGATGTCTGAACCTTGGCATTGCATGTGCTTCTTTCCTTTGGCTCAATAGCAGTGACTTGACTTCACACCTTCATGAGAAGCATAACAATGAAGAGGGGTTCTCAAATGCAAAGGGAAGTGCAGAGAGGAAAAGGAGGCTGCTGCATCATTTGTGGCCAGTCATACTGCACAGTTATATCCTTCTACCTAAAATTTAAAATATATGGATTACATAACAAGGTTGTCAAATAGTTTTCCATTGTTTCTTTATTAAAAAGGTATTTGTAAAAAATTTGGTTTCTGAATCACCGGAAAAACTCATACAATCTTCAGGTCTCTGCAATTGGAAGTACCCATTTAAGAAGTATTTTTTAGCTTCTTACATAGGAAAGACTTTATCCAAATGGATTATTCACCGGGTATTCTCAATGCATAAGGCTGTGCCAGAATGAATAATGACTGAAGAAGTTCTGAATGCACAATGAATTTCTCACAATGAGTGGTGGTAGTTGGTAATTCACACGGGACTGTGAGCAGCAACTGGAAAGCCTGGCTGAATGATGAGAATTAGAGAACTAGCTGATGTTCAGTCACTGTGGTATTTATTGCAGCAAACTACATCTTAAAAATTACTGGTTATCTTGGAAATGGCTGTGGACTAGTCAGGCTGTAAGACTGTCAGTTTGACTAAGGTATGGGCACTGAAGTCATGCTTGTTTTCAGTCATGTGAGAAAAATAGGCGACAGTCATCAAAAGTGTCTTCAAAAAGAAATGAGCTGGCTATCATGTTGAAAATGGCTGTTTTGTCTCTCTGAATTCTGGCTCAAGAAATAAGCTTTCATAATGATTTCAGCTTTGAATGCACAGGTGATTTATGGCTGCCAGGGTTACCCTAATTACCTGACTTGTTCGTGTGTTTCAGTAAATAGACTGCCAGTTCATAGGAATTGAAAACTGTCTTTGAACCTTTACAATAAAACTGGGACAATGAAAAAGAAGGTGCGAATTACCAGAGCAGAAATTGCTACTCACTCCCCACCTTGGAATTTTTCCACACTGAAAATTAATTGAAAATGTATTCCAACTGCACTGATGACATTAGAGAACAATTACCTAAATTCAGTTAGGAAGTCAAATTAATTCGGTTTTGACTGTATAACTAATGGGATTTTGATTTTGTACCATTCAGAATAGATATCATCAAAGAAGACTCTCCAAGAAAGGAAGAAATGACTGAATTATGATGTGACAGTATGCTCATACTTCATCTCTGGAATGTCCCCTGAGTCTTTTAGCTCAAAAAAAAGCAAAAAGAAAGCTGCTGATATTAGATTCCTATTATCTTGATGTCTTAAATTTATCATTTGATTTATTATTTTTTCTTTCTCATATGCCATTTGGAGGGCTGTCTAAGATCATGGAAGACTTCACATTAGTATCATCAGCCTTGACTGCTTGCTGAGAAGGAAGGAATCTGACTTTTGAGACATTTGAACTCATTTTTCCTAGAGTATGTGAAAGTATACCAGGATGTCAGCACTCATGTAGCCAAAAAAAGAATCAGCCTAAGGAAATATAACTATAATCTAATGGTGAGAGCACTTCTGTCCCTTCAGAGCAGTTCTTAGTCTGAAACCAGACACTCTTTAGCTCTGCTTGATGGCTCAATAGCTGCAGTGGACCATAGATCTACCTTCCATTCATTCCAAAACTTACATTCATTCCAAAATGTACAGTCTATTTTTGATGGAACTGTTATTATTAAGATGGAAGCCTTATTATTCTGATTGAAACTCCACAAATTTGAAATATGTGGATTTGACAGGTATACTGTTTGATGGACAAGGAACTGGTTGTGAGATCCTAGATCAAATTGTGCCTGACAAACTTAGTGGCCTTTTGTGATGGAGTTACAGCATCAGTGGATAAAGGAATAGCAACTGACATCATTTACCTGGACTCATGCAAACTGTTTGACACTGTCCCACATGGCATTCTGGTTGCCAAATTGGACAAAAATGGATTTGATGGATAGACCACTCACTGGATAAGGAATTGGCTGGATGGTTGCACTCAGAGAGTTGTGGGCAAATGCTCAGTGTTCAAGTGGAGACCAGTGAGAGTGGTGTTTCTCAGGGATTGTTGCTGGTACTGTTGCTATTTAATATCTCTGTAGGCAAAATGGACAGTAGGATTGAGTGCACCCTCAGGAAGTTTGCAGATGATACCAAGCTGAGTGGTGAAGTTGACATACCAGTGGGAAGGAATGCCATCCAGAGGGTCCTGGACAGGCTTAAGAGGTGGGCACGTGTCAACCTCCTGAAGTTCAACAAGGCTGAGTGCAAGTCATACACCTGGGTTAGGGCAATCCCAAGCACAAATACAGGCTGGGTGGAGAATGGCTTGAGAGTAGCCCTGAGGAGAAGGATTTGGAGGTGTCAATTGTTGAAAGACTCAACATGAGCCAACAGTGTGTGCTTGCAGCCCAGAAAGCCAAATGTATCCTGGGTTTCATCAAGAGAAGTGTGACCAGCAGGTTGAGGGAGGTGATTCTGCTCTTCTACTCTGCTCTCGTAAGACCCCACTTGGAGTACTGCATCCAGTTCTGGGTCCCCCAACACAAGAAGGACACTGAGCTGTTGGAACAGGTCCAGAGGGGGGCCATGAAGATCATCAGAGGGCTGGAGCACCTTCCTTACAACAACAGGCAGAGAGTGTTGGGGCTTTTCAGCCTGGAGAAAGTAAGTCTACAGGGGGACCTTATAGTGGCCTTCTAGTACATATAGTGGCCTACAGGAAAGCTGGGGAGGGATTTTTTTAGAAGGAATTGTAGTGACAGGATGAGGGGAAATGGCTTTAAACTAGAAGAGGGCAGATTTAGACTAGATATTAGGAAGAAATTCTTTAGTGTAAAGGTGGTGTGATACAAACAGATTGCCCAGAGAGGTTGTGGATGCTCCCTCCCTGGAGGCATTCAAGGCCAGGTTGGATGGGCCTTTAAGCAACCTGGTCCAGTGGGAGGAGTCCCTTCCTAGATAATCTTAAATGTCCCTTCCAACCCAAACTATTCTATGATTTTACGATTCTATGATTCTATGATTGCATTCAGAAATTGGTGGTCAATGGCTCAATATCTAGATGGAGATCAGTGACAAGAGATGTCCCTCAGGAGTACTGGGCTGCTGCTGTTTAATACCTTCATCAGTGACACTGACATTTAAACTGAGTGCACCCTCAGCAAGTTTGTGAATGACACCAAACTTTGTGCTGCAGTCAGCACATCCAAGGGAAAGGACAGCATTCAGAGAGACCCAGACAGGCTCTAGAAGTGGGCCCAGATGAACCTCCAGAGATTCAAGAAACCCAAGTGCAAGGTTTTGCATCTCTGTCATAACAACCCCCACTATCGCTATAAGCTGGGGGATGTAAGGATAGAGCACAGCCCTGCCAAAAAGGACCTGGGGATACTAGTGAATGGCAAGCTGGACGTGAACCAGCAGTGCTCTCTCACAGCCCAGTAAGCCAACTGTATCCTGGGCTTCATCACTACTAACTGCCTACTGTTTTGCTTAAGCATTCTCAGTGTTCTGAAAATGAAGACAAAATAATTAAAGGATAAAAAGACCTTCCTGTTATGACTTAATGGAAAACATAGCAAGGTTGAAGTAATTGTACGAATGGCTCCAGGATTAACTGACCATGAGCTCAGAGGTGGTTGACTTCTTAACGTGAAGATTCCCTCAACTTTCTGCCTAAGTGTATATCCAATGGACTTTTGGGATATGTATCAAAAAATAGTGTTTCTTTTCCATCAATCATAAGCAGTGAGGACCTCTGAATTCCTGGATTTGAGTGAATGGCATCACATTTCAGTTTGGACCCAATTATAAACTTCAAAGACCCTTCAAAGACCCTGAAATCTGTGTTAAGACAAAATTCCTATTTGAAGTCAGTTCCTATAGGGAATTGGAGGATATTTATATTCCAAAAACCGCACTTAAATTATAAAAGGAGTGGCCTATTTTATGCTTGAACACAGCTCATTAGAGAAATCTCTTAATGAATATTTTTCAATCATCTAACAGAGAAAATCAAAGCACACAGGGTATCCTGTAAGATTTGTATGCATTGCTAGATACTCTAGTGGACGTGTGCACTGCAAATTGTGTGCCATTAATAGTTTTGTGCTCATTCATCAGTATATGATTTAATAATAATTTCAGTAGTACATTTCTGTAGTAATCGGAAAAAGAAAAAAAATGCATGACAGTAGACAGGATCTCTGCTGCACTAAAACATCTCTGAGACAATTACACAATTAATGGTAGCATGAATTTTACATATAGTAATGAATTTTCAATATAAAAACTCTCTATTTATAAATAATATTATTTATTTCTTTGATTTATTGAGCTTCATTATGTGAACTGCTACACAATCTGACTTCTCCCTCTGTCACCCTGAAATTCATATTTTATTCATCACAACTCCAGCTTCATCTTAGAAGGATGGAGGGCGATAACAGTCTGATGATCATTTTGGGGGGAGCTGAGATCTAAAGGTTTGAATATTCTCAAGACAAGGCGAACACAGAACATTTATGGATGAGTGCCTGACCAATGGGATGTTTTATACAGGGCAGCCTCAGGCATCTCCCATGATGAAACTATGCATTTTTATGATTACTGCACTGAGGTGCACTCAGTATGGAGAGGATCCTGAAGGACAGTTATGTAAGATACAACTTAGGCAAAACAAGAAATCGGATAAAAGAAAGACTAAATCCACTTTTTAAAGTACTCTGAGATTCAGATTATTCAGTATTAGGGACAACCACATGAACCCCAACTTTCAGAAGAAGTTGAACACCTGAAGGCCTCAAGTTGAATGCTCAGTCAGTGATCATGTTTAGAGATCTAGAAATTGAGACAGAAACTCTCCAGACCATGTTCATGTTTAGTAAGTGGCATGTCCTTAGAGGTAGTAAAGTATGAGACCTCATTCTTTGTACTGACCATGACTGGTCAGGTAGATATAGCAACATTTCATGAAGAAATGGCAAGAGAACAAAAATGCATACCAGTGCATGTACATACACATAGTGACTCATTACTGCTTACTGAGTTTCTTCCTTACCTCCCAAAAAAGTAGTGTTTCTGTGGATTTAGTAAAGATAAATGGAGTCTTCTGCAGAAAACAAGAGATAGATAACTGTTGAGCAACTTATTCTATACCAAGAGAGAGCCTATGAGATGTAGCTGTATCTGCATGACTAGAAGAGTATGACAAAATCATGTCCTCTCATGCATCCTGTTGCTACAGGAAGAAAAGAGCCTGTTACCCATGCAGCAGGTACACAACAGTAAAAACATCAGAAACAGATGATATCTTCCTTGGTGATTTCAAACTGTTTAACTAATGGCTTCTTTATTAACATTTTTCTTGTGCCACAGGAGAGGGGGAGTCACACATGAGGCTGATGGCTCATTGCAGACAGCAGAACAGAAGAGGTTGCTTTAGGCACTTGTACTAGCAACTGTACTTTCCCATTGTTTGACTGGGAAAGGGAACTGTGCCAGCAAGGATGAGAGGGGTGTGGGAACCATGTTTCCTAATCTTTACTCTTCACCACATCCAATCAGAATAACAGGAGGAAAGACAGCTATATTAAAAATGCAGAGCAAGACTATTTCTCTTCTTTCCATAAATTCATTACTAAAAATCTATTAAAAATAATATAGCATGCTACAGTCTAGGGAAAAATAATATTCACAAAATTATTTTGTCTTCTTTTCTGCTGTTTGTCTCTCCAGCAAACAAACCCAGGTCCCTCTCTGAAAGATCTCTGTTGGAGCACAGTGGAGAAGTTGTAGCAGCGTCCCATCCAGTGGCAGACCTCTCTTCCTCACTTACTTCTTGAAAGATCTGAATTACTACACTACCTTACCCAAACGTTCCTACTCACATTAAAATTTGTTTTGAAAGCTCAGGAGACTCCTAGCTCTGGGTGCATATCCTTTCTCTCCTCTTCCACTATCTGATATCACTTCTAAGAGCCACAAGTTCTCCCAGTCTCGTCTTCCCACTTTCTCCAAGGCCACCAAAAGCTGAACTCCTGCCTAGTGGCCACCCACATGCATTATCTCTTTCCCTCCTTAGGACATGGTTTTCTAAATGTCTACTAGGAGTAGCCTGTTGCGTCAACTATGCTGGCTACACAGTTTTTAATCATAAAATGACATCTAAACCACTTTGAGTTGGTTATACCATCTGCTTACTCAGTATACCCAGTGTCTGAGCTAGCAAATTTAGGACCTGTCTGGGATGCTTCATTACTCAGCTACTGAGGTTGTAAGGGCAGGGAGATCACAAAGGATAAATCCACATCAGGCAAAGTAACATCATGTAGCTTATCCAAACCGGCTGCAAATGAACTGGCTCAAAAACTGCAAGGGTTATAGCCATGTCAGAATGATGCATCATCCAAACTTGCCCCAGTTGAAAGCTATTAATTTGTGCTTCTGGAAGCCAGACTAATATCTCTGCAAGACAGTGCAGTGTGCTATCTAAACATATTCATTTGTTCAGCTGTAGAGTGGGGTTCTCTGCATAGCGCTGCGTAAATTGTGCAAGTACACAGAGTGATCTCCTTTCAAGAGTCAGTTCTGGCAACCTAAGTTTTCCTGTTCAGAAGGTGGGAGGCTGTGGCTAGGTGACTCCTGCTACAGAAAGAGGGTATTTGGAAAAAGAATTGGCCCTGGAGTGGCTCCCACATGGCAGTAACTGTTGCTTTACCCACCTTTACCTCTCCCTTAGCAACAGACCCAGCAGCAGCAAGTCCAGACTGCCCTACACACAGAAGTCAAAATCTTGTCCATTTTGCAAACTTCCCAGTGTGCTGCTCCAAACAAGTGCCCATTGCTTCAAGGTGGATCTGCTCCTTTCTCAAAGGTCTGTTGCATCTCCATTTTTTTTACTGAGTCCCTGAAGATGGTCACTGACCCAATGGAGAAAGAAAATCAGGCTTAAAATGCCAAATGTGAATATTTTATGTTCACAAAAAAGGCAGCAGCTGGCATGATCCCACTGCAGGAGATGATGCAGTTCTTCTCCGCTTTAGGATCTGGACAGTTTTAAGTAGCATGACGTAAGCCATAGATTGTAGGCTCCATAGGGAAGTGACTATTTTTGGCTTTTCATATTTTGTACAGTGTCAAGAATACCAAAGGCTTCTGTAAATAAAAATGATAAACAGCAGTCTCCTGGAGTTTCACTGTGTCTGCCACGTTCTGTGCTTTAATGTGATTTGACATGATTATTTGTTGTCAGTGTTCTTATTTTCTTGCAGAATGAAACAGATCTTTCTATAAAATGGAAGATAATATATGTCTAATGCTACTTCCACTCTGTCTGCAAGAAGCAAATTGAATTTGCCATTAAAAGTTATCTTGAAGGGGACCATTGAGATATACATAATTTAAAATAACCACGAGGTTGTGTTCATTTTGTTTGTTCACCTCACGCTATTTACTAATCCCATTTCTTGTGACACAGCTGAAAAGCACGTTGTATGTTGCAAGGACAGAGATTCTGCATCCTTCTGCACAACTGGCAATATTTCCATCTCACAGAACTAGAATCACAGCTTCCAGCTTGGCAGGCTCTCACCACTTCTGCTTTTACAGAGCAACAAAAGAGAACTGAAAAGAGTCTTCCACTTGGGAACTCACAGGCAGACTTAGTGGGAAGCAGGAAAGGCTTAGTGCCCTCCTTACCTCTCCCTTGTCTCTCTGTTTCTTCTGTGTCAGCCAAGTTGTGGGTACAACAGTGACTCTGAATGCCCTGGCTTCAAAACTGAGCCAGCAGCATGACTTACTTTGGTGAGGGAAAGAAGAAAAAATGAGTTTTCCAGGCTTTTTAGTGTTCTTCTTACTGGAAATCATGGAAATAATGGAGAGGGAGTTTGGCACTTTCTTGCAAAGTGGATTTTTTAAAGTATTTTTATATTTTTTAATCTCTCTGATCAGATCAATATTGACCTGAAGTTTTCTTGTTAAGTCTAACAGGCTGTGCTATGCAGAAGGAAGACCTTATCTTTTGCTGCCATTCTTGCAAGCTTTATATAAAACTGTGTATTTAAGAATTAATGCTTCTTTTCTTTATTATATCACTATTCTCATTCATCTAAACAGATATGCCTGTGCATATACATATATAAATTACATATATAAATCAGAAATATACATATAGACCCATAGACACATGCATATGCATGTAGAGCTGCTTAAGAGTTCTGAATTCAACACGATTTGTATGTATTGCTAGAGATAGCCAAGACTGTACAGATTATGTGGCCTAAGATCAGGTAACCTGAAAATAATTTCCTCTTTCCTTGTAAAGATATCATATTATTTTACTACTTTTCTTCTAAGGGTTCAAGCACGTGACAAAACTCCAAAATTTTGGTTTATGATCAACTTTGAAATTTCACTTCATTTGAGTTTGGAGTCAAAACAAAGCAATCAATTTTTTGTTCAATTTCACAGATGGCTTTTCCTTCACAAACCTATATTTTCAGAAGTTTGTTTTTTTTCCGATAAAAAAAAAAGTCAAGCACCTCCTTCTATTCTGGAAGCTAAATTTTAAACCATATAGTTTGTGTTTATGCTTGTGTTATTCCTGAATTAACTCACAATACAGACAGGAATGCAAAATAGAGTGTGCACAGGATTCAGGACTGATTCATGTCAATAGCAATAACATTTCAATATTCTGTATTTTGAAAGACATTAGCAGTAGCGCCTAATTATGGCAGATTAATGACAAAACCTTGCAGTGTCTCCTGTTATTAAAGAGTTTAATGCTTTCAGCACTTCATTTTGTTTTCTGTTGAATGCATCATTTCATCAGTGCATAAATGGGGAATGCTCATGCGGAAAATAATAAGGGCTCTGATTCACATTCTCTGATGGATTTAACTGCAATGGCAGAGAGGTTACTGCCTCCAGCTGTCCATCCTTTTCCTGTGGGGAATGATGCAGAGCCCATGCAGAGCCCACGCAGTGTGCCATGTGCCGGCTCCTCACGCTCCCAGCTCACACTGAGTGCACTGCTGTAAGCTGCCATCAGTTGGGTGATCCCCAGTGTACAAATAAGGGCTAAACTGAGAGGAGGCTCTGGCCCAAAGCTCTCAGGTAGGATTTTCACACAGTACCATTTGACAACTGGCTGCACTTAATATTTATTAATACATTCTGGGTATCTGTACCAAGTGCTTAGAGCTGTGGCTTTATCAGCCTCTTGACTGACCTGAGATCATCACATTTCTATGATTCTGTGATTCTTCAGAGTGCTTTACCAAAGAGGTACAGAAATGTTAAACAACCTAACTAATGCTGTATTCTAGGCATTGACTGCACTGGAGCGATTCTCTCAAAGTGCTGAATCCAGAGGATTCTGTCTCCAAGACAAGATGGTTCCCCATTGTCAGCATGGGACAGTGGAGACCTTAGGAAGAGGAATTGTAGAGAAGAATGCTTCTGTGTCACAGATCTAACAAAGTCATTAGAGGTTTGCTTTTTCTCTTGAGAAGGAACTAAGCTTCGGAGAAATAGTAGCCCCAGCTCTGGAAAGGGCTAGCTGTTTGCCCGAACGTTTCACATCCAAGGCTACATGGGGCCTACTGTGGATTCTTTTATAGCTCAGTAAGAGGTCAAGAAGAGTACATGCTTATTATATAAAATGAGCTGTTTGACAAAGACTGTTCTTTCTGTTAAATCCAAATGTCCCTACTAACCATCCTCATTTGAAGAACAGCTAAATCTGTTAGACAGGACACTGTAACATTTGCATGCGTTCCATAATAGCAAATTCTTTCCCCCCTTCAGAACAGATAAAAGAAGTCTGCTTCTATCTGCCAGAATAAAGCTGTTGGGCTGATTTCAGAAGACATAAATGTTAACTTTTGTCCCGCATCTCCCCCAGCACTATTTCAAACCATTTTGGTTGCTAGATTTTTTTGGTGTTTAGCGTTGTGTGGCAGAACTTCCCAAGGCACTGGCATGAAGGGAAACCAAAAACAACCACTTGTCCAGTCCATTACGGTTTCAGAAGTATTTGCTGGGGCATTTTGGGTATGTGGAAAACACATCAAAAGGAAAGTGGCTGTGCGCAGTGAAATATCTCTTAGACCACCTGCCAATTTGCACCATCCAAAGCCAGCCTGTGAGTACTCACATAAAGCTGAAATCCTATGACTTGCTTTGACTGTTACTAAGCCAAGCAAATAGATCGTCCCCCTTCCTTTTCACTCAGCTGGTATAACTGAATATAATCACTCCCTGACCCAGTTCAGTCAAAAAGATCCAGGTTAGCTTACACACTTTAAATAGTAGGTTTTTTTTTTTTATTTTTTTTTCCCTAACCTGTTTCATTTTGATTGAACTGGGTTAGGGAACAATTATGAGCACATATCAGAGGAGGAGCGTGGAGAACAAAGGGGATAACCTTCAGAAAAGAAAGGGAGAAGCAACTGGGACTGGAAACCTTTTTGATCCAGGTGAGCTGAAACCAGACATGCAGTAACAACTGAATACTGGCACAGAAGCAAATTCTTATGGGATTGGGTCTTCAGCTGGTGTGAAATGTTCCAGTTCCTTTGAAGTTGAGAGTGATAAGTTCATTTACAGAAGTGGAGATAGTGTCTCCTGTGTATTTCTGCAGGGCTGCAAAGTGTTTTACAACCATTCAGACTGGCTCTCAGAAGTGAATTACATCAGCTATTGGAAATATCTGCAAAGAGAAAAGATTCATCACAGAAAGAGATCCCACCAGTGGGTCCCTGTAGGCTCACATTTTTCACTCATCGACAAATTCTACTGACAAAGTTTCTTCATGAAAGCAGATAAGCTCAGCTTTCCAGGCTGCACTATTCTTCATTAACTAAGGAAGACAAAAAAGAAATACAATAAAGGAAGACCAAACAAAACCCAGGAATGCTTTTGAATGCCAAGGAATTCAATCCTCCATGTTTGCTTCTTCCTTATCTCTTTTTCCACAAAGTCCCCAGTATAAGTCAGTTAAAGCCATGTGTTAATGGCTACAGATATTGACTGCATATCTGTCCGCTGTTGGACATGTGCTGGCCAAAAAAAAAAAACAACAAAAATGAAAGAAATAGCATATGACAGCTTATATTTATACATGAATGATTTAGCTAGCACAGCTTGACAATTCTTGCCTTTCTCACCAATGAAAAAAAGGTATCTAGGCTCTGGATGTTTGTCCAGTAAAGTAAATAGAGCCTTACTTTATTGAATGCTCTAAGCCAGGCATGTTCCAACACTGGCCCACAGGCTAACGCTGCCCCCTGCCCCACACCATCATGGTAGTGGCTCAGTCCCAGTCTGAGTGGCCCAGACCAGCCCCAGGTGCAGAATATAATTTATGCTTATGTTGTTTGATAGATATAACAATCAAGAATATAAATAATCAAGGAATTGATCATAGTGGAGAAGGATGGGCTAAGTTAACACAAAAAAGAACAGAGTAAAGCTTTTTCAGATTCCCAATGTTTCATGTCACTGAAGTCATCTGAGTTGTTCTCTTATGCTGATATCCTTGATGTAATTAGCTTTTGGTGAGCATGGAAGGACTGCTGAGCTAGAAGCTTTGCTGGAGTGTGAAAGGTCTGAATGAAAGGAGAGGCAGAGAGAAGAGAATAAGAAGTTTTTAGATTTCCTGTAGAAGAGCAGGTGTAGAGGGAGAGAGGGGGAACATGAACTGCACTAATGTATTTGGAAATAAATATCACTGATGCTAGAAAAATTGGTGAATAGTTTGTGAGAGAGTTGTGAGAGATGCTGCTGTACAGAAGCGTTATGGAAAATGCAGGATTCCTAGCGACAATTTGTGCAATGAAGCTACTGGGGACTGGAGATAAGAGACTGATGAATGGTATGTCTCTGCTGGGGAAGGCTGTCCTTTTGCAGCTTCAGGAAAGACATACGTGGAGTGGTGAGGGAGGAAGGGAACACCCACCTAGCCAGTCAGGTCAGCTGAATCAACCCTGGCGATCAGTGGAGTGACAGATGTTGCAGATTGCCCCCACATCCATGCTGACTGGGTAAAAAGAATAAGATAATTGTGTTTTGGTATGAGACTCACTTGGGAAGCAACAATCAAAGCTCCATTTCATACAGACATGAACGGAGATTTTTTTTTTTTCTTTTTCTGTGGGACACATAGAAAAGAGTAATATTGAACTTGAATATTGAAGACATTCTATATAATGGAAGGGACAAGATAAAAGGCATGTGTCTGGGACAATGGAGACTTGTCAGAGCTAGAGGCAGCATCCACACCCTCCTTATTTTTTCACGTAAGAAACTACCAGGTCCAGCCCAGCCGGCTCTCTATCATTAACTGATCTCATTAATACATATTGCTGATGGTATGAGTTTTTATTTTGTCAACAAATCCCATACACTCATAGAGCAGAGGTGGTCGGGGACCTCAGAATTACTCAGTGTGCATCCATCATGCCACAAGGAAACACTGCTGTAAGGAGTTACAGAGACATCTGTATCAGGCACTCTGCATTGAGGGATAATACAATCCCAAGTTTCTCTCCTTGGCTTTTTGCAAAGGTCACCACAACCTCATGTTTGCAGTGCTGACATAAGAATTTAGAGGTGCATGGCCCCAGGCTTCTCCTCTAAATGCAGTCTAAGTATAATTAGGTGTGCTCAGCTTATAATTACATCTCTGATACCAACTTTCTTTTATTGATTGCCTAAGTGAGTCACTTAATTTCTCTACTCTGTCTTTCTGTCTTTCATGTTTAGAAACAGATATGATAAATATAAGTGGCTGTTCAAAAAACTCTTTGAGGATGAAAATATTATGTACAGGCTAAATAACAGTTCTCTGGGTGCGATACAACAGACAAGTCTCACTGCTGACTATTCAAATTCATTTGTACAGCGTTATAATTTAACTGCTCACGCATTATAGATAAGGTTGTATATAAGATGATATATAGATAGATAGATGTAGATATATAACGGTAGTCAGAGAACATAGAATCATAGATTATCCTGAGTTGGAAGGGACCACATGGATCATCGAGTCCAACTCCTGGCTACACATAGGACTGCCCCAAAATCAGACCCTATGTCTGAGAGCACTGTCCAGACTCCTCTGGAACTCCGACAAGCATCTTGCCATGACCACTGCCCTGGGCAGCCTGTTCCAGTGCCCAACCACTCTCTGGTGCGGACCCTGTCCCCAACCCCCAGCTGCCCTCCCCTGACACAGCTCCATGCCGTTCCCTCAGGCCCTGTTGCTGCCACACAGAGCAGAGCTCAGCGCTGCCCTCCGCTCCCTGTGAGGAGCTGCAGCCGCCATCAGGCCTCCCCTCAGTTGCTCTGCTCTGCGCTGAGCAAACCAAGGGGCCTCAGCTGCTCCTTCAGCACTTCACCATCTTTGTAGCCCTCCTCTGGACACCTTCTAATAGTTTTATGTCCTTTCTATACTGTGCTGCAAAAATGTGGAATACTCACCTTGCAACTTTGCCACAGTTATACTGCCATCTTTAAATGAATACTTGCAATATTTCTTACAGAAGCACAGATTTTTTTTCTTCTCTTCTTTGTAGTCATAAGGCAGAAAGAGGTTTTTTCTTCAAAATCTCAATCCATTAAGGAAAGCCCAATTACTTCTTTAAGACAGTATTTTGTGTTGGTGGTGGCAGTGAGCAGATACGTAGGGAAGAGCAGGCACAGGGCAGGCATTTGCAGGACTCATCCTCCCACACCCTCAGCCTCTGACCACTTTCAGTTCTGGAATCTTCCAGAGTAGATTTCATTGCCTGACTTTGAGGGCTTGTCACTCTCCTCGGGCCCTGTTAGCACACCATCGCTTTTGCTGACTTATCATTGTCCAGTGACAATCCAGCCACAGCTGTATTGGTTTTCCCCATCAACATTACCTAAACAGAGAGCTTTGAAAAATATATTTTAATATTTTTTTCTACTAAAAGAGTTGAAAGGAGTGAAGCATGCAACAGGTAGCACTGTGGTTTTGTTTCAAAAATCCTTCTCATAAAGTCATTTCTTTCCTTCTTTCCTGCCTACCTTCCCTTTTTATAAAGAAAAATTTATATTCTAGGGAATAATTTTATTCAGCTTGACAGTCATCAAAAATCCCATATTTTATAAGATTCTAACTTCAGTAAAACGACTGAATTTGACAAATAATGCTTGCACTGGGATCCTAACCTGAACGAAAGAATAATATAAAGCACTACAAAAGAACACAATCATAAATTCATATAATTTCATAACCTATTAGAAAGAAATAGGCCTGGATTTTTCAGTTATTTGCTGTACCACTCTCACACACCAGTTTCAGTAATACAGACAGCAACTCATGTGCTCTGTTGTCTGAGTAAAAACAAACAAGTACCCTGATAAAGGCTTCCAAACCCATTCCTATATGCTTTTCTTTCACTAATTCACTGAGTTATTAGTGCAATAGTAATTAAATCCATTTATATCCTGTGCTGTCCAAACAGTTGCCTGAGCCTTTCACATGCAATTCGGCTACATATCTATGAGATTAACTGCATATTAATCAGTGATACTTGCCACCTGCAAAGCATACAGCAGGGAGCTTCCAGCTTGCAACCAGCCACAGACTATAGCCAACAGGCCACAACTTCTGTGAGACTTTCACCTCCCCTGTCTTATTGGAAATAAAGCTTAGAGAATGTGAAAAATGAAGATAAAAGGATGCCCAGAGGCTATGGACACCTAGAAATTATTATTCAATGTATCTTTTCATATTTTATGTCTTTATAAGCAATGTAAAAAACTCCAGCAGAAAATGATTATATTTTGACAGGGATAAATTATCTGATTTGACTTACTGGAAGCATGGAATATTTTGACTGGCATGTATTGAAAAACATGCATTTCAATTCTTTCTTACCCAGTTCTGCTGTTCTGCAGACAGATGGGAATTTGCATCACCCAGGTCCTGAATGCACACTTTTACAACAGTTGTGTAGAGTCCTTGCTAGTTGAATCCAGTATGCTTAATTTAAGTGATTTCCTCTGCCTCTGTCAGGAATTTGGACAACTTTAAGGAAAGATTCAAGCTGTTGATGCTAGCTATCTAGGTTGCAGTCTACTCCTTGTTTTTTGGGGGGCAGGTAATGTGAATGGAGCTACATTATAGCAATTACACTTATCTTTAGCCCAGTGGTTAATGAAACTGCTCATAAAGCAGAATAACCTAAGTGAGGTGTCTGTGCTCCCCCAGTCAGAGGATGCCTGAGTCTTCCAGAACACATGAACTCAGGGCATTCCATGGTCTGGAAATTAGAACATCCTCCATCTCTTTGAGAAAGCTGAGCCCCATGCTGCTGGGAGCACAGCCAAATGAAAGCAGTCAAGCAAAAGGCTGACTCTGACCTTATGTTTATAACACATGCCTATGAGAGATGACCTCACTCTTAAATTTCAGATCATTTCTGCCTAGCAACAGTCCTCTGTAAATTCAGTTTTTTCTTGGGAAACCCAGAATCTGAGTGGCAGGAGGAAGCAAACTGTTTTCCCCACCAGGTAAGGAGGTTGCTTCACATCACCCACAGCCTCATGATCCTGGCTGTGTTTCTCAGATGTGCAAGCAATTCCTCACCACCTACCAGCCAATGCCCAGGCAGTCCCCAAGCAGTGGCTGCATGCCTGGTCAACTCCCCAATGTTTTTCAAGTTTTTTTTCTGCATGATGTCATATGATATGGAATAGCCCTTTGGCCAGTTTAGGTCAGCTGCCCTGGTTCTGTCCCACCCAGCTCCTTGTGCCCCCTCAGACCCCTCACTGGCAGAACAGTATGAGAAATGTCCCTGGCTCCGTGCAGCTCTGCTCAGCAACACCTAAAACATCTCTTTAGTCTGCGTGGGTACATGAGAAAACACAGACCTGTTCAGCTCTGATTGTCCCGATGTAGGTTAAAGCCGTATTTTAGTGTTGGCCAAAAAAACTGTTCACTGTTAGCAGTCTCACTCTGATTAGCCTCTCTGCTTCTGAACACAGCTATTATTTAGGTGAGCTTAGCAAACAGATACACTAAGCCGATTTTAGTGACTATTCTGTGAGCAGATACTTGGCCAACACTAAATGAAACAATTTAGCAACAACTGAAATTAAAACTGCAGCTAAAGAATATCTTGAACATGTTTTTCCATTACCTCCGTATTTTTCATTACCTTTCTTTGTGATATTTTCAGTTGTCTTAATAAGTTCGGAGGCTTTTCATGCATATGGTGCTTGAAAGTCAACTGCTGTGAAATCAATAATTATAAAAAATTCTGTTAAATTTGATGAAACAGGTTCAAGTGTCTTTGTTTGAATTTTCTGGGGAACTCTTTGGCATAGATGTTCAACACAGTATAGTTGTTCCTGTAATATAAAAACTCTTTTGTTAGAGAATACAATTGTAGTTTTGGCTTAATAGGATTGTTTGAAGATAACTCATTGTCTTTTCCTGAAAAGACTGTCCCTCTCTACATAAAATATTTAACTGTTGTCAAGTTTTCATTTGAAGAGTATCATTCCTAATGGTGTTCAGGCTAAAATCTACAGAGGAAGCTTTGTGTATCTACCCACCTGTTGGCAGTTGAAGGTAATTCTCAGAAACTAGAGTTAATGCACCTGCAGGTGGCCCATTTTTTTGGACAGAAGGAATGGATGATTTCCAGAGAAGATATAATTTCATATTTCATATGCTATAGTATCAGGATTTCATTTTTATATTTATTCATTATTATATTTACATTGTTTTCAAGATATTATTTCAGATGTGCTTCTTTAATTGCAGTCTTGTTACACTGCCTGGTAAGAGACCTATTATATGAACACAGCCATTAAAGCTTTTCCCTGCAGTTTTTCATTCTTCTATTGTAACACCAGTGGTGATTTCCTTCACCAATTCAGAATTTACATTTTGAGCCTGAAAGTTTTTAGAATTTTAATGAATGTGCCTTGAAGTCCCATGACTGAAACTTTTCTTTAAATTAAAAATGGTAGTTATACCCAATTCTCCTCCAGCTCAAGGTGTCCCTTCAAGGAAGTCTTTTGGCTGCTTCCAGGCTTTGTTTCATTTGAGTCAGTGACCTTCTGAGTTTCAACAACCCTTCCTAGGAGGTTCTTCCCATGCCTTCTGAGAGCTGGCTGGGTACTCACCACTCCACATAAGCTTTATGGTTTTTCTTCTGCCATGTGCTGCTGTCTGGAGCATCCAGTGTTCATATATGTAAAAATTATGACCTACAATAATGTTTATTGTTCATAATTTATTTTCCAGCTTGTTCTTTTGCTCTCTCTTTAGAGCACTGATATGAAGGAAAGGCAGTAAAGAGGAGGTAATAGGGAATGAATAGTTTTTATCTTCTTTCAACAGTAAGAAGGTATGTGAATGATTGTGTTTATTAGAGGTGAAATATATAAATAAAAGTTATCATCCACAAGTTTTAGGAAGAGATGAGGAATTGAGATAAAATCAGAAGAAAAATGAATTGAGGTGAAACTCATGATTTTCAGGGGATTTAGACTCTTTATCCTCAATCAGTTTAGGTTATCCATTCATATAGTTGTGGAGTCTCACAGTCAGCAACAGTTTGTAATCTTGAAATATAGTTTTCTCACCTTTGATCACATTTATTTGAAATTATGTCATTTTAATGCTTTAGGTGCAGAGGGGACTTCATTCTAATCTATGGGATAGGATGGCAGCAGGACTTACAAGCAAAAACCTGTAAGTAGAAGAGTATTGGGCAGCTCTCTGATTCCTGGCCCCAGAATAATCAGAGTTAAAGACTGCAAAAGTAGCACCAAATAATTTCTTCCATTAGGATGACTGATCTTAATCCCTTTTTGTGACAGCAACACTGGCAGGAAGCATCAAGTGAAAATAAAGGACAATCATAAATAATAAAGGCGATTCGGTGAGCTGTCCAAGAAGATTTGCAGTGGCTGAATGTTTCCTAAGACTGCAAATATGGGATCACAAGGCATCCAGAACACTCCATGAAGAGAACTGAAATCTATGGAAGTGATAAATCAAGACTGAACTTCACTCTCGAGAATAGAATTGTTGTTATGGGGAGTCCCTGGTGGCTAAAGCAGGAAATACTTTCAACTCATTTGTGATTAGGATTAAAAGCTGAAACCAGATTTCCAGTTTTGGAGAAATATAGAGAGAAGGCTATGAATTAGTGAGGTGTTGTTATTGCTGTAATGGTGAATTAACATGAAGATAGTAGTTAGAAACTCTGCTTTTAACTCCTCCTTCAAAGGCCTAAGCAACATTGGAAACAAATATACTTAAGAGTATGTATTGAAATTTGACCTGTGTTGTTTTCCTGTCAGGGAATTGACCTGGAGTAAAATTAAGCAGTTTTCTGTATAGAGCATTTTATTGGGGAGGGGCATATGAAGGGAAGGGGTTTGTTTCCATTTGATAGTATGGATTGTTTGTTTTAGTTCTGGCTTAGTTGTCATTATATGAAACTTGATGCAAGCCAGTAGTGTGCACTTGCAGCCTCAAAGAGCAGCTGTGTCCTGGGCTTCATCAAAAGAGGACTGGCCAGCAAGCATGGGAGGAGATTGTTCCCCTCTGTTCTGCCCTCTGAAGCTCATCTTTCACATCTGAAAAATGTGAAGCTGTTGGAACGGGTCCAGAGGAGGACTAGAGGGCTGGAGTACCTCTTCTGTGGCAAAAAGGTGAGGGAGCTGGGCTTGTTCAGCCTGGAGAAGAGGAAGTTCCAGGGAGACCTCACTGAGGTTTTCCAGTACTTACAGGGAGCTTATTGAGCTTATAAACAGGAGGGAGATCAACTTTTTAGACAAGTAGTCAGTGAACAGGGCAAGAAGGAATATTTTTACACTGAAAGAGGGGATATTTAAATTAGATATTAGATATAATATATATTATTAGAGGAAATTTTTTTTCTCAAGAGAGAGATGAGGCGCTGCCACAGGCTGCCCAGGGAAGCTGTGGATGCCCCATCCCTGGAGGCACTCAAGGCCAGGTTGGATGGGGCCCTTGGGCAGCCTTAGCTGTGGGTGGCAGCCCTGCCCATGGCAGGAATAGGAACTAGCTGATCTTTAAGATCCCTTCTTAACCAACTCATTATATTCATTCATGAATATAAGTTCCGTGATACTGTGTACTCATTCTTCAGCCACACAAGGTGAGGGGTGCTGAAGGCAGTTAATGATGTTTGATAGCATGGCTGACCTGCACTGTACTGAAGTGCTCTTGAACCTTCAGTCTGATTGAAAATTTTCATGATGCAGTTTTGGATCTAAATGCCTTATTTTTGGGAAGGAAATGATTCCTTTTCTTAACTTTGCTGTATTGGTTGGCATTAGAAAACATTACAAAACTGGAAGTTTATTCATACATTACTATTTGATTAAAAAAAAAAAAAACTCAGTGAAAGGGAGTTAACCACATTCCCGTCAGTGCTTGCTAGAACTTGATCCCATATACAAAGAGAAACATGAGACTAGATTGAAACAAAATGAAAACCTGAAGGCCTATGCTCATCACTACAGATGAACAAAATGAACAAACATTGCCAGCAGCAAGGATCCAAAACTGTATTTTTCAGACTGATTCACTTTTAATAATGTAGCTTTATTCCTAATGTTGTAAATGTTATGCATTAATGCTGATTTTTCATTGAGCATCCATTTAACATACCTCTTAAGATTATGATAAGAAAAAAAATTCAGACTTGATGCTTTCTTCTAACACCTCAGTGTTTTTAATAAAATAATTATTGTGATAAGATATTCATATTTGGCATAAAATCAGTTTGAGAAGACCTCATTCTGTACATTGTCTAATGCACAGTCTAATTGTTTCAGATACAAAAGCAGTTCTGGCTGAATTTCATACACAATGAATGGAGGAGTTAGTGACTTAAAACCCAGATTCATCTGATGCCAAGCATGGGGATATCATAGGGAAACCCACAGGACAATTTACACTTGAAGTTTTTTACCTCTCTTCAGTATCTGTTAAAGACTGCAGTTGTTATAAAATCTCCGTGTTGTCTCTGTCAGCACATTTAAGTGCCTCTTTCATGCCAGCTGTAATACTTTCATACATTGCAAATATTCCAGTGGTCTCATCACTCCTGTGAGCATGGGAGGAGACTTGTCTTTCATGCCTTCCATAAGCTCCTGAAGAGACCCACACATCAAAATCCCAGATAAGTTCCTTAACCACCAAGCTGTGGGCAAGGCTGGTATCTCCCATGCTGAGCGTGGGACATGGCTGAAGGGAGTACAAGTCCTTTAAGTGTAGTGTACATGGCAAGAATTTGCTTGGGAAAGGGATCTGGAGACTGAATCACTCTGGTAGCTGGACCTCTGATCAGTGGACCTGTACAGTAACAAAATGTCAGTTGAAAACAGGAAAATTCAAAGCACTGAACTGTTTTTATAGATAAATATAGTATGGAAGTTAAGCAGTGTTTGCACGTTAAAATGCTTTGTTCTGCTGTTCTTCTTCCCTTACAAATTAGGTGTATAATCTTGAGAGCAAAAGTATTCTATACCTGAGCAAAATCTGAATAGAAACAGTAAAGGTGTCTCAAATAATTTTTTTGTGTAAACAACCTATAAATGTACCAAGAACAGTTCCTTGACTGATGCAAGCTGACTAATTCCATATGTTCTTATAGTTGTTGTTACTTCTGAGCCAATTGCCTAGTGCAAGAAGGGTAATCAAGTCTGAATGCTAAGTACCTATACTATCGAGTTGTTAAGGCAAATAGTTTCAGCCATGTACTGTAGCTTTTATTTAGCATGCAAAAGTGTGTTAGGTGTTATACAGATAAAGGATATAGTCACTGCTCTAAGTGTTTTTATGGTTTGATTATTCACAGTAGATAAGGCAAAAATCAAAAGAATGGGAAGAGCAAAGGAAAGCAAGCCCAAAATTGAATGCGTTAATGTGTTAACTTTTCTTCAGGAGTCTTATTTGTTTAGGCTTTGTGTATATCTATTTTTTTTTTTTTTTTTTTTGAAGTAAATATGTAAATAATTGAAATTAAGATAGAAGAAAAATGTATGTCAGGGCAAGAGTGCACGTTTGCACAGAGGAAGGCATTAGGGAAAAAAAGAAAAAAGGAAATGCAAAGCAAAATGGGAAGCAAGCAAGAAAGATCGATGAGCAAAACAAGGAAAGATTAAAGAACTAATGTCAGGATGTACATCTGACTGTACAAAATAAGTAGCAGTGAGGGAATGGTGGGGAGTGGTCAGTTACAAGAAAGTCTGTTATGTAAAGTACTCACAGCATTGGAGCTCAAAGGGATTGCAGATATTCCTGTTGGTGGCTAAGCTCAGAACAAACTGTATTCTGACAATGCAGCTGATA
Source organism: Phasianus colchicus (assembly GCF_987193195.1). Lineage (NCBI taxonomy): Eukaryota > Metazoa > Chordata > Aves > Galliformes > Phasianidae > Phasianus > Phasianus colchicus. The sequence goes on from NC_143436.1 coordinate 23,801,722, forward strand.
ACAGGTACATGGAAGGTCAACATAATGCCACAGAAATATCATACAACTAAGGCCTGGAAGGGACCAAGTTGGGAAATCCTTTCTTCTGCTGAAGACACGTCACTCCAAAATTAGTACATGTAAAAGAAATTGAGAGTTTCTATTGTGAAGCAGGATGGGAGCTGTAGAATATGGAGTTTCTTTTCAACATCAGCTAGTCAGAGCAGAATAGAATCAGACTGAGAGTTCAGAAGTTTATCCTAATGCTGTGAAATCCATAAAAAATTGAAAGCAACAGGCACCAGTGTCTGGGCATGGTTTCTCAATAATAGCAGCAGATCTGATGGATCTTGCTTCTGGTTCATTCCCTAGTAATTTATCATAATGCATAAGAAGCTACATTTCCCAGCAGTTCCTTCTAAATTAGTGATGACAGTATTTTTAGGTAAATATTTTCTACTTGACATAACGTTTCTAACAGCTCCCCTTCCTCCTTTCCTGGGCAAACATTCAGGACAATCTAGACCTTAGAAATATGCTTCCCAAACTAATTACCATAGCTCTTATTAAATATTGAGCTCAGCTTCCATATGCTACTTTTAATGATGTGCTCCCCACATGCACAGAAAATGGCCATCTCTTCATTTAGTTGCTGCACTTTCCTTACACAACAAAACTGCTTTTGCAGTGGAGTCAGCCAGTTGGCATGCAAATACCTGTCTTGTCAGAACAGTTCAGCACACGAAGTTCAAATAACCAATTAATCACTGCATCTGCTTGAAACTCCCCTTAGAGGCTTGCATTGTCTGAGCCAATTGCCCTTTAAGTGTTTCTCTTTATCCCGAAGCACTTATGATTTCATTTGATCTGAATCTAATTAGACACAGAAGAATGTGAAAAGCAAGTCATTAAGACAATGGAACACAATTCTCAACACTGAATTTGATAGCAGCACCCACAACCAAATTACTCAAGGAATTTCAAAGAGAATGAAAAACCCCACATGCTGTGTGACAGGGATCATATTTTCAAAGCAAAGCATGCATGCAAGTAAGTGGAAATTTCTGATGTCTCGCCTACCTGGTTGTAGAAAGATGTTTAACATTAAGGACGTTGGACAGATGAATTTCATACTGAAGTCTGAAATATAAACAGAAGATGTACTGCTGTTTTGGGCTGCCTATCCCAGTTCCTTTCTGGGATTTCAAGAAAAGAGTTTGGTGTATGAGAAACAGCTTGATGTCTGCCATGGGCCACTTTTCTAGTTGCAAAGAACTTTCATTTGTGTCAATATAGGGTCTGCCCCTGAAAACATTATAGACTGCATACTTAGAAGAGAGTGTAGTATGCCTGCCTGCCATGGCTGCTGTCAGGTTTCTCCTTTATTCTCCTTATGTCTTTTATCTTGAAAATAATTATATGAATATCAAAGCAGAGTGTACACGATTCAAAATATTCTTAATATACAAGAACTAAGCAGTACATGCATTTAAACTAGTAGATACCTTGGGTAGACACTTTCCTAGCTGCAAGACAGTTTGTACTGATGAGATGCCTACAAAGTGAAAAATGCTTTTCTGTGAGCACTACTTCACCCTTTCATACTGACCATGAAGAATTTAATTCAATTCAGGTTTTTGAAAAAATATTTTTGAACTTACTTGTGGTCTTTTAAATCCAACGACTGCTCTCTTCTAATCATTTACTGAGAAAGCAGAATTTAAAGTGTCTGATTTGATAGAACTTCTGCAGAACTCATGCAACTAATGTTCCATGCAACCTTTGAAAATGTTGGAGATTTGAGAGTGTCTAAGCATTCCAATCTGTAAACCATCAGGCTGACAATTGATGGTTTTATTTTCCAGTCCATTAAATTATGCCTGTCAGCATTGGGCCAAAACATATCTTAAAAGACAGTCAAATCCAGAGTGACACAACATAAAATTCAAAAAATCAAACATCAAATGTTAACATCTTTGTCTAAAATGACAGTAGTTTTTAATAGTTAAAGTAAAATCTAGTCAAATGCCCTTTCCCAAGACGACCAGGCCTTCGGATTGAGAAGATTCAATTCATATGAGGTTCTTTCAAGCCTCTCAGATGAACACAGCAGTTGTGATGGAAATCATACATTTGTGTATGTGGGAAGGGGGGAGAGGAAGTAGAGGGAGGCTGGTGGCTAGACTAGTGATCTAGTTTTAAGTAAGATTTTTGTATCATTCTTTGGGTTCATATAACACTCCTTCTTTCAGAAGTAATGTTCTACCACTAATGCTAGAATGAGCTTCATCATTAACTTCAGAGCAAGTAGCAATACATTTTAAAACAACTAGAAACAAAGGCACCCATCACTTAATGGGCTACAACTAAGCCGGGAGCCCTAAGCACTCTGGTAAAACTGATGGATGTAACTCATTGGAAACATGGTGAGGAAAGAGAGGGCATCTGCCTTCTGTGTTTTAAAACAGCTGAAATTTATGAACAGTCTTGAAATGCACATCATAGCACAATGCAGTCACTGTCAGGAGAACACAGACTAGCACATGTGTCTTTGCTCCCTCATGTATACAAAACATGAGACATTCAGTGGCTACCTTCGTACTTTCCCTGTCTGATAGTAAGAGTTTGAGCTGGATCTACCCATCCTGACCAGAAAGACAAAACCAGTGTGTGAGTCAGATCTAGCCTGAACATGAGTTTTCTTGCCTGGAAAGCTAGTTGTCTTATTCCACATGTGAGTCAGAACATGAACTAGTGTGTGGGCTACATGTTGGGAAACCTGCACTTGTGTGAGGGATTGGGCTGTGAGCTAGGATGACAGTACAGTTAGCTCAGAATTGAGTTTCCTACATTTAATATTGTTCTTAATCCTTGCAGAAATGCCTTTAGCCCTATTCACAAGATCCTTTACATTATTCCTATAAAACTAAACATCTCTCGGCCATAGAAGCAGCTCACATTACAGCCCAGGGAACAAGGGATCAAGGCAGATATAGCAGACCCCATTAATCCATGATCCAGAAAGGATAATAAGCTCAGGTACACATAAATCAGTTTCTTATAATTAATGTGCCATTGGTGATGTCCATAAAATCTGAATAAAACTGGAGGAACCACAAATTCATAAACCATGGTAACAGAAGGTAATTTTAGGCTTTTTCCCATTGTTGAAGTTGTTTCTACTATACTTCTTAAAAACACGACTTGCAGAGTGCAGAAATATTCAACACAGAAATTAAAAAAGAATGCAGGAGATATTCAGCCTTATGCATGCAAAACCTCTGCAAATCTCAGGGAGTAAATCAGTAGTATTCCACAGCTTCCCTGTATATAAAGCCAACTACCTGCTGTGTTGAAACACAATTTATTTCTATACATGAGAGCAGTCTAGTTCTGTTTTCCCGATGCTGTGCACACTGGAGTCAACTTTTGTTTCATAAGTCTCATCATGAAGGGCACTTTCACTTAAGCTCAGTTATACAGATTGAACTTGCCCATTTATGATGAAGTATAGTGTCAATTTACAGTGGCAAACAAGTGAAGTCTTGTTATTTGTGCTTACACAAGCCAAGTAAATGCTGTATTGTGCAGATTGGGAAGAGTTGAACTTTTTTTTCACCTGAATTTGCCCTGCTGAGGGAAACACTGCAGACAGTGGTGTTCTAGGGTCTATGAAAAACCAAAGCCACTGGAATCTGAGGTATGAAGTCGTTAATATGTGCATGTAAATTTTATGACATTTTGAGCATAATCATTGTGCTATGGTGGGTTTCATCTTCTCACTGCAAACTTTGATCCTTACCCAGTAGAGCGGTCTATAGCGCATCTCCTTGTTGGGTCAGGATCTTTGTAGCACTAACTGCTGGCAGAAAAAAAGACAGCACATTTGATTTCAGTATATTTCTCCTTTTTTTTTTTTTTTTTTTTTTCCTTCAGATTTGATTTTTGTGTATTTGAATATTTTCAACTGATCTGAAGGATAAAGGAAGACTGTCCTAGAGAAATCGTGCAGTTTGAGGATACTGGAGGATAGTGGAGGAACCTGTGGGAGGTGGTTCAGCTCCGGCTCTGGCTGGACCCATGTAGATACACCAGCAGAGCCCTCTTGTGGACATCCGACGTGTAGCGGCAGCAGGAGGGAGGTTGGTTTGTTCTTTGATTTGTTTGTTTGTTTTTTAATTATGTGGCTTGCATCATTTTCCTCAAAGTGCTAAATTAAGTAAAAAAAAAAAAACCCACCTCTTCATTTGAAAGATCTACATGAGACGTTTGGTAGTATAATCAAATTGCTTAGAAAGGATGCTGTCTTAGTTGCTACACTGCTGGCAAAAGCATGTATACATACAGCTTAAGATTCTCAAGTTAAACCAATAGAAGGTTCAGCTGTACTAAATATGCCATCAAAGGGAGTGTGAAAAAATTATAACCTATGCTTCACATGCTTATACATGCAAAACCAGTTTTGTAGGTGGTAACGAGCTGATGGAGGAGTGCAGTGTGAACATCACAAGGAATGATGGTCTGTCTCAACAAGGGAAAACCTCTTTCTACCAGCGCCACCTGTGCTTCCCTCAGGTAGAACAGTCAGAAACAGTTCTGACAAGTGCAAGTCAAGTGCAAGTGCTCTGAACAACAGAAAACTAAAACTAAGGGCCTTAATTGCTTGGGCTACGCCAGTGGAGTCTTAGGGTAAGTCTATGCCATCAGTATTAAGTGGTAAGGGTATTTCCCAGTTTCTCCAGCAGCCTCAGTACTTTGCACATTCTGGATTGGTAGAGTAAAAAAAGTTTTCATAAAGAAACAGCTGTGTTGGTGGAAAGGCAGCTATGAAAGTATAGCTGATTTTGCACAAGAGTTTTGCTACATGGCAAGCAGTTCTGAGGTTTAGACTTAGTCCTTAACTGTAATCTTTTAGTTTTCTTTTTCATCTTTTTATTTGCAGCCTAAGGAAGAATAGCACTAATTAAATTATTGACATTTGCATTTATCACTTTCTGATTACACTTTAATGCCACTTACTTTTTTCTTCTTTCTTGTTTTAATTCAAGTACGTACTAAAAAGTCAACAGCTACTTCCATCAGAACACCCTTAGTCCTTGCTAGCATTATTTTCCCCAGCATTCCTGTGGGAATTACCAAAACCTAACCTAGTCTCTGAACACTGCTGTTTTCTACAGGCTCAACTGCATTATATCAAACATTTAGACCTTAGGAGTTTGGAAAACACCAATGAAGCTCAAGTAAACGACTTGCTAACAGATTTCAGATTAGAAGGGAAGTGAGCTATAGGCCTGTTACTGTTGTGCCTTTTGCACCTTCAGCTGCCATCTCTCACTAGGACTTAGTTTTCATGATGAGTGACCCCTTTGCTAGCCTATAAATCTGCCTGATCTCTTGAACTTTCATCTCCTCTTTCTTAGCACTGGTTGCTATTAACAAGGATCTCTCCTACAGCTGATGGAAGGGCAATCCGACAGCACTTGTAGAAAAAAAGCTTAAAGAGACCATATGGCATCTAAGCCTCCTCAGTCACTAGAAAAAGTGATCTCATTAAAGCTGTATTTGATTGGCACTAGTCCAGCCTTGTGAGCTGTGACAGTAATGTTTCTGTGGCTGTCACTGCAGAAGAATTAGATGTGAGGTCTGCAGGAAGATGCCCATAGCATGTATCTCACATGTAAGATTTCAGAGATCAGAAATCCACCAGAGAAAGGAAAGAAGGCGGCAGAAACTGACATAGCTGATCTCTTAACTGGATTCTTATACTCCCTGGAGATGTTGTAATATGAAGGGGGAAAAAAGAAGAAAAAAGAAGGAAAAAATGACTAAGGAAGTAATAGAAAATGTGAGCAACCAACCTCTTAACATTGATAACTGATGTTTGTTTCCTAATATAATCTCATACAGGTTGCTAAAGATGATCTTTGTACATTGTACATTTCACTGACACCTGCCACATAGTTTTCCGGGTTGCTGCTACAGTGGAATTTCAAATAGGATAGAATCTTCTATCTAAGAAGTCTATATATGAGAGTCAAAGGTTTAAGGAATCTTAAAGTAACAAAATTTCAGGCACAAATAGTCATAATTCTTTGCGTATCTATTTGTACTGTTTGTTTTCCACAGAGGAATGGAGGCCGTAGCCAACGGCATGTATTAGAAGTGGAAAACAAATTCAGGTTTAGCTTTATTATTCCCCAGAGATTCTGCCTCATATTGCACATACTAAATTTTCTTGGATCGTGTTGTTTACCACTTCTCTAATATTCCTCATCATGAAAGCACCTAACGTGAATGCTGCTGTCTGTCACTTCTTCATTCAGCACAATTCTGTGGATAAGAACAGAGTGTCTGCCAAAGGGGTTTTGTCAGTCGTGCTACTCCCAACTACTAGTTAATATCAGAAGTTCTCTGAAAACTCATTGCTTTACTCTTTTTAAAGCATGAAATGCCACAGGGCCAAATACCAGTCAATAATGTTTGATGTGTATAGGAGTTTCTACCAGTAAAATTATAACTGATAGCAAAATTCTCGACATTTTGAATAGAAAAATGAGGAGCAACTGTCTTTCTTAACAGAGAAAAAGTTACAACTGATGGATTTAATTACAGAATTTCAAAAAGATCATAGAAACACATTAGAAGGTTGCTATCATCCTTCTATGGCTTAGGAATACAGTCCAAGGTACCATCTAGTCCTTTAAATTAACTCCATCTAATTCTTTTTGCTTCCCAAAGGGCCAATTAACAGTTTAGAGAATTGAGTGTACCTCTTTCCTAGAGCATGACATTAAGCTCATGTGTAATCATAGATGAATCATTTAATTATCATGGTGATCGCTATAATTTTTATAATGCTCAATGTTTAAAGCTCTAATTGTGTAAGAACTATAGTTTAATGAATGGCCCAATTTCACTATAAGCAGCACTCCTAATGATGCCTGTAATTCACACTAGAATTTTTGATTCTATGATCCTTTCTTCAATTGCCAACTCCAAAGTAGTTAAGCATGAATATGTCCAGTCCTGACATCTACTAAAAATGATTGTTTTTAATTTCAGTTTGAAGAATCCAGTCATTTCCAAAAGTGAGCTCAGAAAATGATTACATGTCATTTTACAGCTATTTGAAAATCTGCTTCCCAAAGCTTTTGGACAAATAATCAAAACTGGAGGCTCAGCCATTGTTGGGAATGTGCCTGTGAAGTCGCTGTGAACATCTGCCCACAGGTCCACAAACTTTGAGAGCTCATGATTAGGGTTGAAATTCTCAACCTCTACGTAACCAATATGAGATAATTTTTCATACTAAGAAAAGTTCACAGCCAGGCTTATTGTCTACACAAGGCAATAACAGTAGAGGAGGGATGCAGTTATAGTGTTAACAGAGAAGAGAAAGAAGTTAAGTAATACAGCTATTTTCTCATCCTGTAAACCTTACAAGTGCTAAGGTACTGTAGCATTATTTCTCTGGAATATCCATGGTCAGAAAGTGAAGGGAAGTGATCCTCCCCCTCTACTCTGCCCTGGTGAGGCCATGTATAGAATATTGTGTCCAGTTCTGGGCTCCTCAGTTCAAAAAAGACAAGGAAATTCTAGAAACAGACCAGTAGAGGGCTGTGAAGGTGATGAAGGGCCTGGCACATCTGCCTTACAAAAAAGGGTGAGAGACCTGGGGCTGTTCAGCCTGTAAAAGACTGACAGGACCTTATCAATGCTTATAATATTTGAAGGGTGAGAGTCAAATGGATGTTATCAATTTTTTTTCAGTGGTGGCCATTGGCAGAACAAGTGATAATGGGGGACAGATTGGAACACAGGAAGTTCCATACAAACATGAAGAAAAGCTTCTTCACTTTGAGGATGACTAAAATAGGGTATCCAGAGATGTTGCATCTGCTTCCCTGGAGATATTAAAAACCCATCTGGACACTTTACTGTGTAAGCTGCTCTAGGAAACCTGCTTTAGCAAAGAGTTGGACTGGATCATCTCTGGAAGTACTTTCCAACTCCTATGATCCTGTGATTTCCTCTGATGAAGATCTCTACTAGGAAGTTTAGGTAGCACAACCCAAATGTAATTGATTAAAGGGGCCCTTCAGTAGTGTGACAAATTCCTTCCCCTCCAATCTCATGATTCAAGCAACATGACTTACTTCATTCACACTGAACTAATTTGTAATGCTTAGAAGACTCTGGTCCTTAATTAGTAAAATATATATATATATATATTAATCTGTACCTCCTGCTGTCCATGCTAAACTACTTTGTACTATTCAGAACATACTAATAAGACAGTTGACTAAATACAGGTTATTATCTCCTGTGTGGGTGCACTTCTACTGTAAGATAATGTAGGTGGAAGACAAGGGAAGGCAAAGCTGAACAGTGTGTTCAGCACTTCCTTTCCCCTGACCCTTAGAAGCCAGAAGTGTATTGAAGGAGCAAGATGCTCCACAGTCACCACTGATTTTTTCCCTATTGAATACACACTGATAATATGCACTTCAAAAACCTTTCTTCCTAAGCCAACCAACCAAATCCCTGATTTTCTGTTTTCAGTGCAGACAGTAAATACATAGAGACAATTGCTTGGAAGATTATAAATGTTAGGAGCATACTATACAACTTCCTAATTATAGTTTCATTTCCCCGGTGTTCACTCAATACTCCATTTAACATGGACACTGTAAGAAGCCTTTCTTATTTATTTTGCTTTTGGTGTCTCTCAAGTTTTTTAATACTCCCCTCCTCATACTTCCTGATATTTCATCTCTAAACAAGTGGGAATTTCTTTCCCTCACAGTGCATGCAGTGTTAGAATGTGGGTTGCTTGAACAAATTCTGATAAAACATTATAAGGATGTTGGGAGAACCTGCAGTTGCAGTAAAAGCAGACTCTTCCATATAAAATGAGTTTGATTCAGCAGTGCTAAGAACCTTAAAAAAGCCTTCAAATTCTTAATAAATACTGAAATCAGTTATGTTCACACAACTGTACAACACAGTGCTAAATGTTAAAAGCTAGCCACACACGGAGTTACTTTTTTCTTTGGTAGTTGACCAATATAAGGTTTGAAAGCAGAAAGTAAGAGAAAATTCCATATCCTGTTAAAATTTCTTTAACACATCAAAGCTTGAAGTTCATTCCAATTGCTAACATCAGTGGTTCTTCTACGTAGAAGGAAAACTGAAAGCCTCTTAGTTTATATTTGCTGTGACAGTTTTTAATTACATTAACACTGGTGCTTTCATGGTTGGATGAGCACACTGGTCTGTGGGCTGGGATTTGTTTCCTCACATCTGAAACTGCAAATTCGACAGAACCAATTTCTTGGTGTTACTTAATACCAAAAGCAAGATGTGACTGTTTAAATAGTCATTGTATTAAATAATTGCATTTAAAATATATCAGGGAAAATTGAGCAGAGAAACCACTGCTCTTAAAGCAATAAGAACAAATTTCTGAAAATACTGCACAAGATTATATTGCACAAGATCATGTACCCTGGAGGCTGATACCAAGACCAATACTTACATAAGCTAGTAGCTGTAGCTGATAAGGTAGATGATTGTGCTGTTGTTCATAGGAACCTTGATGGGCTGGAAAGTGGGTTGACAGGAATATTATGAAGGGAAGGGAAAATGTGAAGTCCTGTATCTGGGGAGGAACAACTCCTTGCAGCAGTATAGGCTGAGGGTTGACCAGAGGAAAAGCATCTCTGTGGAGAAGATCCTGGTGTACTCCATGTTGAATATGAACCAGAAACATGTCCTTAAAGCACAGAAGGGTGACAGGCGTCTCCTGTGCTGTGTCATAAGCATCATCAGCTGCAGATCAAGACACTGAAGCACTCTTATGTGTTTTTTGCATTTTGAAGCCATCTTTTCTGAAGATGGAAGGACCAGAAAATGGATGAGCTTTTAGCATTGTTAGTAATGGCATAATAGTTCCTTAGCTCTATAAGATTTATTCTTCTTGAGACATCGTCTCATTTGCCTTTAGATATTAGTGTCACCTTGGTGAATCACAGTTTTAATTCATATTGTTCTTTCTTCACATTAATAATTTCTAGCAGTTAAGCTTCCCAGAAAAAAATCTCACTTGTTTCCAAGCTATATTCCAGCTTAGATCTTGTGCCTTATCATTTCTTTTGGTTGCTCTAGTCTTTTAGAAGACTAAAAGGAGGAAATACTGAATGTAGGACCGCAGGTAACATTTGGGATATGTGAATTAGAGGGATTGGGATATCTACTACTGTGTATTTTATGTTATTAAAACTGATCTTTTTCTTTTGTCCAGCTGTCAAGGTTATCTAAATTATGTGTGTACACAGTTTTGATTTCCTTCTGTATTGCTCTTCCAGGTTCATGTTATCACCAAACTTCATTAAAGAAGTGTTATTTTTTTATTCCTATATTATTAAAGACAATGTAGAAAACTCACTGCCAATAATGACCTTAAGAACCTTTGTTACTAACCTGTCTGAACTCAACAATTCCTTCTTTAGTACAACCTACAGATTAGATCTGTTCCTACTCATTCTAATTAAATAGTTATCTTAGGGTCATTACACTTTTGAAGTTTTATTTCTCCCTTTATTGTAATTATTTGCATGTTAATAATCTTGCCTTCAGTGACAAAACTGACTTTATTCCTAAAAAGAAAGGCAATTGAATTGGAACATGGTAAGTTTTAATTCAGCATAACCATTTGTTTTTTTTTAATGGTAAGAGTTGCTCGAGGCTGGTTATTTTGAGATGCTGTGGAATGTCTTCCTTGGAGGTGTTTAGGAACCAATGGGACATGTTCCTGAGCAATCTGCTCTCTACATGAGTCTCATTTTTTGCAGAAAGATATGCAGAAACACTTCTGTACAAAACAATAATAGTTATTTACATCTATCTCTGGTCTCTACCCAAAAGATACTAAGGAAGCAAGTCTTACAAGATACTGCTTTTATCAAATCCTGAAGTTTTTTTCCAGAAACTTTGACTGCCTGCAATTCTGCAGATGGCAGAGGGAGCAGAAATGACAGGTGAATATATAATTAATGTATTCTCCTTGTAATTTTCCTTGTTTCTAGAAGTGCACAATAAACTTGGAAGGTATTGAGCAGACTGAAACTATACTTGACAATCATTTCTATTATCCTGGCAAAAAGTCTCAGTATACTGCTGAGTTGATTTTTTTCCTTTTTTTTTTGCTATTACTCTGTTTATTTACAAGTTGTGCGTACATGAAAGTGTTTTCTTGCATGTAAGAAACAAGCAATTTTTTGTTTTCACATGACAGTTACAGGCCCCAGAAAATCTAATTTTTGCCACTTCTTGAAACTTTTATTTTTTGATGGATTGTACCATGCCTTCTGACTCAAATGCTTATGGATATCCAGCAGTGCAGATAACCATCTTTTGATCAGTACTTTTCATGACTTCATTGCCTTGAGTGGTATTTTGATCTACTCACTGCAGACAGATTTGGATCTCCATTTCAATGACCTAACACATACATGAACTGTAAGTTATCCTGTTCTGTATTAAGTGAAAGACCCACTTCATAGAAGCTGTTAGTACTCTCCGACAGTATTTCAGACAACATCTTATGCAGATACTACTGTTAGAATTAACTTATTCAAAATGTATCTTTACCTGATACAGCATATGGCAGTTTTTCCGCCCTCGCTAGATAATCAAAACCTCTGTAAACAGGAAGATAGAATGAGTCACACCAGTTTAATCCCTTCTGTGAAGTTCTGCACTTCTGTTTTGAATAATTTATTTCAGCTCTCTTTGTGCCAATACACAGCTACCAATATTCCAGTGGATACTCAATTTCACTGCAAATTAAAAAGAATTTGTGCTGTAAAAAATCATTGTGTGTCTCTGATAAAATAATTCAGATTCTGATTCAGAAAAAAGGTAAAAGGATAATTTCTTACCTATCCCATCTAAATATTTTATGCATGTAGACTAACCAGAGTTTAGCAGTTAATCCAAATATGCTTTACTGGTTATGCATTTCTTTTCTTCAGTTGCACCGGATATATTTTTCCTAGTTGTTCTGAAGCGTAATATATAATTCATAGTATTTATATAAACATCACTCTAAAAAATGTTCATCAAAGTCAACATCATTACTGTGGGCTTCATCCTAACCACATCTTGATGTCTGATGGCCAGAATTTATTCATAATACTGTATGTGTTGATCAGAGATCTATCCATCATGCGGCTTAGGCATTACTGAACACATCCCATAAGGCACAGAATAATAGCATAGTGCAAATAGAGACTAAAAGTGCTAGGCCTATAGTTTCAAGTATCTGGGTAAACCATGGCTCAATCCCACCAGATAGTCCCCAAAGCCAATCACCAAACGGGTCGACCTGTTCTTTATCTTCTGAGTATGTCCCTTCATCCATTCCAGCTTCTTGTGTACAGATTCATGGGGGTCACTCAGGTTGAAGCAGCACATACCTTCCACATCTTGGCATAGATGCGCCGTGCTAAGAGATGAACCCCTTCCCCGGGATTTCCCAGTGTTAGAAAGAGTGTAACAGGCATACTACACAGACCATCTTGTTCTTAAGCAATGCTTCCTTGTCCCGCAGTGAGTCTCTTAGTTGGGTTCTGCCTTCGATCTCTCTACCAGCAGCTTCTGTAGAAAAAGAGCTCTTATCTTGTTCACTATAAGAATGCGAGAAGTGATTGACAGCATTATTTCTGAGGTCCAGTCTAACCTTCCATGATGGAACCCATACAATTTTGCCCGTCTCTTCATGTTTTACTGCGGCATATCCTCTTCCCCATACTAATATTCTCCAGCCTGTCTCCCATGTACCGCTGTCCACTCTAACCTTGACCGGAGGCCCCTCACTTAAGATCTTGGGTTGCCAGTGTTTCTGCACGTCAGAGGCAAAGCACAATTGCTACAGCCATTACGTTGAGCATCTGCACACTGGCTCCCTGATTAGTAAATACAGCAGTTCCCCAACTGTTATCCGTGTCCTGCCAAACCACTGCCCCCTGACCGGTAGTCAGAGAAGCATCTGTAAACAGAGTGGGTCTGTCGAGCGAAGAAGTCAGGACACGAGATTGAAGAGAGATTCCTAGAGGCCTGGCTAAATCAAAAATAGGAAGTGAGTAAGAGTACTCAGTGCTCCCTCCGAAGCCCTGTGAAGCTGAGAGAAGAGCCTCAGGGAGTGGTTGCACATCACGAAATGAGCTCTGCAGATATATCACATCAGGCTCTCTTGCCAGGGCCCGCAACAATAGCAGTTGGGATTTTCAGAGTAGCATTGCTAAAATCTTGAGCCATGAGGTATAAGCTCGCGTAGGCTGCACCGAGAACAGCCACCGTGGGCGCCTAATACAACACTTTCCTTCTCTCTTTGGCCAACTTAGTTCTATTACAGAAGCTGTAGAACCCATGAGGATTTTTAGAAAAAAAAAAAAAAGTATGTCTAGGAATGCGTAAATGGTGGCTGTCTTACATTCAGTGGAGCAGAAAAGTCACTTATTTATTAAAATATTATTCCTGGAAATAGAAAAAATAGCAGTGCATTTTTTTCCCCACAATGCCCTCAATATCATAAGCATGTTACAGTGGCACTGAGAAAGTGTGGTAGGTGCTAAATTGCAGTCCTGTGTGCAATCTTTTAAATGTAACTGCACAGTAAAGTCATGGGCTGTAGAAGCTGCAGACAAGTCAGAAATGGTGTTAATGCTGAAAAGGTCTTACCAGAGGCTGCACAATGTCCTAGGGGATAGACTGAACACATCTGTCCTGGCACACAATATGGAATAGCTAATTCCATTCTGCATTTGTTGCCTGTGATGATTTTTATGATTCTGAGTTGTATTGGTTTATGTTGGATGGTTACAAGAACATTCCTCTAAAGAGCACTGGATGGCAATGTACACCATACTCATATGGTCACAGTATGTCCTCTAGTTCCCACTGCAATTGGCAAGCTAGACTTGTAATACAAGACCTTTGCACCTCCAATCTATAGAAACTTGTCATGACCAGAGGGGCATGTTCACTCACTTCCAGACCCAGAAGCAGTTTTTTTTCTGTAGTAGGTGTCAGCTGTGGCACGGAGCAGCCAAATGGGTGGAGAGAGGGGCTGGCTGCACACTTATGTATGAGGGTTGTTTCAAAAGGAATGTCTCCTGTTTAATACTATTGGCCAACAGGGTCAGAAGCAGACGGTGGTACAGCAGTAGAGGTTGAAACTTCCCACCAATATTCTGTTATATATTAATTCCATTACAGCTGCTTTCTGCTGGTCCTTCCTGCTCACACTTTTTCCATGCTCAGTATGGGCTTCCCTTGGTCTGCAGTTCATCAGGATAAACTTGTTGCACTCTGGGTTCTCCATTGGCAGCAGTTACTTCAGGAAACATCCATTTCCTCCAGTATGGAACACTTCATAGGCTGCAGGGAATACACCTTCTTCCATGGAGCGCTTCCTCCTTCTTCTCTGACTGTGGTATTCCCTCTGCTGTTTCTCACTGTATTTTATTCCCTCCTCCTCCCTCTGTTTGGCATTTTAACTGTTTCCCCAACGTGTCACCATGTTGCCTGCTTGGTAGTTCCTGGGAATTATCTCTGTTTGGCATGGGGCAGCTGTTGGCACCTGTGCACCGACACACAACACAGTCATGTAGATCCCCCAGAGGTGACAGGCAGCACAGAAGCACCATTTCTAGTGAGAAAGGACCACCAGACTCCTTGGAGCTCATCTCTCCAAACAGAAAGAATGGTTTATAAGTCTCTCTGCAGCATTATATGAATGACAATAGGAATATGTTGTCACTGTGGGCTACAACTTTTACATGAACCTAGGACCCTGATAAATGTTGTACTGTTGGTACACGGAACTGCAGTTTCTGAGGCCAGATGCTGGGTGGAAAGTGAAATCACTCATCCCTGAACTGCTTTAGCACAATACTGTCACTGACATTCAGGAGCAGAAAATGAGGTGCATTCACTATATCAAAATCATACAGTGAAGAACCACCAGACCTTTAACCTCAATTAATATAACACTCTTGCCTGTCCCAATTTCCTGATAAGCAAGATTAATTCGAAGCTGTTACTCAAGAATGACATTTTTAAATTTGCATTTTAGTAATTTAAAATCACAGTCCTGGAATATTGAGGTCCCACTTGGTTCCTATACGATTTTCTTCCCTGAAGACGGGGTAAACTCTGAGAACAGAGAAGTTATTCTAAAAACAGGCATATAATCACTTTCAGAGCATGAAATTATAATGATTCCATGGTGAGTTTCTGGGTTACCTACTAGAATGGAGACCTTTCTGTTTGCGTTGGTGTGATGCAAGCAGGACACCAACCTCATGCATGCTTCCTCCCTGCGAGAGTTTTATCAGCATGGAATCAAAACTGGTCTGTATATAATCCAAAGCTTCAGCAGCAATTCAATTTATGAGTCAAAATGTGGCTGTTAATTTTTCCCACAAAGCTCCGCTGCAAAGTTATATGGAAAAAAAGATTAAAAAGCTCTTTTTCCTATTGACCGCTCCCACGGCAGATTAAAATGCAGCCAGGCTAAGAGTTGATTTGACATTCAGCTGCACATCTCAGAGACCTGACAGTAACTGATAGAATTTCCCCTCTCTTGTTCTACTCTGATTAATTTCCAGAAACCTCTGTCCTCTCAGCTGTGCCAAATGAAATGGCCCTGTTCTACTCGATGGGACAGGAACAAGGTATAAGGGCAAAGGAGGATGGAAATTGCTTAAAGCAGCACTGAAAAGATTTTCTAATTATCACTGTAAAAGCTTCAATCAGAAATAGGTTCTTACTTAACAATCCTGAAGAAGGCCCAAATACCTATTCATCAAAAATATAAAAATAAAATTTCTATTGTCTCCATGAATTAAGGTGACATTTGCCCTGTGTATAAAATACGAACAAGACTCAGACATACATGGCTCAAGGAATGGATTTCTGAATAATGCATGGAAGAGCCCAAATACACTAAACAAAACAGGTCTGTTCATGGTCATCCACATGGTTTATTTCCTCAGTTCCTGGGAACAATTGTGATACATTCTAAGTGC
Organism: Phasianus colchicus; assembly: GCF_987193195.1. Taxonomy (NCBI): domain Eukaryota; kingdom Metazoa; phylum Chordata; class Aves; order Galliformes; family Phasianidae; genus Phasianus; species Phasianus colchicus. The sequence continues at coordinate 23,817,795 of NC_143436.1, forward strand.
TGTGCACAAGACTAAAATGGGCCAGGAACTGTTCTGAAGGGGATTTATAAATGAGAGCACCTTGACTATGGAAAGAAAGGGGACAACTGTTCAGTTCTGTGGATTTTAGCAGCACTATGTATGACACTTGTTCTCAGGGCTAAAGAATGGTTCCTCAGTCTTCAGGACTGTAATTTCAGTACCATGGAATGAGAGTATTTCCATGCTCTGCTTTCTATAATAAATGGCATCTCATATTGATGCCATTTTGAATAGATTTCTTTACTCAGTAAGAAGTTCATTATTTTCAGTGTTCTTTGAAATGCATTTGGGTGGTGACCGAAGTTCACTTTAGATGAGCAGACTGCTTACCTTTATGTTCATCAAATCATTTATTACAAGGATTTTTTGTGATGTTGCTAAATAATTATCACAAATTCAAGCTTACAGGATGAGGGGAAATGACCTCAAGTTGCACCAGGAGAGGTTTAGGTTGGATATCAGGAAACACTTCTTTACAGAAAGGGTTGTTAAGCACTGGAATAGGCTTCCCAGGGAGGTGGTTGAGTCACCATCCCTGGATGTGTTTAAAAACCGTTTGGATGTGGTGCTCAAGGACATGATTTAGCAGAGGGTTGTTAGAGTTAGAGTAGTATGGTTAGGTTGTGGTTGGACACGATGATCTTTAAGGTCTTTTTCAACCTGAGCGATTCTATGATTCTATTTACCATTTCTTTTTAAGTCCCAAAAATATTATTAATGTTACTGTGGATCTTATTTATGTTTTAGAACACAAAGTTTCACTTACTATGCATCAGCTGTGAACTTTTTTATCCAGTGTTGACCATTATAGACACATAACAGTGAAGAAGTCCCACATCATTCAATTATTAGCATTTATTTTCAATTCTAATGATTTTATTTTCATTAAAAAGTCCTGAAATAGTCTGCATCCTTATGAACAGCCTCTTTCTTACCATTCCAGGCATATGAATATTAGAATCACAGAATCATAGAATCATAGAATGGCCTGGGTTGAAAAGGACCACAATGATCATCTAGTTTCAACTCCCCTGCTATGTGCAGGATCAATAACCACCAGACCAGGCTGTCCAGGATAGCAGCGGTGCCATAGAAGTGCCCATACTATGCAGCCAATAACATGTATTCAGAAGCAGTTTTGAACTCGGCCTGCTGCTTTCCCAGAGGACAACACAGGTCTTACGGTGCTGCTGGCAATCAGGAGGGAATGTCCCCCTGGTTCTGAGAGTGTCCATTACTTTTACTCACAGCTACTTAAGTTTGTGTCTAGTTTTATCCTAAATAAGGAATTACTCCAAAGTTTTCTTTAACGTTGATCCCTGAAATGGAATTAAAGACACCTCCTTTTCAGTAGCTCCTAATCCCCATCAGAGAGCTGTATGGGCAGTGACGGATAGCAGCATATGTCTAACATACTGACACATCTAGTCATTGATATCCTTTTCTCCATCTTTCTCTCTCTTATCTTTGCGGATCTCAATTCAGTATTAAAGACTAAATTCTGTCTCTTCCCCTTTGCCGTGCATAATACTAAGATTTCAATTAGAGATTGAGAGATTCATTAGGAAAGAAGCAGAAGCTATTCTGGTACAGCATGCCTTGAAGCTGCTAACATAAAAGCAATTAAATAAAGCAGTGTTGACACTGAATTGTCTAGTATATTTAAAAGAGAACTTATTTGCAATATATTCTTCATTTATGTTTGATAGGGGATCTACTTCAACAAAACATATGTTGAAGAAAAATAGAGAGACATGAAAAGAGTGTAAGACAGTTACTTCACATGTCCTGAACTGCCTATGAGATAATTTGGTTTTCAATGGAATTTTTGCTCTTGTATTTGTTTTTCTGGGGAGGTTTTCTCCTTCATTCCTTATCTGGAAAAGTAGCCCCAAACAGAAAGATGAGTGTCACACTGTGCCCCAAGAAGGTTTTTGTGATGGCCTTCATTCATCAAGCAACCACTTACACTGCTCAAAATCTCTCATTTTATCTCTCCAAGGGAGCTTTAATCCCCTCCTGTTTTAGTGTAACAGTTGTAGTTATTTATAGAATCACTCTAGCAATGGGTGGGCATTGCAGATGGTCCCATCTCACCACAGAGCTAAATTAAATAATTTGCTTCTGAAGGGGCGGTTTATTTATTGACCTCAATAAAGTTAATCTTGCTTTTGCCTAGGGCTCAGAACACAAGTATAATCCAGTGGGTTTACTTCACTTCCTCTGGAAATTTTTTGTCCTTAAATGCATGATTTAGTTTCTCTTTACATCGTTTATGGTTCTAATGTACACTTGTTTCAGGCCCCACTCCTCCAGCTGTATCTAAAGGGGTCATTTTCTGCAGTGTTTTTATTTAGCCAGCTGCTGAGGAGTCCGCACACAGCCATAAACACACCGCAGAGCCAAAATTGCATGAAAGTCAGGGAGACTGCCTTGCAGCTGATCTTCCCTCACAAGGTCCTGCTGGGTTACATGCACCGGGGCAGTCCTCCTGCTATCAGAACACCTGGCAGTGCCCTCTCCTGCTTTGCATGGCTCCTTCCTCTCACAGAGCCCAGCAATGGCTTTGGCTGTCTCCTTGGCTCCTGACTCGGAGACATCCAGCTGCAGTGGAAGTGATGCACTCCCTTCACAGGTAAAAACCCACACTTCTGCATTTCTGTTGCTAATAAAGGTGATAGGCATTTGGATGCTGCAGCCATGGGCTCTTCTATGACTGAACGCTGCTGATGCCAGAGCAGGCATATCACACCTTCCCAACAGCGTCCTCTTCCTGACCTGTGGCTTCTGCTGTTAATAGATCTGCCCTGCTGGCTCACAGGGCTTCTTTTCATCTGTTATCTCTAGGATAGTAAAACACATATAATTCCTGACATCACAACTGGAGTAGCACAATTTCTTATCATATCACACCATGAACTACAATTCATATACAAAAGCACTTTAAAAAAACAAACAGCATTGAAATTCCTTACAACACGGATCCCCTAACACCAAGCTACAGCCAAATCACCTGGTGGGCTGCAGTTTTTCTGTATCCCATATAACAGCAGCTCAGCTGAAATGAATCCACCCTGATGAAACAGCAGGGCCTCACTGGTGGCAGATGTCTGTATGTTCTTGACATGACCATGAGAGGCTCACAAACCCAGATCATGTGGATTGCAATCAATTGCTTTTACAGTAAATGTAAAAGTGAATTGCATATCTCAACAGAGCTACCAGAAGTAGTACCCTTTTCAATAAAATAAATTTCACTGAAAACTTTATTGCATATTATTCTTAAACCATGAGATGTAATCTGTGTCAGGCAGACATTTTAGCCCCCATCTGGTCTGCTAACAAAACAATGCATTTAGTCAGTTCCTGGCAAAACTAATTTTTATAGGCAATTTCCTCGTCCTCATTTACATGCATGTGCAGAGGAAATCAAATGCTTTGTTTCATGTATTAATTTTAGTCATATGCATGCTGCCACGTGAAACACTGACAGTCAGTGTCACTTAAGTTGTGATTTTTAAGAGGATCCCCTTCAGACTGCCAGTGCTTTCTAGTCATGGTCTAACTACTGTAGTGTAAATTCCCTGAAAAGTGAAATGCTGCCTCTGTCATTTGTTACCAGCATAGATTTTTCTTCTAAATTTTGGATATCCACAGAAGATTCCCCAAATAGAATATATATACTTGAAGACTTGTAAAATTTTGTAGATTTATTAGGTTCAGGAACATGAAAGGGAGATGACAGATCAAACATTTTAGAAGAAAACACAAGTGCTAGGGTTGGCAATCAGCTACATACATATTTCGGCTGTCTTTCCTAATGACACTCTTCTCAAAACTAACATTAAATATATCCAAAGACTGCAAAATGAGGTAATCCTTCTTTTCTTCCAAAAGTCAGTAAATGAATCCCTCAGTGGGGTCTAAGAGTACAGCACGTCTGTCTCATAGAAATCACCCAGCCCTTCATACAGTCTAATCCCTAAGGATTTTGATGGTTCCACAAACGCCATTCTTTGTTCACCACAAAAAAGGTTGCGCTTGAGCTGCAGAAACTACTGCAGACCTGAAAACCTGAACAGCCTTGAGTGCTTGCACAGAGCCTGGAGACTCTCTGTCACTGTCTGTTCACTGCTGTTTGCTCCTGATTGCCATGAAGAGAATTTTTCTGCTGAAGATGAAAAGGACACCAGGCTACAGACCAACAGATGTCATTCACATTTTCTGAGTACCAAAATATGGATAAGTAGATTGTGCCTAGCAGGTATTAATTAAATTCCTGCAGTAGGTGCCATGGTTTTACCAAGTGCTTTGTTCTCTGTTTATTTATTTACTTGTTCTGAACTTCATAGTCAAGCCTCAGACACTTTCCCTACAATTCTCATGTGTGTAATTACATACAAATAGATCATTCCAGAGCAAAATTCCAGTCCCACGGATTTCACAAAATTAAGTCAATTGCCACTACTGCCAGTGAGACAAGTTGAAACAGCCTGAGCTTTGAGCTTCTGGCATGCCTTTGGATATGCTTTGAACATCTAAATACATAGTACTTCCCATCATAACCAGCATTGAATAATAACTGAACACAATCCAAATTTTGCTGTGCGGGTGTGAGACTCAAGGAGCACCCAGCAATTTGATATGTACTCAGACCTGCACATCAGGGCAGCCACAATTCCTTCACAGCTGATGCTCTTGGAAGAAAATTTGAGAAAGTGGAGGCAAGAGAGACATTGAAGGATTTTCTATGGAGTTTTCATCTTCTTATGCTGGATTTGACATCTAATTCTTCATATCTTAACATCAAAAACTTGTTCATACAAGCTTTAAAGGATAAATGAGTTCCCAGAAGTGAAGAAATGTAACAGTACTGGTTGTTTAAATAGAGCTGATTTTTCTTTAAAGACTAGGAACTATGAGCCATTGTCAAATTATTTATATACTCATTGACTTTGTATGATTGTTTATCTGATGATTGCAAGGCTTAAACTGAAAAACAAAAAAGGCTTGGCATGATTATTTATTTATTTATGATAAGCTTTATAGAATAATTTTAAAAAACAGCTTCCTGGTAGAACATTTACATCATTAAAATGCTAGATAATGAGTTGTAGTACTCTTGATTAATCATTTCCATGTCTGTTATTTGTGGCTGAGATATGAATCCGTGTACCATGCTCTACCTATGAAAACATTGTGAAACGGAACCATCCTTCTCAATAATAAGAAAATCACAATCAGGTTGTTATGGAAACCTATACATACAAACCCTCTCCCCCCTAAAGATTAATATATGCTTTATCTCTTCTCCAAAATCGATGTTTATAGGGTATATTAAAAGATTATGTCCCCATAATCCACGGCAAACAATTTTCCTGCAAGCCCCCTCTCCTGTCAGAGGCACGATAATCCCTCTTTCACTTTATCAAATATAATCCTACTTCTGCATCAGATACCAAAACACAGCTGGCATTGCTAGGACACAGCTTCCTTCCCCCGCCCACTCCACATCTAGCACAAAGAAGCTGCCCTTCAGCTATGGCATAGGTTAACTCAGCAGTGCACACTGCATGTCTAGCAGTTAGAACAACTCCAAGCAGAACAGATGAAGGTGCTGACATATGTGTTTTCTTTTAATAAACCAAAGCTAAGATTCTCTGTTATTACCATCCCAGTGTTACTACTTTGTGGAATTCTACAGAGCAATCCATGTCTTAGTGTACTATTTATGTTTTTGATTTCTTTTTCTTGCTAAAAGTTACAGTAAAGAGTGCGTGACTGAAAAATATGCCCTACCGTAATTTAATATCAGACATTTCTTGTCATTCATAAACCACTTAAGTTGAATTCACTGTATTAGCAGGTCATCAAAACTCCTGATATTGCATTACCATACAGTATTCAATTGCCTGTCTTGCACAGTTCTGTATTAAAATATGAAGCAAATCATTGTACAGGAAGAATCTTGCCAAGCAGAAAGTTAAATCAAACGCAGAAGGCACAGGTTTGGCTGAAACAACACCACTGCTTGCCTCATTTCTTCTCTGATTAGTGGAGAGATTTGTCAGCAGACCTGTCTCACCTTCTCCCGTAATTTGCTGTCCAAAATGTTCTCAGCTGCTCAGTTAGGATCTGAAATATATCTGCATTTCAAAGACATCTGTTTTTCTTTTGCTTATGACCACCTGCAAGAATGCTGTGCTGCATTAAATTTTACATACAGAAATGGTGGCTGTCTTCAGTACTATCAAAAAGGAATCGATTAGATATTCCAGGTCTGACTGAACACATGACAATAATCAAAGAGTTTCTTATTATTTAACTACTAGCATTTCCTGCAGAGGTTCCTATTAGGTCCTCTGTTTGCAAAATTTCTCCTGCACAAGATAAGGACATATTTTTACCAGCTTGAAGTGTTTTTATATCTCAAGAAAACTTGACTGTATTATCCAGAACTTGATGCAATCAAAACAATTTGCTTTAATCAGTGTAACAATTTTATCATATCTGTTCCTCTAGACTTTAGACATCACAGACTGGAAAGTGCCTTATGATTTAGTAGTGGGCCTATCTTTAGTAAATACTAAAAACCAGTCATTTGGTAGGCCTAATGTTAAGAAGGAAACCATGACCTGGGCAAGAGCAGGCTGACAGATGCGATGTGACAGCAGTAGAAGGATCTCCTTCTGTCCCTTGAGGTCAAAGGACATCCACCAAAGAGAAGTCCGTGTTAGGAAAGGCAGCAAAAAAGCGCAGAGGAAACTCTGAGACTGAAGTGCAGCCAGGATTAGAAACTGTCTGCATCTAGTAGACACAGGACACTACTGCAAGGAGTAGAGGCTGAGTGCAGACAAGATTCAGAGGTGATGGAAACTGAGTAGAAGTTTTGATCATAGTAGGTCAGGGGTCTGTTCAGTCATGAATGGCAGGGGAAGGGGACCAGGGATTGATTGCTCACTCTCTCCCGGAATAACAGGTAGATGATGTTAATGAAAATTTGAAGAGGCGAGTTCAAAACAAATGAAAGATGCTGTTTTCTTTTTCTCACATCATGTAGATAAGCTGTAATCCTCTTTGCTTAGGGACAGGAATGTTAAAAGTTTGTATTGGTTCAAAGGAAGGCTTGAACTTTCAGAGAACAAATTTACTGAGTGTTGCATGAATATTGGGAATATAGAAATTCTCTGAATTTTGATAGAGGTCAAAGAGTACTTCAGGAACACATTGCATATGCTTGTCTTGCTCTTATTGTCTTTCCTAGACATCCAGTTCTGGCCAGTATCAGTGACAGGCTACTGGATTTATATGAACATTTGTACCAGCAGAGCTATAACCATTTTCTGAATACAAACCCCATGAGTGTTTATCAGGTATTTCAAAAATTGAGCAAGAAGCAGAATAATGAAATTTAATTTATCCCAAGCAATGAACTCACAAAAGCTTACTTACCTGATGTGCCAGTCATTTTGGAAAGCAATCAAACTCAATATGATTGAGTTTAATGAGTTTCCTTCTAAAATTACTTTTGAAATGTTGATTTCTTCATCAGCTGTTGAAAAAAATCTATCTTATGCAAGTGGTGCAAGGCCTAGCTTGGCTGTTGTGATTGGTTGAGGCAGGTTGAAATTTAATTAGAAAGCTTAATTGCATTTGGTAAATTCCTGAGTTGCACCAGATATTTCATAGGCCAAGTCTACTACTGAGTCATGCAGATGAAAGGACAGTTACACTCCTCAGCTGCATGCACATTCTCTGAAATGGCCCATCTCATTTCAGGCATCTTGCAGGTATCAGAGAGTTGGGAGTTCAAGAGCCCTGCAAATTAAATGGGACTGCCCAGTTCTTGTGCTCATCCTCCTTAGAGACTGTCAGCTGAGAAAGTCATATTTGTGGTCCTCACAATCATGACATATTTGGATAAATGTGTGCACTGGCCACAGCCTGAAGTACAAAAAGGCAACACAAGGATGGTACCACATTATCACAATACTAAACACCAGGGAAATGGATGTTACCATGGAATCACAGTCCCCACAACTGTTCTCATGCTCTGTTTTTCACAATCTGCTCTTTCCAGCAGCTTTCTCTGACCACAGAGGAAGTGAACAACCTGTCAATGGACCACTTTGGGCCACAGCAAAGTAAGGGGAGAGAAAAGGCTCCTTTGACATAGAGGGCTGAAGAGAAAGCAATTCTGCACCCTCTGCTGCAATAGGAGGTGAAATGTCCCAAGGGAAGCTGGCAGTGGTAGGGAGGTCAGCAGAGCAGGAGAGGCACTTGTTCCCCATCCATAGCTCTGAGAAATCCCCCACACCCCTTCTTCAAAAATGCTAACAGTTCTGTTGTACCTGGCAGTAAGCATGATCCCTTTCGGTGTCATTTGCTGTGACAGATCCTGAAGATACTGTCTGTCAATAAGTGCAAATATAGTCTAATGTTAATCATATTTTAGGATTGATTCTCCCTTAATCCTTTCTTACTCCTCTTGAATCCTCTTGAATTGAAGAGCTGTGAAAGACAAGTCAGTCTTTCTGAAAGTTTGACCTAGATTCTTACTAGCTTTAAAGGCCAAGACAGACCCTGTGACACTGATATGGGACTGGAGCCATCTGATGTCCATACAGCTGCTGGCTGCGTGGCCTCAAGGCTGTGCAATTCAAGCACTAAATTTTGTTTCACTTTCTACTTGGCCTTTATGATCATCATGTATTGCAACGAGAAAGGCCACATCTGAGAGGAATGAATGCAGTCCTTTCACATCAGAAAGAAAAGAGGCTCTTTTGAGTCATGGCTGTTGTCTCAGATGCTTGAAGTGGAAAGTCATCAGATGGGTTTTTTTGGTTTGGTTGTCACAGGGGAGATTTGCTGAACAATTTGAAATGCTTCTCCTGTTTGCTTTGGGACTATCTAAAACTCGGTTACTCTTAGCATGTGATGCTGCAGGTGAAATTTAGGTCTAAAACATGAATAATTATTCTGAAACATAACACACGCACCTGTCAAAGGTAGCCTCTGCGAAGGCAGAACGTGAATGATGATCTGCAGTGTTAATCACTTTTAGTGCAAATTTTTACAAAAACTACTAACACAAACTTGCCTTATGTTAACACTGAGCACCAACTTAGGCTGTGGCTCTCCTTCTCTCAGGTAGGTGAAAGATGCAAAAATATCAGATAAACACCTGCTCTGAAATTTTGTTCTCTCCAGTACCGTGACCCATCAATGAGTCTTAGGTGATCTATAGGGACTGGTGATGTTGACATTTCCGGAACATTTCTTATGTTAAGCAGCCTTCTCTCCTATACAGTATTTATGAAATGATTTCCTCTTCACAGCCACATTTATGCAACTGGGATGAAATGCAGAATAAATAAAAGTACGCTTTTTACCCAGGATCCCAAACAGTACAGTTTGCACAGATTTTATAAAGTGTGTCTACGTGAAGGCATTCTGATATCCTCAATGCAGTCCCCTGCCCTGTAGGTGCCAGGCACCCAAACAGCCAGAGGAATGTGCTGGGGCAGCTTCACATGGCTCCCAGTCTTTGGGCATGGGCTCCATCACTTCTGTTGCCTGCAGGGCAGACAAAATCTGTGTCACCAGCAAACGCTATGCAGCATTTTTTACCAGTCTTTCAAATATCAGCTTTTCCATGTGCTTGGTACTCATGCTTGAGTGCAATTACCCTCTAGATTTGGACTGTGTGTACTGCTGAGAGAAAAATTTGCTCCTTGTATGTGTTTAATTATCAGTTAGTGAAGGATTATTTATAACGAATTAAGGACTGAAGATAACACTGTGAAACAATTACCTGTATCTCAGAAAAGATCTGGTTTACATCCAGACACTGCAACACTACAGAACAGATGGATAAAGTACTTTTATATTCTGCCAAAAATGTTGATTTAAATTTAATTTTCCCATTCCAAAATTAAGGAGTTTTGGAAATGCATGTCAGAATTTGGAGAGACACTCAGAGAGGGAAGGATGCAGAAACACTGGCCATTATATACTTTAGAAACAGGCCTTGAACATCACCCGTGAAAAGGCTGTAACCTCAGGCTTATTCTGGGCTGAACGTGGATAGGAAATTTTTACTTATTATAAGAGAAACTTATCAGTTTCTCTGAGGACTTTTTCTATATTTTTAACAATGCAGCCCTCTTGTCTCTAAAGACAAAATATTTATGTGCTACAGGGTAGAAAAGGAAATGGGGGGAAATAAGGAGCCCAGAAAAGATGCAGGGCCAGAACAGCAGGACAGAGGTTCTCGGGGGGCTGCTAACAGACCGACAGTCATATCTACCACTAGCTTACATTTTAGATAGTTCATACGTGACAAGTTCAGTCATTTCAATTGATTTTTGCATTTCCTTCTGGTTGGAGTTGCCATTTTTTCAGCCTGCTGTATTACTACCCCGCTCTCCCATCAGAAGTGCCTGCATTTCAAAGTTCAGGTAAATAAATCAGTACACTGAAGAGTTATTTATATGAAAAATATAAACTAGGAGAATTTTTATTGTACGTTATCTTAATAGCTATGTAAGAAAATAGCTGTTGTTGCTATTCTACCAAAACATCACTAGATGGCAATGAAAGCCCCAGCAACTCTTGGTTACAGGACATTTATTAAACCAAATGCAGTAGGCTTCGTCTTGCCGATATTTCATTAAGATTTATAAGAATTCTTTATGAAAGCAAAGCACTTTAGAACACTCATTTATCACACTATGTCATATATGCACTTCTGATGGGTACCGATTTCTAATTTTCTCAAGCATCAATATTGTAAATAAATAATTCATACGCTGAGAGGATGCATATCATCCTCGCACTTACCGAGGGTTGGGTATAGTTATCAAATGCATCCTTTGGTATCTCCAGTTATAAGTTGGTTTTGTACCTATATAAATGGTAAGATGGTAGATTTATTCATAGGAAAGTTTAACAGAGATGGGATTAAATTTAAGCAAAGGACAAAAAAAAAAAAAAAAAAAAAAAAAGCTGAGCACAGATCTAAATGGCATCTTTGAATCTTTTCCTGTATTCAGTGTGCCAGCTGCCAAGGACCCAGCTAGGGGACTCTGAGCAGAGAACAGATCCAGGCTGTTTATCTCTGATCCACACGCAGTCACTACAGGAGATGTTGTGACCTTGGAACCTTTTATCTGAATCTCTCTGTGGCTGCAGTGATCAGATAAACCAAAACTGAGGTGCAGTCTGCTTTTTTCACTTCTTTAATTTTCTCAGGGCAGAAGCTCACTCAGTTTTTGGGCAGAAGCTCACTCAGTTTTTGCTCATCTCTTGCAAATTACACCCCAGAATTTTGTTTTCTTGATCTAAGAATTCAGGCAGAATTTTTGTCTATTAAATAGTAAGAAATACTACTTGAGGAAAGGTTCATGACATATCTAGGTGTCATAAATATAAGGCTGGTAAACAGATATTGTCGATACTCAGTTTTGATAATTTTTTGAATAGGTAACTAGCGAGTGAATCTGGGAAGCATTTTGACAGTTCAGTCATAGGACTTAAGAATGGGAAATGATTTCCCTTAAACCAGAGAACATGAGGAATGTCTGTGTGATGGAAACTGGGAGCATATCATAAAATCATAGAATCATAGAACTGCCTGGGTTGAAAAGAACCACAGTAATCATCTAGTTTCAACCCCCCTGCTATGTGCCAACCACCAGACCAGGCTGCCCAGAGCCACATCCAGCCTGGCCTTGAATCCCTCCAGGGATGGGGCATCCACAGCCTCTTTGGGCAGCCTGTTCCAGTGCATCACCATCCTTTATCCTGAGGTCCTAGCAGATTCCCTGATATTCTCATGGCCTTAGTCTTTCCTATTCTCCTCCTGTGTGTTTATTATGCTTCCAGCTTATTTAATTAAATATTTAAAATCTGACTGTTTTAGGCAGTGCTGTGCATTTTCTGACAGGCCACAGACATGTTTTGGGTCTCCTGGACATTTCTGAGTCAATAGCAATTGTCTGGGGACCTCTGTGATTGTTGTCACTGAATGATAACCTGCAATCACAAGGTACAATCTTTGAAGATTAATTTTAAGTCTCTAATCCTAAATTGATTTCTTATAGTTAATAATAAAAATCATTAAGATACAATGCTAGGCACTGTTGTTAAAAATAGTAATAATTTATCCCTCACAAATGACATAAAACTCCTTTTTGCTAAAAACACAATCCCCACATCTCCCAAACTGGGATGACTAAGCTATGATTCAAAGATCACCACAATATCTTGACGGGGATGAGGGAAGAGAGGGAAATTTCATAATATAGGATTTCTTACTTTAAAAAGAAGTGGTTTCATTTGAAATATAGCTTCTTCAATGTATTTTTTAACAAAGCGTCAATTTTTTCTCCCAACGTGTGTAGATTCAAAAGAGAATATGCATGAGTGACATTGGTGCTCTGATGGTGTAACTGAGCTCAAGGCCCATTCCCAGCAGGCAGTCAGACCCACTATGTGCTGAGCAAAACCAGAAACCTCTGTCACAAGAATCTGAGGGGACAGAATGGGTTGCAACTAGAGGTAACAAGAAAGGAAGACACTGTTATGCCAATAAAGATTCCAATGCATATTCTCAAAAACAAACAAACAAAAACCCCACCAATTATCTTTGGGAAAAAAAAAAAAAAAAAAAAATCAACCTACACACACAAAAAAGCACTAATTCCAAAACAGGTTTTTTTTTCTGTTGGAAAAGTCAACTTAACCCAAACCTTCTACCAGGCATCTGGTGGAAACAATATTGAATGATTTGTGTTTCTTTTATTGAAATAATTAGTGTTACTAAAATAGGAAAGTGACTTTGCTCTGAAAGGCACTGTTGAAAAATAGAGACCTACTAAAGCAAATTTTACACTACATTTTGAATATAATAGTGTCTGCAAAGCTTTCAGTCTCTTAATCCTGAAGGTTTTTTTCTGGATGTGGAGTGGAACAGCAGTAATTCTCAGCACTTTGGATGGAAGATGTTTACTTCCCTCTAGCCGTAGAGGATGCACTGATTAACTCTCCCTGTTGTACCTTCCCTGCAGAAGCAACAGCAAAATATCCTGCTAAGTTTAAATTCAGCTCACAATTAGAAGAGTCGCCATACACACAACATACACAGCCACATATGTGGTAACAGGTATCACATTGCAGATGACAAATTAAGCATTAATAAAATGAAAATGCCCTCTTCACACATATCTCTCACAGAACTGTAACATCTGCAAGAGAAGGAAAGAAAAAAGAACTTCAAAATCCTAAGAGTCAAAATAATTACAAGGAAAAATCTTAAAATGTCTTTTCATTACTTGCTCTATAGCATGCCAAACACGAGTTAGCTCCACAATGCGGCTTCTACAGGAGCCAATGAATATGGCATTCTGAAGTGTTCAGGGTCTCAGGGTAGCACCTTGCTGAGACTGACACTCCTTATGAGAAACAGGGCTTTCCATTGAATCAAGATCTTATACAGCTTAAAGTGGGTGTAATTTGCAAAGAAGCAAGTGGATATAATTAGATTGGAACACGCATTGTACAGTTCTTGAGTCAGACTTGCAGCACTCACCTTTAGTTAAATTTTATTACTGAAGTCATAAAAACTGTCAAAATTAGTAGAAAATCATACACGCATTTGTATGAAAATCTCAAATCCTAAGCTTTATTTTGTTAAAACGTACCCTGTCCTCCTTTCTCTATGTAATTTTTTGATTTGATTATGAATTAAATACAGTATCATTGGTGTAATGCTAAGGACTAAACAGCTCTTTCTTTTCCTTCCACCCACCCTCCCTCCTTTCCTTCCTTCCTTCCTTCCTTCTTTCCTTCCTTCCTTCCTTCCCTCCTTCCCTCCTTCCTTCTTTCCTTCCTTCCTTCCTTCCCTCCTTCCTTCTTTCCTTCCTTCCTTCCCTCCTTCCCTCCTTCCTTCCCTCCTTCCCTTCCCTCCCTCCTTCTCTCCTTCTTTTTCCTCCCTCCCTCTCTCCCTTCCCATTACCAAGTTGTGGTAGCAATGGTAATGAGAAGATGGTTGGACTAGATGATCTTACAGGTCGTTTCCAACCTTGTGATTCTATGATTCTATGTTATAGTTGGCTTTTTCCCAGGATCAGACTTGCAAATATGACAGTAGACAGCAAACACAGGGATCTGTTTCTTTGTTTATGCTGAGTTTTCTTTTTATCTTTTTATCTTTTTATCTGTTCCTATCTTTGTATTTGGATGTTTGTATTAGCAGGAATACTATTTACAGTCCTGAGAAACAGTATTTTGTGCTTGATTTTGTATCCAGTTCTCCTACTAAAAAAAATGAACAGTATACGCATCACTCTTTCTTTCCAGTTCTTGCATTACTAGACAGGTCTATACTTTTCATAATAAAGAGAAGCATTTACAAAAAATACCATAACAGTAAGAGCTTCATGCAAGCTGAATTAATTGCTGTAACACAAGAGAGTAGTCTACAATCTAGAGAAATGAGCTCAGTGAACAGATAGCCAGCTTGGGCAATCCTGAAAGAGACCCCCTCCTTCTGAAATTTAGACACCATTTTCAGGGTATCACTGAAGTCTCTCAGCTTTTTCTGGCTTCATAGCATTCTTCGGGAAGCAGCCTTGACTGGGAAGGGGATGCTGTATCTTCATTATTCTTCTCTTTGAAGGGATTAATTCTCCATCATAGATGTTGAAATTTATAACTGTACCTGTTAGAATTTGCCAGATCCAGTTGCCCAGTTGAATCAATGCTGACATAATCTATCTCATCTCTTCAGATCTGGCTAGTAGTGAGACTGAACATGTGCTCCCAATAGGCACAGACACGCACATACATTTGGTACATGTATACATGTTTGCATATATACATAGATAAAGCTACGTATATGCATGATTGATCATAACATAGACAGAAAACAGAACACTAAGCAAATTCAGCATAAGTGGACTGATCCTGTCCTCCTCTCTTGCTAATCGGGTTGAAAATCTGTCAATGAAAAATATGTGCATAATACATATCCTTATGTCCATACGTCCCCTGGCATCCCAGTGTCCCCAGTTGCTGGCACTTGGACATGGAACTCCTAAGGCTGCAACCCCACGTCAGTTGCCAGTACTCTGCACACACATACACACACACATAACTACAATCATCTTCACATACTCTATCTGTTCAGTAGCTGTTCAGATACACACACACACACAAATGGGTTCCTCCAGTAGCTGGTTCAGATCAAAGGCCCCTCTGGTAGCCAAATCTCAGACCTCACAGTGTCTCCAGTAGCCATTACAGACCTTGTGGTCCCTCTGGTCCCCATTGCTCTCTCCAGGATCTGGCCAGGCAGGCATATAGGCAGTGGAGACCCCTGGTACCCCTGCAACTGCAGCACTCAGGTCCAGACAGGCACACCTAATAGAGATCTCTGCAGCAAGGAAAAGAGTTGGAACCAGAGCTTAATAACAAGTTAGGACAGACAGTGGGGATTAGATGCAGGGCATGGCCAGACAAGTGTGCCAACCAGTAACTTCTCTGCACATGACCAGGGTTTTTTACCTCCTTTCTTCTCTGTTTTTCCATACTTGCTCCCTTTCAAACAACTTTGATCCCTCCGTTTGCTTCAGCTTCGGTATCTTTAAATATTCCCAAAAAAGTTTTTTACACACCTGAAATATACGTTGCAACACAGTGTTGTTTAATGGCTCTCATACCCTTGCAGGCAGGAGCCCCCCTCTCTAGTAAGATGAAGTTTGGGCAATGGGGCTGATTGTCTTCCTGTGGGAGCCCAGGGAGCTGGTGCTTGACTGGCACTGGTCAGCTCACCAAATTCTTCTGCTTCAACATTTTTACAGAGATTAGCCTTAAATTACGTGACCTGAAATTCCTGTTTTGCACAGAAGACATTATGCCCCAGCCTGAAGTGAATATTAGTCAGAGGTCTTGCTGTTGCCCAGCAGAAACCTGTGTCTCTTGCCACCATGGCTTTGCCAGATAAAACATCATCCTAACAATAATATCCTAGACTTTAATTCCTGCTGAAGTTCTGTGGTGCCTTCAGAACTTTTCAGACAAGGAGGGCAGTTTCTGCCCTCATCAATACGCTGACTATGGATCAGAGCACAAACAGAAGCTGTGTCTCCTTACAGGTGCCTGAATAATCAGAACACTGAGCCATTCCCATGTCTGTAATCTCTATTGCTATAAGCCCACAGCTTCCAGTACAACATGTACAGCTGTGCACACAGAGAGTCTGGATGCTCTTCTGAGAATTTAGGCCTGCCCCTTCAATCCCCTTCATCAGCAGAAGATGTAGAACCCAAATTCTTTCATCTTGAATGCTAACACCTGAAAAGATGTTTGCACAAGAGGAAGAAAAGTAGCACTTGGCAACACTCTCTCTAGTCATGCATTTGGAGCCATCTATCTATTCATTACAATATAAATTCTTACCAGGTTGAGTCCCAGGCTGGGAAACACCACTTTACAGAGCATTACATGGCTTAATGCGAAATAATTGCTGAGGTTTTTTCAGCTGACATATCATCCAGGGTAAAACTTCAAGCATCCAGGCAATTTTTTTACATTGGAAAAATGAATATTTGTGGACTTCAAGAATCTTGAGGATTAGATGGCAATTTTTTTTAGGAGCTGGATTTTGAACATCTAACTACAAAGAAAATTTAGAATGAAGTGACTAAGACAGACTACCTTCTGTATCTGTGAAACCTATCTTGTATCTACTTCTACTGCATATCTGCCTTGTAATCTTGATGGCTCCCAGAACATACAGACTAAACATAGGCTCCCAAGCAGATGCAGAAATGCTCTCAGCAGACTGTAAGCTTTCACACCCCCATCCAGCACATGTGCAGATACATCTCCAAAGAGTGCAGATAAGAGTGCTTGCATCTGGCATCCATTCCAAGAAGCAAACACAGCTTCAGACA
Organism: Phasianus colchicus; assembly: GCF_987193195.1. NCBI lineage: Eukaryota > Metazoa > Chordata > Aves > Galliformes > Phasianidae > Phasianus > Phasianus colchicus. The sequence continues at coordinate 23,834,774 of NC_143436.1, forward strand.
GTGAGTCATGCAGTGAGTCATCACCTGAACACAGATATCACCTGGGTTTCTAGAACTTCACCATGAGGAATTTAAGATATTTCTTTTTTCACTTTACTACAAGAAAAATACATCCAACACTTCCAACTAAAACACTGTCACCTTTTCTTGTTATGCTTTGCAAGCACATCCAATGGCCCTTTCTAACTCATATCTATTCCTTAGGGAAAAAAAGTAAGAAAAGTTGTCTTATCTTACTTGATGAATTTGCAGATGTACTCTATTTGGCTGTGTGATTATGAAAGAGATTGTGAAAGAAAAGCTTCATTTGGGATAGCAAGTCAGTATTTCTGTCTCCAAAAGAAAAATATCTTGGTGTCTCTATGGAAAGACTGTGATCCTTGTTCTCCCACAAGAGGTTGACTCTAAAAATATCCCCAACTAGTAGGAGCACTGTAATAATTTATATTATTTCTTGTTAAGCAAGGCTCTTAGTGCTCTTTGTAGATTCTATTGATAAGTTTTCTTACAGCCTTGTGTATGAGACAAACACTACTTTCCCCATTTTCTGTGTAAATAAACAAGCTCAAGCAAGGTTAAATGACAGCTGTTTTGAGGAAAGCCTCAATCCTAAATTGTTGTTGTATCTGCACCACAGGAGAAAAGGGCTGATATCAGAAAATCCCAGTTCTATTTTATAGTAAAAATGTACAAAATGACCTACATGTGGATTAACTATTCACTTACAGAGTCATCCTCCCTCCTTCAGACAGAATCTCTATGTAATTAGCCTGGAGTTCATGTATCATGATTTTTAAGAAACAGAAGGTAGATTAACTTCCCTCTTTCCCATTAATCAAACTGTCCTGGGAAAGTTACACAGGGTGGTGTTGCAGTTTAACGATTTCTTGGTAATTGATTGGAGGTTCTCGCTGCAAACATGATGCAAAATGAATCAGCTCAGGCTTCTGTCTGGGTAATAAAAGAAAAAATATTTTCTCTGGCTCTTGCTGGGTAAAGAGTGAGCACCTACACAGTCACTTCCTTCAGCTGATGTGCAGTAACTTGTTAAGATTCAGAAATCAGAGTGCCTAAGCTACTAGAGAAAAAACAGCAACTCCCCTCATTAGGATGCAGCTGTGGTGGCTGCCCTTCAGGAGTAATGGCATGTGCAGCGCTGGCTGCATTCTGTTTCACAGAGGAGGGAGGGTGATTATGCAGAGTCATGAGCTCACTTTGCAGATGAAGAAGTAATATTAACGATGGGGCTCTTGGAAACAGAGAAGCACTTTCAAAGATTTCCTTGTAGGATAGCAGATTATACTGTCAGATCTGAATAAAAGCTTTTTATGTACTAAGAGGTTTTGATTTTAGTGGGTATTTTTTATGTCTTTACCTGCATTAAGTTGTACCTACTATAATGCGTTATAAGAACCTACATCACATCTATTTTGTAATTGCCTTTCTCTTCAGAAAATAAGCCCTGGCACTGTGCTGGCATTAGGTGGGTACCATGGTTGCCACCTCATTTTAGGGCTGCTTTGAGGCACAGGTAAATGGGCAGATGTGTAGGGCAGGAGGTCAGGGACCCGTTGCAGGATGCATGACCCCAGTATATGCCGTAACCACCCCACAGTCACCCTCCATCACCCCAGATGTGCACAGACTGCAAGTCCTGCTTCTTTGGTCTCTTTCCTCAGCTACTTATCCCATCCAATAAACTCCTTCTCCTTCTTTGTGAAAGAGGTAGCCAAGACCTTGTGCCCCATTCTGAGGTGAAAAAATTCAGGGTTGTTTGCACTGATGAGGAACTTGAGATGAACCTGCATGACCCTCTGCACTGCTTGCTTTCTTCTCAGTTGCTATGACCAGCTATCCTGGTTTGCAGACTAGTTCCTGCATTGAACTAGTCAAAAGGATGAAAGAGGCTTCAGACTCCCCTGCATTTTGCTTTGACATCTGGAAACAGAAAGAAACTTTATTTTGGATCATGCTACAGATAATCAGCTAATAAACCCAAGGGCAAAGACAAACAGTACAGTGAAGGAGAAGTAATGGGTCCATTTCACCTTCTTCTTCTTGTATTGTATGGGAACTGCTGAATCACGGTCTGAACCTCTGATTAGTCACCTGAGGCAAGCAATGAGTCAGCTACAGGAGCACAGATGAAGGCAATTCACCTGTGCTGCTGGAAGGGGTGGAGCCTGGCTCCACCTCTCCTAGACCCATTTAAGAGCTGACTACCAGTAGGGAAGGTTCTCTTCTGGAGATCTCTTCTCTGGAGTTTCATAATGAGCTCAGGATACAGGTAAGCATTCTGTCTATTCTCTTTTGGTATAATAACTGCTTAGTCAAACTCTCTGTTATATTTCATTATTGCAACATCTGTACTTTCATTGATTATACATGTATAAAGTAACAGAAATTGTTCTAAGTAGGCAAGAGAGGATCAAGAAGCTTCTGAGAAGCTGAGCACCTTGAGGAACTGCAGCCTCACAATTGAAAACCGATTTTGATTAAGCTAGTGCTGCACAGCATTAGCCATTTGGTTCCTGTACAGGAGAGGGAAGCGCCAGTAAGCTTCATCCTAGACTGATTCTTGTGAAGTACAACCAGAAGTAGGCAGGAGCCCTAGAAATCATTATAGGATTTTGTAAAACCTCCTTCCTCAGTTTATATTTTCTCCTCTTTTGAGGGGTCTTCTGTCACTGCAGGTGATATTCTGTTCTGTACTAGCATATATATATTTCCTAGTGGAGGGGTCTGTTATGTGAAGAGACAAATGAGGCGTTCTACAAGCAGCTGGCAGAAGTTGCACAATTGCCAGCCCTTGTTTTTTATGGGGGACTTCAACTTGTCCAATAAATGATGGAAATTCAATACAGTTAGAAGAAGCAGTCTAGGAGGTTTCTAGAGTGTATGGAAGATATCTAGAGTGTATGGAAGATAACTTCCTGCCACAGCAGGTAAGAATCTACCAGCAGAGATGCCTTGGTAGACCTGCTATTCACCAGAGAAGGACTGGTGGAAGATGTGAAGGTTGGGAACTGTCTTGGATAGAGTGACCATTAAATAATTTCTCAATCTTTGGTGAAGTCACAAGTGGGGCAGCAAAACTGCTACCTTGGACTTCCAGAGGGCAGACTTAGAGCTGTTCAGGATGCTGGTAGGGAGAGTACCTTGGGATTCAGTCCTGAAGGGTAAAGAGGTCTAGGAAGGCTGGTCACTGGGAAGCCTTAAAGGTGCAGTAGCAAGCTGTCACTCTGTGCTGCAAGATGACCCAGTGGGGAAGAAGACCAGCATGGATGAACCAGGAACTTTTCCTGAGGCTCTTGGAGAAAAAGAGAATCTTTCTCCTGTGGAAGAAGGAATGGGCAATTTGGGAAGAGAGTAAAGAAGTTGCTAGGATATGCAGGGATAAAATTAGGTGAAAATCCAGGTTGAACTCAACTGTTGGGGTAAAAGAGATTAAAAAACATTTTTACAAATACATTAACAGTATGTCGAGGGCTAAGGAGAATTTCCGTCTTTTAATGGATGCAGCAGGGAATGTGACCACTGAGGGTAAGGAGAAGGCTGAGGTTCTCAGTGCCTTCTTTACATCACTCTTTAAAAGTCACACCAGTTATCCTCAGGGTGCTCTACCCCTGAGTTGGAAGTCTCAGATGGGAGTGGAATAAAACCCCCATGATTAAAATGGAAACAGTTAGAGACCTACTGTTCCAACTAGATTGCCACAAGTCCATGGGGCTGAATGGGATCCATCCAAGGGTGCTGAGAGAGCTTGGCAAAGGTGATAGCCAAGCAACTTTCCACCATCTGTCGGAGTTCCTATTCAGTCAGGTCCTGAAGTATTGGAGACTTGCCAGCGTGACTCCCATCTACAGGAAGTCATAAGAAGTATCTGGGGATCTCCACGCATGTCAGCCTGACTTCAGTCCAAGGGAGATTATGGAGTAGATCACCTTGAGGGAGATCACATGGTATGTGCGGGACAACAGGGGATCAGGCCTAGCCAGCATGAATTCATGAAAGGCAGGTCCTGCTTGACCAAACTGACCTCCTTCTCTGATCGTGTGACCCGCCAGCTGGATGAGGGAAAGGCTGTTTTCATAGTCTACCTAAACTTCAGCAATGCCTTCAACAATGTCTTCTACAGTGTTCTCCTTGAGGAGCTGGTAGCCTGTGGCTTGGACAGATACACTCTGCCAGGTAAAGAACTGGCTGGATGGCTGGGCCCAGAGAGTGGTGGTGAATGAAGTTAAATCCAACTGGCCTTTGGTCATGAATGGTGTTCGCCTGGGGTCAGTACTGGGGCCTGTCCTCTTCAATATCTTTATTGATAACTTGGATGAGGGCATTGAATGCACCCTTAGGAATTTTGCAGATGATACCAGGAAGTGTTGATCTCTCTGGGGATAGTGAAACCCTACAGAGGAGTCTGGACAGGTTGGATCACTGGGCCAAGACCAGTGGGATGAAGTTCAACAAGATCAAGTGCTGGGTCCTGCGCTTTGGCCACAACCATCCCAGGCAACACTACAGGCTTGGGGTAGAGTGGCTGGAAGATTGTGTGGAGGAACCAGACCCGGCCCCCATTGGCCCTGGGGGTATTGGCTTGATTAAACATAAACCAGCATTTTGCCCAGGTGGCCAAAAAAGCCAGTGGCATCCTGGCTTGTATTTGAAATAGTGTTGCCAGCAGGTGCAGGGAGGTGATCATCCCTCTGTACTCAGCTCTGGTGAGGCTGCATCTCGGGTACTGTCTTCAGTTCTGGACCCCTCACTACAAGAAAGATATCAAGGGCCTGGAATGTGTTTAAGGAAGGACAATGAAGCAGGTGAGGCTTCATTGGAGCACAAGCCTTATAAGGAGTGACTGAGGGAACTGGGATTACTTAGTCTGGAGAAGAGGAGGCTCAGGGGAGATCTTATCACAAGCTGCCTGAAGGGAGCTTGTGGTGAGGTGGGAATTGATCTCTTCTCCCATGTAACAAGCAATGAGAGAATGGCCCCAAGTTGCGCCAGGGGAGATTCAGACTTGATGTTAGGAAACACTGCTTCTCTGAAACAGTGGTTAGGTGCTGGAATGGGCTGTCCAGGGAGGTGGTAGGGTCACTGTCCCTGGAGGTATTCAAGAAATGTTAAGATGTTATACTGAGGGACATGGTTTAGTGGGAAATGTTGGTGATAGGTGGACAGTTGGACTAGATGATCTTGGAGGTCCTTTCCAACTTTGGTGATTCTATGTTTCTATTCTGTATCACAGAATCATAAGGGTTGAAAGGGACCTCCGGAGATCGAGTCCAATCCCCCTGCCAAAGCAGGTTCCCTACACCAGGTCGCACAAGTAGGACCAGGCGGGTCTTGAATATCTCCAGAGAGATAGCTAATATCGTACAAACAATTCACTAAAATCAAGTAAACCAAAGAAATGTCACATGGAAAGAAAAAGAAAGCCAGGCACACAGGTAAGAGAAAAGTAGTCCTGTGAAGGCATCTGCCTTCAGTTTCAAAACTGCTGCTTCCCTCAAGATTTCACTAGTTAGTTTTCAAATAGGAATTATACAAAGTTTTTTGGCTTTGTGTCCTCCTGGCTCATCTGCAATATGAATAGAACTCTAGAAGCTGCCGCAATTATGACCAGTTATTCCTTGTCCATGTTTGCAGCTACTTCTTGTTCATCATGCTATTTCTAACTGTGAACTTCAGCAGAGAATACTGCCTGTATGTGTATCAGGCTGTGTGTAGACCAGGCTTTTCTGGGTGGTGCATAGATCTTGTCAACAATTTTGAAAAGGACATTCAGTTGGAGCACGCAATTGCCAAGAAAGAGAATAATTAGTATGCCAACCAGACCACTCTGGGAAAGCAGGTTTCCAAAACAAATCTGGCCTGATTTGCAGCATTAGGGCATGGTTTTGCTCTAAGCCATGTTTGGAGCAGTCAATCTGTTCCCTCTGGAAAATGCATGAGCCAGGGTTCTTCTAAGGGAAGAAACATAGGAAGTGGTGCCATGCTCAGTTCTTCTTCCCTGCAGGGCAGTCACATTCCTAGGACTGTTTCTCTATGAGACACAGAGATGCTTTGTCTGGGATGTGCCACCCTAAATAAACAAGTATATTAGCTCATAGTTTTGCCAGCGCTCATCTCATGGCTGCTGGCAGGGATTATTATTTATTTCCAGCTTAGAAATATGTAGTTAGAAATAAATCTCCTTGCCTCCACACACGCTCTTGTAAAATGCACTTCAGGGCAATTGTTCACACCTACAGAAAAGTGTTTTCACCTGGGCACTCTGCAGGGCTGCCTTTGCTCTCTGCCCTGGAAGGACTGGCTGAGACATTCAATCTGTATTTACTGGCTAAATGGGTTTGCAGTGCATTGTAACAGCAGGTTCATTTTGCTCTGACTTCTGCTACAACTGCCTCTTGATTAAATAGGCAATTGAGCCAGGCTGTCCTGGAGTCATCTTTTCCTGGACAGAACCCTCTATCGCTCTCCAACTCACATTCTTCGATGCAATCCAGAGAATGATAATTTTCTGAAGTTGATCCCTTTTGATTACTGAGAACCACATTTTGCAAAGGGAAGGCAAAATAGAACATTATAGAAGGTAATAAATTTATGAAAAAACTCATAGTTTTTTTTTTTTTTCAGAAGGAATCCTTTGGCTTGTGGTCGAATGATTTTTGGATACTAATCTGCTAAAAACAGTACGGTGTCTTGCATTTCAATGACAGGTTTATTATTACAAAGATGATGCTTCAGGTTGCCTGAGATAATATGGTTTAGTTGGTCATGCCCTTGAGGCTTTTCAAGTAGGAAATAACTTCTATTAAACAACAAATAAGTTAATAAAATACTAATTTTTCACTCTCTTTGGCAGCGAGAACACCAAAAGGTACTCTGATATCAATCAACATTTTATTCTGTGAGCAGAACTTTGCCTCACACTTAAGTCTAAATTAGTCCATGACATCTTCCAATTCTTATTTTGTAGTCATTATCTGTGTGATTTTGTGTTCCAAGGGAGGCAGTGTGCCTCCTGCTGCAGGTTTCCCTTGCAGCACTTATCCTGACAATCAGCATCTCACTGGTGACATACTCTGTTTATTGCTGCAAACAACAGAGGTGAACAGGCCTGGGATGATCTCAAAAAAGTCACACATGAGAATTGTCCAAGACAGAAAACACAAAAGCATCATTAGTTCTGAGATCACAGATACAGTGAGTTGTCTGATACTCCCTACAGAGGGCACACAAGAAGGAATGAGGTGCTTCTGTGCAACTTCTGCATGATTGAAGGCTCCAGGAAAAAGCATTGTGGATTTTGGACAGAATTCCCTGAATTTCTGACTTAATGATTGTGAGCTCACTTGTCTGTGCCAGTATGTTCTGACTGGCAACATGTAGTCAATTCTGGCATACTGGGAACATTCCATCTTCTCACAGGAGACAATCACCATTTGAGGGTGAATGATGTTTGAACAGACAGCCTCTTGCAGAGGCTGTAAACAAACTGTCATAGCAGAGCTTTGCAGCAGCACTGCCTTCACCTGTTTCCTCCTCCCCACTGACTGTAGCAGCAGAGCTCCCTGAATGGTGATGGCACCTCTTAGGGTGGCCAGAGACTGAGGTAGCTTTTAGGAGGTGAGAATGGCTGGAGGAAGAAGAAAAGGATGCAAAAACATGGTGACCCATGCTGTCACCTGAGTGAACGTGCCCTGAGTGAACACACTGCTTTATCTGAAGTCTCAGTTCAGGGACTCAGCCTAGGGCAAGACTTGAGGGGAAGGGTAAAGGCAGGCATGTCCAACTGCAGGCTGCATGTGGCACAGCACAGCCCATCCTACGGCCGCCCCCTGCAATGCACCATTGTGGTGGTGGTTCTTCCCAGTTGAGTGGACCAGTCCAGCCCTGGATGCGTACCCATTGCTTGCACTGGCTGGGTTGAAGCCAGAACATGGGGAGAGTACAGTGCAGAGCTAACTCAAGTTATGGCAAGTAACTGTAAGCATTCTGATAACTTGACTGAATACAGTCCTGTGAACAGCAAAAAACATGCAACTGTGCTTTCCATTTTGATAAAAGAATTTGAGAATAAGTTTCAAGATTGCTGAAAAAATCAATTTTTTTGTATATCTGTGACTCCATTTTCAGTTGACATAAATACATTACTTGTGAATTTTCAAATGGAGTGTACAGAACTACAATCAGGTATTCAACTCAAAAATCTTACCATGTCTCTTTACCAAACTTTCATAAGCCCCATTTTACCAAAGAGAAATACGGCTCACTTCACAGTCACCCGTTACTCATGTTGCTGCTTTTGGCAGTACGCACATCTGTGAACAATTATTTTCAAGGATGAAGCAAAGGAGGAATAAAATTTCATCAAAACTCTCTGATGAACACCTTGAGAGCTCACTGAGAATGGCAACCACTGCTATCGAACCAGCCTAGTACAGTAGTTTCACAAAACCAAGGGCACGTATCCCACTGTTTTTGTGGTTTTGTTACTCTCGTTTGTGTATGTTGTAATAAAAAAAATTAAAATAAGTTTTTCTCTTATACACATTAATTATATCTTACAAGGGCTGCTCCAAAAGTAATGCTTCCTGTTCTATCATGTCAGCCCACAGCATCAGAGGCAGATCTTGGTGGTATGGCAGTAGAGTTGAACCTTCCTGTCAATATTCCATTAATTTCATTGCTATGTGACATTTTCCATGTGGAAAAAACCCATTGACATTCATCGATACTTGCTGAACATTTATGAGACCAAACAGCGGATGTAAGCTCAGTGAGGCAGTGGGTGCACAGTGTCTTTCAGTAGCACTGACAGTGACAATGGGTTGCCTACACTGGTGCAGATTATTACAGGCGTAGCGTGCAGGCTCTTGTTCACTGCTAGCAAAAATGTACAGCTAACGGTGGTGACTTTGTTGAAGAACACAGTTTGAGAGTTGAGAATTTGCTTTATCAAATAGTGTAATTGAGTTCTTTTTACCTGCTGTAATTTCCTTGGAAATAAATAGGAGGCATTACTTTTGGAGTAATCTACATATCTGTGGTCCAAGACAATTCGTTTTCCCTCAGTGAGCCCCAGGCAAGCCAAAAGGTTACGTGCCCATGGATAAAGCTGTCCCTGGTGCTCACATTTCTCTAGTGTCCTCACTGAGCTGAAACTCGGGCCTTGGACTGAGGGCTTGTTCTCTCCAGAGACCAGCCTGGCTGTGCAGCAGCATCCTGCCTACAGCACGCCTTGCCCTGGGAAATGGCAGGGCTTCCATGCAGCCTGTGGGCAGCTGGAACGGGGAAAGCAATTACCCAGAGAGCTGAAACTGCTGGGGGCAAATAAAGGAGTCTCTGCCAAGTTGAATGAAGACAGCAGAAGTGTGACACCAACACATAAATGATAAGGCTGAAACACTATCACTTCTGCAGGCATTACTGCAGCCCCATGAGGACAGGAGCTTCCCCACAGCTCCATTAAAAAGAAGTCTGCTTAAAAAATGTCTGCCTGAAAACAGCTTTACTAACCTCTGACAGAAGTCTAAGGGGAAAAAGAAGAATAATTCAAAGGTCAAAGGAATCCTTGCAGGTAGGAATGAGTAGTTCGCTATTCACATGTGCTAATTGTTTCAATTCTTTTTAAGCTTTCCCTCAGTAAATAAGGTTTACCTGTCCCTTTGGCAGTGTATTCAGTGCTTGTCAGTGATGTGTTTTCCATTAAACCCAGTTAGAGAGCATTTGGCTATCTCAGGTTGCAGGGTGAAGTTTGATTCAGTTTTGGTTCTGCCAAGGCTTTGAATCCTGCTCTCATCCATGGCGTTCAGAGTCTAGGACTGTTTTGGAATAACGTGAGATAACAGCATTGCCTACATCAAAATAAATAAATGAATAAATGAATAAATAAATAAATGAATAAATATGCATACATATATATATATATAAATTATTCATATCATTGTTTGCCATTGGCTCTTTTCCACCTTCCTGGATTCAGATAAGCACATTAGTCAGTCATCATACAATGTGGCGTAGAATAGCCTCATTCATACATTCTCAAGCAAAAAGCAAATGTATTACCTACTAGGAAATTCCTGTGAGTATTCTTCATTTGACTTATTCACGTAAAAGGGACATAGGAAGCATGAAAGCATCACTTTTTTGTATTTTCTAAAATGGAGAAAAGTTATGGCTGGAGAGTTGTTTTTCTAGTAATATGCATTTGGCTGCTTCATAAATGCTCTTAGGGAATGCTATGGCATTTGTGGAAAAGATGTCAGGTTGCAGTGTCTATTTTCCAAAGAGATCATGTACTTGTGTTCTTTCAGAATGGCTATTTCTGTTGTACGAGATGACTGATGGAGCATTAATCAGCTTATCTGATAGTCTCTGTGTGTTACAGCGACATTTTCTCATGCTATTGCTATTGATCTGTTACTATCCATTAGCTTACAAAATTGACTTATGGAGCACTTTAGACATAGAAAAATCAGTTGCTACACAAAAGTGCCCTCTATTTATATTAATACACTGGAGCTAAATTCCCAAGGGTTAGCTTGACACCACTGATCTACAAGAAATTGTAGCCTGTCTGCCACTTACCTTGTAGGTTTATAACATGTCTGCATCTCACACTGGAGTTAGTACTGTTGGACACCATGTCTCTTCACTGAATATTACAGATTATCTTTCTATATGATTATGAAAAGAAACTCTGGAATGTAAGTACAGTATATTCTAATTTAAGCAACATTGAGAGTTATCAGAAAGGTGCTTTTATTATTGCCAGCAAGACCCCTGCCCGCTGCCAGTTCCTGCTCCAGCAGTCACAAGGATGAAGATGGTCTAGCAAAGAATTTTTTTACACAGGTTATTTGATGACAAGAAATGAAAGAGTAAAAGGAAAGAAAGAATGGGAAAACAAAACAAAACAAAGCATAGGGGCTCAGAAATTTTCCATGTGCTTCTGTTGCTGTTTGCTTCCCTGGCCTTGCTCAGTGCCCACTTCTTCAGGGTGGGAAAAGCAGCCACCCTTGCAGGAGGTTTCTCAAGTGCTGGGATAAGAGGCAACATAAAAACCATGCCTTGCTTCAGCTTTTCTCTGGACATTGGCATGGTATTGCCTAAGTATGGCTTGACATAGGAGATAGGAAGTGAAAGAGGGGCAGACACTTGATCTGGACATGGAGGCAGCAGATCCATGAATGTCCCTGCTGAAAATGGGATTTGTTCACCCTCAGGGCCCCAAGCTGTTCATGGAAGATGGCATGTTAGTGAGCAGCTTTGCTGCTGCCATGAAATTGATTTTTATGACCCAGGATGAGGACAAAACAATTTAATCTTCATCTGTGGGCTAGAAAAAAGCATTTGCCTGCTTTGCTGAGGACACTTAGCCTTCGTTGTTCACCAGAGCTAGAAGAAATGAATCACCCTTCTTCTGCAACTTAGGCCATCATTTATATCAATGCAGTTAACTGCTAGCAAGTGTGTTTAGGCCCGTTTCAACCCAAAGGAGATAATCTGATATGTGACTAAAACTTCTGTTATTGAGTTAAATGAATTAGACTCTGCTTAAATTCTGCTCAGCTAGATGTGTACTTCACAGACTGTATTTAGGAAAAGATTAGAACTGGCCTTTTAATTTAGACACAAACAATATATAAATTACCAGAACCTTAGTGAATTTGGTCTATAGTTCATCCCAGGTCCCCAATGGGCTACTGAGGTAAAACTCAATTTCTCTTAAAATTAATAGATCCAACATGTGTTATTCATGACATTCTCCAGCTTCTTGCATCAGTTAATTACAGTTCTGAATACAACCATTTTTAACATTAAAAATAACTTCAGATGGTTCTGAGGAATATAGGCAGAAATATAGACAGTGCACCTCTCCCTTTTTGACCACGTAGATTTTAAAAACTGCTGCAACAATGAGTCTGAAAAGAGGTAAGTCTGAAAAAATAAGCTTGGAAAATATTGGAATGAAAATTGATGTTAATACCATAGATTTGGGAAAACAATAAATAAAATAGGATTTTGTAAACTGATCATACTTTGTCTTTAGCTTAAGCAGTATCTCCCCTTAATCTATTTAATTCCTTTCACTCTTGGAGAAATATTGCTGGGGTTTGTTTTGTTTTGTTTTTTAATAGAAATCGTACACATTAAATGAATAATTGCTTTGTAATGTTGCTTCAGTTTCTATTTAAAATGTAATTCAAAGATAAACTCTGTATTCTCTGCAGATTTTATGAATTAAAAAGCACATACTTCTCTTTCACAAGCTAGGAGCTCTAAAGCACTGGAAGTCAGCAATATCTAAGCAGACAGATAATTACTCCTTTTCTTTATTATGCCTCCAACTCTAATACACATTACTTGGAGCTTCACATGCAACTCTGAATAAAGCTCTTTCTTCAAGGTGCTGGAGAGCTTGCCTGACACCTGGAGGTGGTAAACACTTCTTCAGGCTGCCAAGCTTGTACAACAATTGGGAGCTTCATGCTTCGGTTAGAAATTCTATTTCAGAATGAGAAATCGTTTTGTCCTAATCAGTCTAATCTTGGCTTCACTCGGCTATCCACATTTTTTAGAGAACTATGAATATTATCAGATTCCTTGGCATGGCAGCTGAGGTTGTAACCATCCTCTCACATGTTAATTAAAAATGTGTATATTGAAATGTATATACAAGGAACAGCATATCATATTACAGAAAATTAGATCAAAATCTCACACTCTAAATACTTTATCTAGTTCAGCACTTCTGTGACGTGGCCAACTTGAAAGTAGGATTTATTTTTCTTATGTTTCCTGTATTCCTATATTTGCACTTGTTCCACACCTTAATGTACCATAGAACCAAGAACAGGAAGTAAACATCTGGTATTTAGTTTTATGACTGCAATGGTAGCATCCAGGAGTTACTTTTTTGTTGTTGTTGTTATTTCTTTCCTTCAAGTTCCTTCCCGCCTTTCTCACAGCTGTACAGAGGACATTTTGTGTCCTCATACATGCTAAATACTTGTCAAAGGTTTTATGCCCTCCTCTCAAAAATTCATATCTAGAGAGTACAATCTGCTGTTTAATTCTATTACAATTTTCTGCTCGTCAATTTTGTCAGTTAGAATGTATTACAAGAAAATAGTGGAAATTTGTTGTAGCCATTTCATTTTTTGTAACAAGTGTTTTGTTCATAGATATATCAGCAGATTGGTCTCACTGTGAGAAGTTTGTCCTCAAAATTTCTGTCCATTACCTTAAGCTTTTGGTTAAGAATATACAAAACACCAGTCAGAACATCAGTCCCAATACTTACAGTGTCTTACAGTGGCAATTCAAGGTACTATTCCATTTCCATTATCTCAGTATCCACAAGACTTGGTATAAAGACCTTAGAAGGTAGCATACATCACTGCCTGTTCCCATTAGTGAATTTGTTTAATCTCTTTCAAGTTTGTCTATCTTAAATTCATTTTACCAAGTGATCTCTAGTTCTAGCATTGCAAGATTTAGTGAATTTTGCTTTTGCACTGACCATTCCACCACTTCATTTGTAAATCTTACTCCTTTATCCCTTTAGCCTTCTCATTTTCATATTGAACAGCTTCAGCCTTTTTTTGTCTTTCCTAACAAGTCTGTCATGATAGCACCTCAGTAACTTGACTGCCTTACTCTGTATCCCATTTAACTCTTCTCTGCTCTTCTTAAGAGTCCAGAAGTTTGAAATTCTGAAGATGTGGGTTTACATATTGTCAAAATGGGGTTCCTTGACTTATTCTCAGTATTTTTTCCTGATGATGTTGTATGTTTTGATGGTTTTTTTTTGTCTGCCACCAAACCTTAGGCCAATGATTTAAGTAATGTTCTGAATTTTTCCCCTTCAGGTTACTCTTCTCCGGATGCATTATTTTTCATTTAGAAACAGTGAAACTAATTTGGTGCATTTTATCAATTCCGTATTGTGAACTCCTTTTGGAGTGCCTTACAGTCTACCAGAAGAGCTTATTATTCTTTGGACATGAAGATTTTGTTGCATGTTCCTTTCCAGATCACTAGTACAGATGGTGAATAAACTTGGACCCATCACCAGACCCTATAGGATTTCACTGCTGATGTTCCTCCACCCTAAAAAGCAGTATTCTTTAATTCCTACCCTTCATCCACCATCTCATCAATAAAACATAATTCCCTACAATCCTGTGGCAAAGATTCTGTGGTTAGGTGTTTATTTGTTTGTTTGTTTGTTTTTGTAACCCTTGTATGTAACCTGGTCAAAGAATTTTTTGAAATTCAATGTATTTAGCCTTCGTCCACACTCTTACCAACAGTTCTACCAAGCTTCAGAAGTCCAGGCAGACAGGATACTCCTTTACTCAAGCAACGCTGAATCTTTCCCAATAGTCTGTTTTTTTTTAATGTATTTGGCAACATCTTCCTACATTATAGAACACGTCTGCCATTTTCCTCTGAATCAAACTCACTGCTCCACAGCTCCCAAGTTCTCCCCTCAAACATTTTTTGACAGCCAGCACTTCTGTAATGTTTTAGATTATACACCTATGCAACCAAGCATTCTGACACTGGCAGACCAGCACAGGAACAGGGCACAGTTCCTCAGCTGATAAGTTTGTGGTTCAGAGAAACAGTGAACAATTGTTCCTTGTTCTTTATGACACTCATGATTGTGTAACAGTCTGTCATATTGTCTCTTAGGGTAACAGTCCTGGCTGAGCAGCCTTGTGTATTAAGCAGATCCTTTTCTTTTTCTTCCATACTTAGATCATCCTTGTCCTCTGGACCTTCAGCTGGAGATTCTTGCTTTTGCTTTCTCTTATCAAGTCCTTTGCCTGGTTTAAATTCTTTTGAGCAATTTGGGATATTTTTTGTCTAGAGGAAAACATCAAAATCCCACGGGCTTGTTCATTCCCTTCTCCACAGCACCAAATAGGTAACAAACTCTGTCATGAGAATTCACAGCTCTTTTTAATCATATATACCTACCCACACTCCACATTCAAAAGGCAATAGCTCCCACATCTTCAGCTGGGATTTCTGAAAATACAGATATGGCTGTACACCACACACAGTGCCCATCATGCTCACATAGAGTTAAAACTTACAGCCGAGCTTAATTAGATGTTCATCATCTGTGGGAAAAAGTGTCAGAAAAGTAACTGCACAGATCAGAAGGGAGTTCTGCTTTGGATTAACATAGGAAATCACATAGGTTTGAGGAGTGTAAGAGCAAGAGAGTAACATGGCCAGGAGCATGGGAAGAAAGGACGGACTCAGCCCTTTGGGAAGCTGATGGGCCATGAAGGTGCCAGCTGCAGCCTGGCTGCTCACTGACTCCCTAAAGGCAGCCCAGATGCAGCAGTAGGTTGGTTGCTGAACACGTGCTGCACACACTTGGGAACAGTTGGTTACTGTACACTTGCAGGGTGACTCTGTGGATTGGGTTTACTTAGGAAAATGTTGGTAGTTGGGGGGCTGCATTGATGGCCTCTGTGAGAAGAGCCCATGGACTTCCTTGTGCTGGACACAGCTGGTCCTTCAAAAGAAACCCACTGCAGGACATATCTGAACCCATCTCTGGGAAAAAATTATTTAAGGAGGGGAAGAAAAACACTGTGCAGCAGCTGCCCAGGCATCCCAGGGAAAGCCAAGGCTGGGCTGGCTGGTCTGTGTGTGTCTGGGTGAGCTGGTTGCTCAAAGGAGTCCTAGGGTGCCATGTAGCCATGCTACTGCAATTTAAGGCAAGGCTCCCTCTGGTGAAAGTGCTCAGAGAGGGGCAGCTGGATGCAGCCCACACAGCTCTGACGGCAATCAGAATGTTTGCGTAATAGGAATTTATTGGACCTTACAGAGTTGTTTATTCAAATGATAACTTTGTGTATAGTTGGCAGCAATCTTGGATTCAGCCCAAGTCATACATGGCATTTTTCCAGCAAATAGGGGTTGCGGTAATTTTACTTTCCTTGTAGTCATGGATATGATAGGGGCTTGCTGATTCTGAGTCTTTATTATTCCCTTCTGCTTCTAGCTTTCTGTTTGCACAGCTGTAATCTAAACATTAATGAGATCCTTGAAATCTGGAGTTAGGTTCTCCCATTCTCTCCATGGTTCTGCAGAGTTTGCTAGTTTCAGCCACTGTAGGTTACACGTTTAAAAATTCATGGTGATGGCAACAATCACAAAGCATCATTGCAAGCAGACACTGGAGTAAATAATTAAGTTCTGTAAAGCTGCGATGTTTCACAGGAAAGAACTAACAAAAGTAATTGGAGGTGCTGGATCTGTCTTACCTTAACAAATCTTACATCCACCAGAGCTGTTTGCATGCTCTGTGGAAATATTCTCATACGCTTCGGAATGAGTTGGATCAGACTCAGCCATTTCAAAGAAGTCCAGTAATTAACATACAGTGCAAAATAATTAAGCTGCAGTAAATTGTCTTAGAACAATCTTTAAAAAGTAAAAATTAAAATCCACCAAAAATATGGTTTGAAATTTGAAATTATTCCATCTCTTTTTACTCACCTGAGCCGTTGGATACAGGGCACGATAGACTGTTTGCATGGCTTCATTACTGTTATTGAACATCAGTGCAAGTCTTGCATTCTGATAATTATGCCCTCACTGGAAAGAAACCACATATGAACACAGCTTCCTCCCAAATCATGCACATTTTGAAAATTATACCTGTAAGATGTCCCAGAAAAGGCTCTTCATGTAACCTTACCTTGTTCCTTTCTGTGCATGTGTTATGATACCATATTTATTTCCAAATTAATTACATTATATTACAACTTCACCAAAGGAATAGGTGACAGCCTGCGTCAAGTCTGGTACCTGTGGAGACTGTAGACTGGAGACTTGTGTCTAAGGACACAAGTAGATAAGCCGAGGATCAGCCAGAGAAAAAAAAGATGATGAATCGTGTCCTTAAGACCAGATAGATGAGTGCCTTCCTTTCTAACCTGCCATCAGCTAAGGACTGCTTCTGTGATTCCAGACATACTTTTTACATTTATCCTACTGCCTTGGCCAATAAGATTCTCAGCCTTTGAAAAACTGGGGACCCGATATTTCTTTTTGGGCATTAGAAATTGGCATATATTTGGGATTGATAATTTTGGCTTTCATTTCTCTGCCTTTATCTGTAGAATGACTGATGACACCACATAATGTAACAGACACACTGCGGAGATACCTGTAACAATAATTGTTTTGAAATACTTAGCATATTCTGCTAACAACACCTCTGAAACCCGTGTAAAGAAAATGAGATTTCTTTTGAAATCACATCATGAGAGGAGATGGGAATCCACTCAAAAATGGCAGTGCAGTTTCACATTATTAAAGACAATCACAACATCTGTGCATCACAGGAGCAAATCAAATTTGCATAGAAGTGCCAACTTGTGTTTGAAAATAAAGGAAATACTATCAAAGAAACACACTGTCAACCACGTTTTCTTGTAGATATAGTATCCAAGCATTCATGACTGAGATGAATGGTTTAATTAGAATTTGAATTGTACAGAGCTTGTTTTATGCTAACATGAAAAAAAAAAAAAAAGAAAAAGTAGAAAAAAAATGATTCTGTCCATTTTTGTTAGCCTGTGGCTTTTGTTGACATTACCATCAATACAACTTCAAGAATAAAGGTTTCCTGTAAGGCAAATAAACAAACCTATTTCTATGTAATTATTATCATATGTCAGGCAGTGAATGTTGCAAGCTGTGATGCTGCATGCTAAGTGATTGACTGCTAGACCATGGAATTAGCCGTTAGAAATGCTTTGCCTGGAGTGCTGTTTGTTTCTGAAATTAATTATGGAGCAGTAATAAAGAGTAAGTTGGATTGCTTTTTCTTTTTTTTTTTTTTTTCCTGTAGGTGAGTAAGTGAAATGACATCAGGTGTTATACCCTTGTACTCTGATACGGAAGCATATCTAGCAGTGCAGAATGAATCATGACTTCTAGTGACACTTCTTCAACCATAGAAGGATCCAATACAGAAAGAAAAAATATATTTTTCAAGTATTAGAGTGCCACTAAGAACACACAGGCTCATCCAAACAGCAACTGGGAGATGAACAGAAGAACAGGTGACGTACACAGGTCTGCTCTGTGACCATGACAGAGGTTGGTGATACACTGGAACAGGTTGCCCAAGGAGGTTGTGGATGCCCCATCCCTGAAGGCATTCAAGGCCAGGCTGGATGTGGCTCTGGGCAGCCTGGTCTGGTGGTTGGTGACCCTGCACATAGCAGGGGGGTTGAAACTGGATTATCATTGTGGTCCTTTTCAACCCAGGCCATTCTATAATTCTATGATTCTGTGATATTAGATAGGCAAGGGTAAAGCAGAATTGATTGCTGTGTCTTTCCAGCATGCTGATGGACATGAATGTGTCTAATAAAAGCTTCCTAGCTGTCAGCCAGATTTGTATCTCTTCTTGGGGAATCAAATTAAGCAACAAGCTGACAAAAATCACTATGGCTCAAAAAAACAGTGCTAAAAAAAAATGTGACTGCATATAGAAGCAGGAAAAGATATGGTAATGTCATTTCAAAGGTGCAGTTAAACTCCTCTTCAGTTTCTGAGTCTGTTGCTAATCTGAATCCAGTGAGGCTTGTGGTGACTGAAAGAGCTTCTAATAGAGCTGGAGACTGAAAAAAAGTCCTGTACAATAAGTTAGGTGGATTTCATCCAGCTTCCAAGAGAGGTACAGAATTATTGCTACTCGTGCCACTAACTGGCATCTGTAATGGCAGTCTCACCAAAAGAGCTGAAAGCACTGTCAGAGGATAGAAAATGAAATCTGTACGGCTCCTTGGGGAGCGTCACTCAGGTCAGGTCAGGAGATGATCTTGCAGGAGCAGAGGACTTCTCAATGTGCTGCCTGAGGTCTGCAGCACACACTGCTCTGCAAGAGCACTCAGGTTTCTCCCTGCACCACTTATGGTCGCTTGCCTGTCCTTAAGCAGTTTTCACCACTCAGTTACTTGAGCAATACACACACATATTTTGTGAAGCACCAAAGTGTTTCTTGTTTTTATTTTTTAAGAGAGAATAAAACACAATATAAATTACAAATTATATATTCTAGGTCTGTAGGCAGGAACCTCAACCTATTGCTTAAATATCAAATACATAACACTGTCATTACTGTGATCAGTGCTTTGTTCATCTTTTTATTCTTTTGAGATTTCACTGTAGATGACTACAATCAGTTACTTGATATTATCTGATATTTCTGCTGTATCAGAACATTCAAGTGCAAAGGGGCACTGTTGTGCTATCTGTGAAGTTCTCCACCTTTTCATCTGTTTGCTTTACTTTGACAACCATTTAAAAAGCAGTCCCCCTTACAAATATGTACAAAGGAGTGTTTTATATGCAATCGTGAAAATGCCCATTTGTGAACCAAATGCACTTATTCTAGCGAGTATGCAAGCTTTTATCCTCTCAGGAAATTTATATAAAATTATACATACAAATAGATACAAAAAATATCTCAAACCACTTCTTGTAGGAGTGTGACATTACACATTTCTTTTTATCAATGTCCATCTTTAGAGTATCAACCTTGTGCTCTTGAAAACAGACATTTCATTTTCACAGGTGCTTGCAAAGTGCACTTGCCAGCAATCAAACATTTAATAAGAAATGTCAAGGCTACAGCACTGAATGATGTAATCTGTTACCATCATATTAATGTTACTTTCTTCAAGAATCAATTTCAACAAATTAGTTAGATGTCTTTCCTCTCTCAAGGCTTATCTTGAAGATATTAAAGCTACAATAGCGTTTGAACACATTTATTTTTTAATCTGAATTTTAAAGTGAAAATTAAGCTGGTTATGTCATAGAAGGACTATATTTTTATCACAAATATCACCGCAACTTGCAGTTGCAGCTCAGCACAGACTCGGGATTAGAACAGCTTACATCCTCTATTCCATAGCTGAAGTTCTTGGGGAAGCAATGCAGAAAAACCTGTACTTGTATAGATTTTCACAGCTCAAGCCACTGCCATCAGAGTACAGTTGATATTGCTTCATAGTTTGCTTTATGAGATAACCAGTAAGTCAGTACAATATCTACTGATGTTGCAATTGCTATGTATCTTGTGTTATCTCTGTGTACAGGTGTGGCTGTGAATACCCTACTGAACTTTCAGGTATGTAGCAATAATAAGTAAGAAGTAAGAAGTAGGAAGTAAGAAGTAAGAAGTAAGAAGTAAGAAGTAAGAAGTAAGGAGGCAGTATGTTAGTATGTGATGAGGTCCCATGCTCACACCAGTTTATTCAGAACTGGCATCTCTACATGATGGCAATGATAAACAGCATTGTACAGGGGTGTGTGCAGGCTTTCCTGGCTCAGGAAGCTATTCAGTGTGTGTGCTGGGAGGTTTGCTTCTATATGAAGGCCAAATTAGTTTTAGTTTTTAGGAGCAAATTCTGCGCTAGCTGTCTTTTTTTCTTCATTCAGCAATGAAGCCCATTTTTTAAATTGTGATTTATTGGATTGATTTAAAAGTTTTTACAATTTTTTTTTCCTTATTTCATGCTATATGATAGAGCTTCCAAAGTTTTGGGATGAAAGGACAGCGCTATGTCCTTAGAGAAAGTACAGCTCTACTTCAGAGAAAGTTTCCTGCAGAGTTTCATTATGTCTGTAAGGCAGATAACCACAACTGCATCTCTTCACACTCTTCACACTACCCCATATTCATTCGGATGATGATCAGATGACAGATGTCCATCTCAGCCAGACAGGTTGAGGGGAGGTTGCATTCTTCTGCCATGGGTCCTGAAAATACTTTGTGTATAGTCATGCGTTCTGAACCTGTAATTGTGAACTTTAGGTAGGTTTTGCCAGGCTCAGGATGCATCCTGTTGGTTCCCACCCCCTCTGCCCTACACACCTTTCTGTGAGCCGTGTGACCCTCTGATTTCAAACTATCTAGAAGCCTTGGGAAAAAGATCTCTGAATCCAGCAATTCTAAAGGCTTCTGCTGGGCAGTGTCTCACTGTGCTAGTGAGTCCAGTCAAGTCACATCTTCTCATCTTCTCTCCAGCCCTGCATACTCTGTTCCTGCCTTTCAAGACTATCAGATGCATTAGAGCTGCATGTGCAGATTGAACTTTCAATGCAAGGACTGCAAAATCAGTGTCTAAAACATACCAAACTTCCTGTGCGTGTGCAAATCAGTTGCATAGTGGATCCCATATACTATAGATATCTCACCCTGTGCCTATATTGATTTGCTTATATGTAGAACACATAAGCATATAGAAAGTGGCTGCTTATCTTGGATCTGTGAACATACAGACCCTCAGATATTTAAGAATCCTTGAAAAATGACAGAAAAGCAGTAATTCAGAAGGTGATTCATTGGTAGAGTGTGCACACCTGGTAGAATAGACTAATTTTCCAATGTGATCATAATGCCAGTTCAGTCTTAAAGCCAGACAATTTAAGTGAGAAAGGATGCACATTTACATGAAAGATATACTGAATTAGGTTCTTAGATTATTTCAGAAAGCTACGAAACTATTTAGACAGTGTATAAGGTAAGTTGTGAATGGAAAGCCTGAGGGATCATACTGAATTGGAAATCCATGTGACAAATGGGGAACATGGTTTGTAACTAATCTTGCACTGCTATCGCTGACTTCCCTAGACAGGGCTCTATACATTTACCTCTACCTAACTTCCTTGGATTAAATGCTGTGTTTTTCTGACTGACTGCTTACTAAATGGAGTGAAGCAGAAGAGCTTAAAAAATTAATTCCTCCTCTCCCAAATATACATATATTTGTCTTCTGGAGAAGTTATAAACTTAAAAATCTTTCTAAGAGACAAAATAGTTACTAACAGAATTCTTAAGCACTGCCACACAGAGAGAAATGAGAATTGCCAGCACAAGCCAAATGAAACAGTATAAAGAGCCCACAGATACAGAAATTTCAGATTGAGTGAAATCTATCCAGAGGTTTTGTATAACTAAACATTTGGAATTTCGTTTAAAAATAGCCTACTAAATGCAAAATATTCCAATACAGTAGATGAAAGTATATCCACAGAAAGGTTGAACCTGCTCACTTTGAAGTCAGTGAGGGTAAAATTCAGGCCTCAATATTGTGGAAAGAAATAGGATCATCCTTAAGGCAAGAAGCTTGAGTGTGGGTTAGCCCAAGAATGCTATTAACGGACAGAAAGAGGAGCCTGAGTTGTGAGATAGGCTGACACAGACCTTTCATCTGATGCCCAGTTGCTCTGTTTTTTTCCATCCAGCACAGTAATTGCTACACCATAACACGACTCAGTGTTTGACTGAGCATGAAATAAAATTTAATTGCTATGTAACAGATAATTTGGTCTTAGATCCAACCCTGCCAGCAACTTCTGCTCAAATTTGTTAAAATTTGATTTTATGTGCCTCACATAGTCATACGCATACAAGGTGTTCATCAATATAAAGCAATGGGAGGTTTGCCTTGACATCCAAAGCTCTTGTCAAAAGATGTTCTCAGCCATTTATGGGTGAGACCATGCAATGGAGCTTACTCAAGTGTAGAACTTCGCACCTCTCCCCCCACAACTTTATGAGGTTTCTGTTGGCCCTATCCTCAAGTTTCCAATAATCTTTCTGGCCTGAAATTCTGCTATTTAGTGTGTCATGCATTACCACAATTTAGCAGGCTGATAGTTGTTATCAGTACATTTAGTAATTGTATATTTTTTTCTGTATTTGACATTGCACGTCATAAAAAGGATACTGAAGGTTTTCCTAAAACATGGTTAGTTTGGAATGCCAGATAACCACGAACAACATGAATACCATATATCCTTTTTTGGAAAAATCTAATGTGAGTTTAAGTTATTATTACTTGCATAACTCTTTCCTACCATTCTTTTTCTGTAGATTCCCAATTCAAAAGCACATTCAGTGCATAGGTTATGTTGACAACACTGCCTCACAGAAAAGGGGGAGAAACACTCACGTGTCCTTCTGTGAGCTAAGCTGTAAGGATAGTAAGCCCCTTAATTGTAACACTAGTAAGTAAGAGGTGAAAAGAACAGGCAAGAAAGGTGTTGTTTTCATTGGCTAAAGAAAGAATTAGATTATCTGTCCAAGGAACACACACAAAAATTATTTCAGTAAAACTTTTAAATGAGTATGCTAGGCTGTGGACTGGTTATCCTACTGATATTACAGAACCACAGAATCATAGAATTGCAGGTGGTGGAAGGGGGCTCAAGACATCATCAAGTCCAATCTCCTTGCTAAAGCAGGTTGCCTTCAATAGGTATCACAGGTAGATGTCTAGACAGGTCTTGAATATCTCCATAGGAGACTCCACAATTTTGAACAAAGCACAAAATGTGGTTTGAGAAATGAATAATATTTCTATGTCAGCTTTCTACCTTTAAAAAGAAAGTATTATTTATTAGTACTACAATCATGTATTGGAAGAACTGATCGGTTGTGAAGCACTGTGAAGAAATACACTAGTCATAGCAGGGATATGTCATCACCACGTCACCATGGCCATTACTACCTGTCTTAATGTTCAAGCATGACCTTTGATGTTTATACACCTATGTGGAGTTAGCCTGCCAGAGCTGCAATAAAATCCTTGTGATTTTATACTACACTAGTAAATTTAGATTAAACATTCTCTTAGAGAATTAGGATCTGTTCAGGAATGAAGAGCTGCAAAAAGTGTATTTTTTTTCCATTGGAAGATTTTAATATTTCAAAATCTGGAAAGAAACCAGAAGTGCTGAGACTTCTCATGGCATGATGCCTAAGCTCTCGGGCAGCCTGTCAGCCTTGCACCCTGCATGTCTGGAGAACTGAAATTGCCAAGACAAAAACTGGAGGGTCTTTCTTTCCCAGCTTTCAGCACTCTATCAGCCCCAAAGTCAAGAGGGCTGTAAGCCCAAGGTCCCAAGGTACCAGCCAGAAGGGCTGTTAAGAAGACAGAAAGGCAAACTGTCAGCCTCTGTTGTCTTGGAAACCTGCCTGGATTCCATTGGAAATTGATCAAAAATGGAAATTCTCCTCTGGAACATTTTGATTTCAGTGAATGACATATCCTGATGAGAAAATTTTTCATCAGAGATTTTCTAGACAGATTGTTCACTGCTGGAAGTAGATAAAGCTGTTCCATACATTTTTTTCTTCTTATTATTTTTGCTCCCACATGATTTGCTAGAATCAGATTAATGGGCAAATCACTCAAAAGATTTGGTTCTGAGGTTTTACTCCAGGAACCTCTCTCTCTGGCTGAAATCTGTGTTCCAATTTCATCATTAAAGCCTCATTTATAAAATAAATTTTATTAAGTGAAGGACACTGCTACTAAAAGATAATTGACTGCTCTCTATTGTTACATTTTCCATATACTGTCATTGCTCTTAACTTCAGAACAGCCCCTGCACAATTAATTGTACAGGCAGCTTGCCTCTGATTGAGGATGTGCATTAATACTGGATTAGTCTTAAACACAGGAAGGGAAGATTTCCTGTGGAAAGCTTGGCATATGCTTCTGTAAGCAGTTTGTTTTCACTCTGTGTTCACATATGTAGCAATTGTAGCAGTGCTGCAAGAAATAAAATCTAGTCCTCAAAAAGCAGCTTCAGAAAGTGTAAGATTTCCTGGTTATTTCAAATCAAAACCAGATAACAATCATTCTGCAATTTAAAATCTGTTTTGAGGGTAGGTGAGCAGATATTGTCTAACTGCTGTGAAGTCAATGAAGACCTTATTAATGCAGAAATAATATTACTTCAAATACCATGGCAACCAAACATCTCAGATAATTCTCAGAGGCTATATGTAGCAAGTAAAGGAAGAATAAAATTATTTATATGATTGATCTAACCAAAGTAACAAGTGTGGTAGTTTAACACCAATGGGCAGCACTACAAAGCCACTTTCTTACTTTCCAGCCCTTATGTCTCACTGCGGGAGCCTGCTCATGGGCTGAAGCTCTGGCCCCGGCCCTGCTCTGGCAGGGGCATCCATGGGCTGGAATTCCTTCAGACCTCATCCACCCTGCCCTGACCTTGGTACCTTCAGGGCTGCTTCTCTCTCATTTGTCACCCCATTCTCCCAGCTGCTGTGCAGCAGTTGTTCCCTCTTTGAACTCTGCTATCCCAGAGCACGTCCAGTGCCACTCTCAGCTCAGCTCTGGCACTTTAGTGAATCAGGTCATGTAGATAAGAGAAGAACGGTAGAAGTTTTGCCACCTTGATAGTGGCATTTTGGACTCTGCCTTTCATAAGACATCTGTGAGAAATCTTAGCATACGAGATTTGAGAAATATATATGATGTGTATACAACACTGAAAGAAAAAAACTGCATTCAGCTGTATATTGCTCAAATCTAGTGCTGGGCAGTGGTTTGCCTTGGTTGTAGTACAGCCCACAGCTTTCATTGAGACTGCAGGTGATGGAGTGTCTCTCGTTAAATAAACAGATAAAACCAATATGCAAAAGACTTTAGAAAATAGGATTAACTTCAGCATGATATTAACACATGGCAGAAATGGTATAAAAAAGATATGCTTCAACTTACAGAAATCAGATGGGTAAATATAGTTCACCTTAGGGAAATCAGCCATGTAAACATAACAGAGGAAACTCTGTGGGGTAGCAGATCTACAGAGGAGGGTGTAGAGGCTGCACACAGCCACAACCTAACAGCAGTCAACAAGATTGCTGTGGCAAAAATGGAAAAAAACATCATATAAGAGAACTGTGTGCCATGAATAATTTTGTGTTGGTAGAGCTAAAATAGAGAGCTGTGGCCAAGTTTGGGCATCATGTTTCAGAGAAATTGAAAAAACAACAACAATAAAAATCAACCAGAGGGAGAATGAAAGTCTGAAAGACATGCCTACAAACAAGTGTTTAAGCTGAGACAGGAATACAAGCACAACAAACTGTTGGAGAGTTGGAAAACCCCTGACATCAAAGGGTACTTTTTCTGAATTACTCAGAAGCTGAATCTTCCTGCATCTCCTGAGGTCTTTCTTTCCTATGAACAATTCGAAACAGAGTTAATCTGTTCTCCCAATGAAGAGTTAATCTATTCTCCCAATGTCATTATTTGAACTAAAATTATCTGTAGTTGCCATAATATGGAAATATAATTTTTTACAAATTTACTGAAATGTGTATTGTTTTTTCATGCGTGTGTGTCAGAAAATCTGTAGCCTTGGGTTTTTGCAGCAGCATGAGAAACAATTAAAAGTTCTGATGTATGAAAAGGGTGTGCCCTGGTGCAAAAAAACGAGGTGTTTTTTTGACAGGATACCTTGCTTAATGAGATAGTTGTTGAAATGGGCTGCACCTCATACCATATTACTTTGACTATTAAGCCTCCTTCAAAAATATCTGAGTTTCATAGACTCAGAATCCTTACAGCTGGAAGGGACCTTTAAAGGTCATCTAGTCCACCTCCCCTGCTATGAATAAGGGCACCACAGCTAGATCAGTTTGCCTAGGGCCTGATCCAGCCTCACCTTGAAAGTCTCCAGGGATAGGGCATCAACCACATATTCAGGCAAGCTGTTCTAGTGCCTCACCGCTCTCACTGTAAAGGAGTTTTTCCTTATATCTAACCTAAATCTCCCCTGTTTAAGCTTCAAACCATTTCCCCTTGTTTTATCACGACAGATATTAGTAGATATTAGTAAAAGATTCTGTCCCCTTCTTTCCTGTAGCTCCCCTTCAAATATCGGAAGGCCGCTACGAGGTCACCTCAGAGCCTTCTTTACTCCATGCTGAACAGCCCCAGCTCTTTCAGCCTGTGTTTCGGAGTCTCTGTCATCTCTCTAGTAGGAGGAAGTACTCAGTGAGAAAAGTTTTTTCCTTCAGAGCTCAGAAATCCCCAATGATTATCACCAGATGAATAGAAACTCACTGCTACATCTGTTTTACTGCTCAGCAAGGCTGAACCTCTGCCCCAGCTGGACTGAGAAGAACTTCTGACGTAGGAGTTTTCTAGCTCCAGCAGAGCCAGAGCCTTATGGCATTCACTGTTAATGTCGCTGTGCGACTTTGAGACTCTCAGCAGTTGCAGAGAGATTTGTAGAGGCATAATATCAGCAGGAAGATGACAAGTGAAGAGTATCAGAGGGCGTAGGGATTAACTGAGGAGGTGACACTCCAAGTAATCTCAGAGGTTCTCACAGTTCTGGTTCTTTCTGATTCTAGGCTGAGAAATGTTTAATCTGGTCTCTGGATAAATCAGCCTGGCGTGAAGCCAGTTGCATATGGATCTGCTTCAGTAAAAACAAACTAAGTTTGCTACGCAAGTTATGTTTTTCACTTTCAAAGCCAGTCAGATACCTCTGTTACTAGATCAGAAACAATCTATGGTTAGAGCTAGATTGTCAGGCCTTTTTCAGGGATATGCCTGTCAATATACACTGAAGGATGTGATTTCGTTTCTGTGGTGTAGTGAAGCACAACAGCAGGGTTGGAGTGATCACCAGTGTCTCTGCTTTTTTTCTTTTACTCATCATTTGAGGCTTAGAAGGATGGGATCTGGCCATTCCATGCTGGTGACATGTGTATGTGAACTGGCAGAATCCATAATTATAGAGGCTGCTTTCTATTTCTGGATAAAGTCTAATGTTTTTTTATTATAGTACCACCTAAGGGCCCAACATTGTACAAGCTCTACCTGAGGCTGAGCTCCCTTGACTTTTTTTCCTATCACATGAAGGTTTTTTGACAAGATAGGATTCTCTTCTTTCCTCTAGAAATGCATAGACATGACAATTAGTGATGGTTGCTCATGACTGGTAACACAAGAAGAGCTGTTTTCTGGATTAAGCACTAAGGAGTAGGTGGTGATGGACAAACTGTCCATCACAGTGCACATTTCTCGAGGTGTTACACAAGTGGGAGGAAAACAAAATGATGATGGAGGCTAGAAGCATGTGACTTTTGGCAACCTGAAAACAGCTCATTTTCCACCTGCAAATCTGCATCTGTGAAGTACATTTAATGCCCTGGTGGTAGCAGCTGGGAGCTCCATCCAGCAAAGCAGGGCACCAACAAAGCCTGAGCTCCCAGCACCACATGGGAAAGAAGCAAGCCTTAGTAGGGGTAAACTTCCTGCAGTGGAAGAGGAGGCCTTGATTTGTGACTAGATGGCTAAGGGAGGTTGTTTCTTGATGGGGCTTCAATCTGAGGTACTGGTGACTGTTAAGGCTTGTTGGAGCCTTGGACTTTTATCCTCTGCTGCTTTTCCATATGACCAGCAATGATACTGTCAAGGGAAAGCATTGAGCATATCAAGCATAATTACAGTACTGGTTCTGAGGGTTGAAGCCTTGAGGCAGTTTTCTCCTTGAACAGAAGAGAAATCAAGGGTTTGAGGGTATGTTGATAGATGCTGCAGATCATTGGCTGGATGAGCAACTGGGATCAACAGTTTGTTTTGTTTTGTTTGTTGTTGTTTGTTTTATGATCGTGGGGCTCTCTGAGTGTCAGTAATAGCTAGGAAGAGACAGGATTCACTTGTCAAAGTAGGGCACAAGTCACGCTGCCAACTGGCTGGGCAACCTGATGAGGAGAGCTTTAAAGTGGAAATGACAAGATGACCCACAATCAACTAAGGAAGTGGTGGACCACTTTGGCAAGCAAATTGCATGGGATGCATGAGTGGACAAGACATTTTGTAATCAACAGAACAAGGTGAAAGGGCCCCAGTTAAGCAAGTGCACATAAGTAAGCAAGTACTAATATCACGACGTTATGGAGAAAGCGCTCATTTCTTTTCAGGAGTATCAGTGTGACTTGATGCCCATCTGAAGTACTTGCACATCCATGCATGCAGCAGAATAACCAACAGGGGGAATAAGAGATTGCAGGAGGAATTAGAAAAGTTGTGACAAGCAATAAAAAGTTCAGCTGGAGACCAGTATCCCAGACTTGCTAGTGTACACTTGAGACTGATACTGAATCCAGACTGTTCAACCACCAGATAGTGGTACACAGTGCACCTTCAGCAAGTTTGTAGATGATACGAAATCAGGAGGAGTTGTTGACAGAATGAAATAGAGGAAATTTTATTTAAACATTAAAAAAAACCACACAAAACATTTTAACTATAAAATGGAACACATTTCCCAGGGACTGTGGAGTTTCCATCCTTGGAAATAATCAGAATTTGACTTCAGAAAGGTCTGAGCAGAGTGGCCTTTTCAACATTACGTGTTTTGTGATACTGTGCCAAAACAGGTTAACTGAAGAACTGAAAAGTTACAATTAGCAGGCAATACTGTTATTAAACTTCAAATGGAGGTTTTAAAACCTTTCAATTCTCTCACAATAGGAAATGTGACAATATAAGTGCTTGTGTCATTCACCAGCTTTTGGAATGCAATTCTACTGCACCGGTAAAGCATATTATTAACTTCTCACTCATTTTTATTAATGATTCATATCAACTAAAAAGCCATTGCTGTACAATTATCAAATTTCAATAAAGGAGCAGATATATTTAAATATAGTGCCTGCAAGGAAAATAAATGAAACAGGATTTAAAAAAATGACCAGAAATAACATCTTGCTGAAACAGAGCATTAATAAACATGAATACAAGCTGTACTATGAGAAAGTGGGGTACTTGGACAAGTTTCATGGTGTGGAAAATCATGTTAATGCAGGACATTGAACGTGAATGCTCACTTCTCACAGTGCAATTTATGAATGCACACAGTACTGTATCTCTGTCAGTACAGCTACAACTTCCACCTGGTGATGCTTGTTCTTGATGTGAATGAGTATGATCTCAGTCTTAAGTGTTCCTCAGAATCTACTCATCTAAAATGGGAGCAGTGATTTTCAAGGACTTCTAAAGCTCTTCAGGAAACTGCCTAGAATCAGTACTATTGTAAGAACCACAAGATCTCCACATCTGCAGACTGGAGGTGTTGCCTGTGATTGCCATTTTGCTCTTCATTACTGCAGGCACATTTCATTTGGTTCTCCAGCTCACTGCAAATTTCTTGTAAGCCCTCAAGTCAGCAATATTTTACTGCATCTGCACTAATAACTATGTACCAGATGCCAAGACCAATATTCATTGGTCAAATATGGTAAAAAGGAAAAAAAAAAAAAAATTACTACCTTCCACTTATTTTAAATGGCAAAATGTCCTTTCTTCACTGACATCAAACACAAGAACATTACATTTCATACGAAGTTTATGTCACCACATAAAAGGAATAGCCTTTCTAATGTTCAACTTTAACAAGCACATAGGAGGTTTCCCCATCCTGCTTTTACAGAAGACTTTGTTCTATACCGTAGTCAATATAGATGAGTTAAATAAGAAACCCTGTAAACGTGGCTTTAAGTACTTGCAATTATATTGATGCCAGTGGAATTTTGCCCACGTATATACATAATTTCTTTCATAATCAGATGCCTTGAACTTGAAACAAAGATGGATATAAATAAAGGGAAAAGATTTGAAACTTTTGATATGGTTGCACCTGGGGTTTATTTTGATTTACTTTAGAAATAATAGAGGATGTGAAATATCAGTCATGATAAGTGCATCAATGGAAAAAAAAAAAAAAGCTTTTAGAGGTGTTCCAATCCATCCTTTGGACTCAGATTTTTTACAGAAAACTTGATGATGCCACGAAGAAAGCTTTGAAATTTCTAAGGAAGAATTTTCCATACATGTTCTTGCCTGTTTGAAAGAGACAGAAAAGGGGAGGGGAGTGAGCTTCAAGTTGTGTTTATACATTTTCATTTATATTTATATTTAAGTGACTCACAAGTCAGTGAAAATCAGAATTTTCAAGTGCTGCAATGTAAATTGCCTGGAGCATTTCTAAGTAATTTCTGCTTTGTTTTTTTTTTTTTTTATTTTCCCTTCTTCACCTTTTTTTTTTTTTAAAGATCACCAAGGGCCTGTGTCTTACTCACTTAAGATAACACGGTTGTACTGATCCTATCACATGTCAAGATAAATGTTTCCTATGACAGTGCTATTATGTAAAGAAAATTAACTCTTATAAAACAGATCTTCCAAGCTTCAGAGAGCGAGCTCTGTGCCAGCACTCTGAGGTTGGCTTGTTCAAAACTGCACAGAAAGACCAGCTAAGGCAGAAGCATCAGCTTATACTACATAAATGTAAAGTTTATGCTTACACTAAAACGTAGTTTTTAAAAGCCATCAGGAATTGCTTTCATACCAAAACAGAGAATCAAGACTGGTTACTAATTAGCAGAATTAAATATTGCCAGGAACAATAATCAACAGCCTGAAGATAAAGTACCTGAAATGGCTCATGTTCATACTTTATCTTGTTTCCATTTATACCCCTTAGCCTTGGGGTGCTAAATAAGGCACATGGAATTACATAATTCTGTATTACTTATCTTTTCTGCAATTACTTGAAGGAAATGTTTTCATTTTCTTAAAAAGAGCATCACACAGTGCTGTAATTTCATTCAGTAAAAATTAACAGCTATGAGAGATGCCAGAAAATAAGTTCAAGACATGCTATAGACACTAGCAAATAAATTCATCTGAGATGTGAGTTTCAGATTAGGCCAACAAATTCATTTTTGTTCAGATCCTGTGTACCTGCATGCTTAAGGCTCTTTGATGTCTGACATTTGAAAATTAAATATTTACAAGACTGTTAGTTTTTCTTTTGCTGTTGTTTTTGATTTCTTTTTTTTTCCTTAGAACTTAACTGGTAAATTATATGAAGGTTGCTCCAAAAGTAATGCCTCCTATTAATCGACATGAAAACTACAACAAATAGGATGCATTACTTCCAGAGCAGCCCTTGTACAAGAGAGGCTTGTTTAGATGAGCAGTGTAATTAATAAATGTCAGCAAACTTCTGTCAGCTTGATTCTTAAAAGAAAGTCACTATTGCTCAATGCTGTCTCAAGTTCCTCTAATTTTTATGCAGGAGCTTTACTGACATGTAGCAACAGCATATTTGTCACAGTGGTGCTTATACATGCCCAGAGCATTGCACACTGCAGTCCGTTCTTTGTCACGTGATATTTTAAAATCACCCCCTAATGCCAGTGTTTGTGATAACAGGAACGTAGAAGCACTTCATTATGGGGCCACAAATGATAAAAAGCATTTGTGCAAAGGTTGCATTTGTAATGCCACTATGTTCTGCTGATCATCTGATTTACCAAAGACTGATTGTGATTCTTTGGTAATGAGTCACTAATAGCAGCCTACCTTCAGTTCATCACAGCACTGTTCATAGTAGACTCACACACAGGCACCTGGAGTCAGAGCCCTCCTCAGCCACTATGGGTCTGGAGTAATGCCTCTTCTTTGGGCTCTTGCCAGCTGCTGTATTTCCATGGAACACCAGAACCATGACTCGTTACGCTCCATGAGTTATTAGCACCTATTCAGTCACATAAATGATTGCTATTATTTAATCACAGCCATTCTCAAGATTTACTTATTTAACTCAGAGACAGATATATTCTGAGGTATTGGTTACTGCACAGATAATATTATTTCCTCTTTTAATAATTTTATACTTATGTTATCTTTTTAAAATGGTTATTCCAACTGCAAACATTTCCTTATCAAAGACCCAACCTCCTTATACCACACTGACCTTATGAGTCAGCTGTGCAGTGTCACCTGGTACGCAATCAGGAGAACACAGCTATAATGTCAAATATATATCCACAGCAAACATTTAGAATCAAGAGCTATGAAGCCCTTCTTTTCTATTTCTTTGCTCCTTACAACATTACTGTATGACTGAAACTTCAATGAGTTTAGGAGAACTTGCTGAGGAAATTACTTGGCCGCCATTCAAACAAGCATCTTGCACCCAGGAGCAGCTGGGATCAAAATGTGTTATTTTAAACCTGTCAAAAGATGTGTTGACCAGAGGTGGCTAAAGTAAGACATGGAAACTTCCTTTTGTCAGTCTGACTTTGATGATGAGTGATATGCCCTATATTTTGGCTGTGACTCTGTTCCCTACAAAGAAGCGAAGCACCGCACTGATTTTGCAAAAATGCTCTCTTTGTGGTTTGACAGCAACGTAATTGAGTCTGGCTGTCTGCTGCCTGAGCGCTTTCTGTGTACACCACAGCAACAGCCCAGCTGAGGGAGCTGCATCAACACAACCCTTATTGCACAAAGTGCAATGGTGAGCGCTCTGCCAGTCAGTCTGCCTGCCTGCACCAACTCATGGCGGGGTTAGATGGAAACCAGCACAGAACAAGGAGAAGAGAATAAGAAAAATCAACAGCCACAAAGCAATGCTAAGGGATTACTTTTTTTTTTTTTTTTTTTTTTTTTTTTAATAACTCAGATCATCTCTGTCTGAAGAGTTGGAGAAAAAAAGGTTTTTTATTTTAAAGCAGAAATTTTTCTGATCTGTAGCGGAAAACAAATTTGGCTATATAATAATTTTCCAGGAAGACGTTTTTGAGGCTGACAGAATAGCAAAAGACCTTTAAGAAGGCCTGCAGGGACAGGACGTTGGTTTTAAACTGAAAGAGGGCAGATGGTTTAGAATGGATAAAAGGAGAAAGTTCTTCGGTCAGAGAGCAGTGAGGCGCTGGCACAGCTGCCCAGAGAAGCTGTGGACGCCCCATCCCTGCAGGTATTCGAGACCAGGTTGGGTGGGGCGCTGGGCAGCCTGAGCTGGGGGTGACAACCCGCCCCCGGCACGGGTTGGGAGTAGATGGGCTTTAAGGTCCCTTCCAACCCAAACCGTTCTGTTGTTCTATGATTTCCAGGTGCGCGTAGCCCCACGCTGTTATCTTTTGAACTCATGATTACAGAAGTACAAACGTAAGCAGAGCAGCCCCACAACCCGCTGCCGGGATGAACCTCCCCGGGCCGTGAGGCCGCGCCTGCGGACGGGGCGCGGCTTTGGGCGGTGCCGCCGCCGCGGGCCCGGTCCGCCACCGGCAGGGGGCGGGCACGCCGCTCCGCGCCTTCCTCTGCCCGTGCAGCGGCGGCAGCGCTCCGCTTCCTTCTCGGTCGCCGGCGGGCGGGCCGGGGCAGCCTGCGCGGCAGCTGAGCGGAACGGAGGCGCTGCGCGACGTGGCCGTCGCCGCCCATCAGCAGGTAGGGGTCCGCGTTCTCCGCACGGTGCCCGCGCTCCGCTCCTGGGGCGGGAATTCCTGCCCCGCCGGCGGCGCCTCGCTCCCCTCCCCGGGCGGCCGGTTCGATGCTGGCCGCGTGCCCCCGCTCCCGACTTTCCCCGCGGATGCAACTTTCCGCGCTCCCTGCCCCCTTCCTCTCCGCCCTGCCGGCGGCGTGTCCCCGGCCGGCTCTCCGTCCCTCCCTCGCGGATCCTCCCGTGGGCTCTCCGCCGTGGAACAGACGCGGCGCTGCGCGGGGGCGGCGCTGGGAGCGACCCCGGCCGTAACGGAGCGGCGATCGCCGCCGTCTGTAGGGACGGGGGGAGGCGGGGAGTTAAGTGTCCCGCGAGCCGCTTCCTCTATAGATAGCGTTTTATTGCTGAAATAAAGCAGCTGAGCACAAAGATCTGCCTTTTCAGCGGTCTCTCTGCCTTCTCTCGAGTGGTCGTGGCACAGCGTCTCTGTCCCAGCCGCATGTTTCCCTTCGCTTTGGGTTTCTGAGGTTTTAAGATAGGGAAAAGCGCGGCTTTGTGATGCGAGTGCTGCCGTAGCTCCAGCTGCGCTGAACGCCTGAGCCGTTGGCAGGCTGTGTAACTTGGTTCTCTCTCATTCTTCAATCTCACCTTTAAATGTGTGATTGTGTGGTTTAAGTGACAGTAGAGACTCCTGTCCTCTGAAAAATGTTTGTGTTTCGCTGTCTATCCGTGCATGTGATGGATATGGAGTACCTTTGTAATACTGCATGCCCTGTCATGCCGTGCACGCCTGGAACCCACGGTATTCTTTGCAGGTGTGCACAGCTGGCAGCTCCTTTTCATCTAACAAAGTCTGTACTTGATCCTGGTATCCTGATAGGAGAATAGTAAGGGAAGAAACCAAACCCGCAGCAGGAACAGCTGGTTAACGTGTGTACACAATTGTGTATTTTAAAGCCTGTGAGGTAGGCAAGGTGTGACTGGAGATCATCGGCAGCCCCCTCCGGCCCAGCCAGAGGGCAGTCCTGTTCAGCGGCACTTGTGGGTCTGTTGGTTGTCTCTGTGCAAAACAGGTTTTGTAACCTGCTTTGGGGCTGATGCAGGCTCTTCCCACGTTAACAGCTTGGTGTGTTGTGTGGTAATGCCTCATGGCCTAGGCATGGAGGAGGTGCCTGCTTTGTGGCAGGCCGTTCTTCCAACTGTGACCGTGTCACAGTGAGTGCGGAGTGGATAGCTAAATAGCAGAGTTGCCTTGCAGTGCCCACAAATTGCTGCCTTGCCTCTCTAGATTCAGCCCGAGTCGGTCCAGGGTGTGCAGGCTCTACTTATAAAGAGAATGTTTTCAGCACTGCTAGAAAAGGATCATAATGTAGAAAGAGTTTGAGAATTTAATGGAATTTTAGCAAGCTGATGTTTAAAATGTGAGCTGTTCCTGCTGGATATTTTGTTTCTGGTTTTGTTGGGAATGCCAGCATAGCATATAGGAGAGGGACTTCTTCTGTAAGACCACAGGATGGATTGTAGTGTGGAAGTTGCAAAAATACCACTTCGATTATAGGTTATTTTGTAGCGTAAAATTAGGTGTCTGTAAGATGAACGTCTGGCAGACATGCGGAATTTGCTGCTTAAGATATAGATTATTCAAGTAGAAGTGATATGTATGTTCAGTTTTGAGGTTTTTCACAAAAATCTGTTAAGGAAGTTGAGGATTTAAGGTATAATTACTGTAGACATCCATGTTTGCTCAGCCAGTGGCCTGCTGTGTGAGCCTGTGACAATCGCTTTGCTATCAACAGCACTGGAATTACTGTGGTTGTTTTATGGCTTAGAATGATTTCCCTTTCTCAGGGCTGTTAATAAATCATTTTACTTCAAGAAAAATGTCATCAGCAATGGCGTCAGGAATCTTACCCTCTTAAGTGAGACTTCATGGGATGTGTGGGCAAATCTAACAGCCTGCTTCTGCTGCGCTCTGCTCCCTGCCACTCCAGAAGGTTGCCTGCTCACTAACAGATGTATATTCGTTAATTCCTTTTCAGTTAGCTTTTTCATCAGGGAGCAAAATCCCATGACATATGCTGGAAGACAGGTGGGCCCAGCCTAACTCATGAAGTTCATGTTTTGTATTGCTATCCAGGCCCGATGCCTGGTGATGTAGTAGGGGTGAGGAGGAAACTTGCTGCTTGAACTTCACTTTTTGTACACCATAATTTTCCATTTGGACATTAAAACATTTATAAACAATATTTAGGGGATCTGGCTCCCAGCTTGATCTTCTGAAGGAGTGTGTCTAACTATGAATCCAAGTAGAGCAGAATAAAGATACTTTGTACTCTTACTTAAAAACCACTTTGTCACTATAGGAGAAAATGTCTGTCTTTCTAAAAATAAGAGACGTGCTTAAAAGTAATGTAGAAAGGTGATGGTCATTCAGTTGAAGGTGCTGCAGCCCATTGATTTCTTTCAAGCCTTTGTGTGAGGACCAGAAAGGGCTTAACTTCAGTACTGGTTTCTGAAAGGGATGATTTTCTCCTAATAAAAGCCCAAATAGCAAGTGAAGATCTCAGCTAGGTGAACTTGGGACAGAGGAGCGTTGGTACCACCCTAATGGGGATGAGCATCTCCAAGTAGGGCTCTATCCAAAGGATGTTGATTTAGTGGGCACGGTGGCTATGGGTTGATGTTTGGACTTGATTATCTTAGAGGTCTTTTCCAACTGTAATGATACTGTGGTTCTGTGGCTGATGTGCTTGGTGTTGGTAGCTGAAAGGTTGTACCCAGTCGGTAGATGGTTATGGATTTTGATTCTGATGCTTTTGTGCTCAGAAACCAGTCTAGATGCAGTGTTCTTTGCTGTCTCTGTGCATCTTCCTCAAGAAGAAGTGAGTCACTGGAGCTATAAAGGAGTTCTTCTCCATTTCTGAGTGTTGTCCACTCCATCCCTCACAAATGCTTGGCTGCTAATATGGACCAGGAGCACAGACTCCTCTATACCTCAGGAGTCTTGTGATTCTGAGCACATCATGAGGAGTGGTGGTTGTTAGTTACTGACAGCAGTCTGATATCTGCAATGTGACCCTATAGTGCAGTGTCCTGTAGTCCTGCTGTGGTCCTGCTGCATGTTGGTCGTTCTGTGCTTAGCTGCCCCTTCTCCCTAGAGGCTGAGGTGTGGTGCTGTCCCTGCAGGTGCTCTCTGCAGCTGATGGCACGCAGCAAAGGGCTGAAGCCAGTGCAGCTGTGCCTGGCAGATGAGGATGGGCTCAGTGGTGTTGCAAGGGATCTTTTGCCCCTTAGAGGAAGGAGAGAGATCAACAGCGCTGTGAGCAGCAGCTGTCACTGTGGAGCGCTTTCCTCAGGGACGCATCCCAGCTTCCTAGTGAGATCAGCTTGCTGCCGAGCAAAGGTTAAAGCTCTTCTCCCACATACAGCTTCCTCAGTTCATGCTGACCTTTTGTTAAAGAAGCTTAAGCGATTAGTAGTATCCTTTTTTTTTTTTTTTTTTTCCCCTCTTGTCTGTGTTGGTATCCCTTGCTGCTCTCAGTACCCATCATACTATCTGACTTTCTGAATCCCTCAGAACTCCCTGCATGGCTGTGCAGTGTCAGTGTGCAGCTCTGTGGGGTGAGGTCAGTGTGGCATTCTGTGCAGTGTATGAATCTCAATCATGAGATGATGGAACCGTTCTGACATCTTAGAGTTACTATGTAGAATATAGTTGTACTTGTGTGGATAACAATGTGGAGAGAGAGCTCAATCATTCTGCAGTAAATTTGGACCTGTAGAGGAAGTGTTTGTAATGCTCTTTTTCTGTTCTGCTTTTGTGATGCCTCTATTCAAAGTAGGCCTCAGGGTGAAATGGCATGCTCTAAGCATAGCCTCAAATTTCTGTGGTGTCATACATGATTGTATCAAGTCACAGCATTTATTTGTACGTTAATTGTTTTTCAGAACTCTAACCTTTCTGTTTGGTAGTTCTGTTGAGAATTGCTGTAAAGAAGAGAATAAGGTGCACAATAGCAGTGCGTTATTCTGCTGTGTTTTTATTCGAGATGTGGAGGCTGTTGTAGATTTGAAACACATACTGTATTGTGGCGGCACATTGTCTCCGCTGAGATCTGTCAGATAGATACATTACGCATTGATTTATTGCTGGTTTGGAAAGATTATACAGATTTTGTTGTATGATGAAATCAAGGTGGACATCTGTGTTTTGTTTTGTTTTTAAGAAACAATAGATCAGTGGGTTTGAAATCTTGAAATGGTAGGAGTTGCAGCAGTGTTTCAGTTACAGAATAGTTGGATCAGCTCGTGAGAGGAAGTAATGTTAAACCTCATCTCCCCTGCTGTGTCTGTTCTGGGACTTACCTACTGCTGTGGGATGAAGCTAGAAGTGAAGTGGGTGAATGAGGTTTGCAATTTGTCCTCAACAATTTTCTCTTTGAATTTCTCTGTGTCATTTTGTCGAATCCTGTGAAATACTAAGGGCTAAGATTCTCTGTATTAGGGCCATCAGTAGCTATAGACAGTTGACTTTGTCACATTTAAATGACTTGGATCTTTGGGGATTGTAACTGAAAGTGAACTTTGTGTGATATGGAAGAATTTCAAGGTATGGATTGAAAAGAATTGATTGTTAGTGCTGTGGAAACAGATTGTTCTGTAGCCCTTTTTCTTTTATTAAAAGGTATGTAGATGGAGTTTTGTTCTTAGTAGGAAGGACACACCTTATTGCTTTTATCTTGGGCTTCCACGGATTTAGGAAGATTTTCCTGTTTGTGAGGCTTGAAGTGTGTGTGTTGCCTAAGGTGGAAGTGCTGGGTTGATGACCAGCAAGCTCCCGGTGCTGGCAGTAACTGGACACCTCCTTTGGGAAACGTTTGTTTTGCACATCAGGTATCAAACCACTCTTGCAGAGTCATGTTTCTTCTCAGATGCATTTCCTTTCTTAGAAGTGAAACCGCATACTAGTATGAGCAAGGTAGGCAGTTTTGATACAGCTGCACATCCTGTTTTTTTAATCTGCTCAAGGAGTCCGAATTTAATTTGGTAGAAGTAAATCTTGTTTTAATAATCAAAGGTTTGAGGTCTAGTTGAGTATTGTCAGAATACCAAGCTGAATACAGTTCAGGTGGTGTCATTCTTGTGGGATCAGTTGTCCCAGAAGTGTTCTGTGTAGACAGACCTTCAACATCTGTGTAGAGCTCAGCAATAGCCACAGGGAATTTGTATGGGTGTAGGAGTAATTGTAGGATATAACTGCTGAGGTGAGAGGCTTATTAGAAGGCACAAATGGTGCACAAGCATGCAATAAAAATAAAAATACAGTAGTTACTTTTTTAAGATAATTCTTTTCCATGTCTACCAATCAGTTCACTTTCACCTTAAATACATTTTGTAATAGTGGTGAAAATCTACTGCTAGTCTAGCAGAAGGATGAGCAGTCATCTTGGTAAGGAAATGCATCTTGTACTTAAATGGATCCTATTAGCAGCTTAGATTACTGCTCTAGGTTGGAATGATTTCTATAGTCTCAGCTGTCTGGTTCATGGGATACAGTAATTCAGGTTGGCACAATTACTGGCTTAAAACCAGAGCTCAGGTAAATATAGCTAAAGCTAACCTGAAATAAATGATTCACTTTGTAATCTCGGGTAGAAAACCACCGCTGCTCTGAACTGCTTGAAGACAACAGACTGGAATATCTATTATCAGCAGTTGTGTTAAACAAAAGTTTGCTTTGCTGGTTGAGCTTTACCAGGTATGAAAACGTCAGATGGCATTTTTTTGGTTTTTTTTTTTGTTTTTGTTTTTTCTGACAGGAGAAGAAAGCCCATCTGTGGATTGCTGAGGAAGGCAGTCTGTGCTGCCAAAAGCAAACACTATCCTAATCTAGTTGTGACTCAGAAATAAAAATAACAGCTCGTTTTTTTTTCTTTCTTTTGTACTAATCACTTCTGATTGTTCATCTAATTGTATTCCTGTGAACTTGGTAATGCTATAGATAGCATTGTATATGCCTGATAACACTATGCATAATAACAGATACTGTTACTCCTGTTTTTATCTACTGTATTTGACCATTTTCAAAAACATTTGTTTAGGTGAGGGAAAAATTCCCTCTGAATTTAATTCATAGGATGTCCGGGATTGAAAAGGACCACGATGATTATCCAGTTTCGACCCCCCTGCTATGTGCAGGATTGCCAACCACCAGACCAGGCTGCCCAGAGCCACATCCAGCCTGGCCTTGAATGCCTGCAGGGATGGGGCATCCACAACCTCCTTGGGCAACCTGTTCCAGTGTGTCACCACCTTCTTTGTGTAAAACTTCTTCCCTACATCTAACCTAAACCTCCCCTGCCTTAGTTTAAAACCATTCCTCCTTGTCCTATCACTATCCACCCTTGTAAACAGCTGTTCCCCCTCCTGTTTAATATGCTCCTTTCAAATACTGGAAGGTTACAGTGACGTCTCCCTGGAGCCTTCAAAGCATTTCAGGCTGGTGCAGATTTAGTATAACTTACCTGGTTACAGGTTTGTATGTAGTAGGGTAGAAATATGGGGTTACTACAGATGGAGGTGCTGACTTGCACCTTGCATACTGCTACCCAGGTTATGAGGCCTGCCTCTTGTTTCTCCCAAGTTCAATGGTGATTTACATCCTTCTGTGCCTTTCTTGTTTAACCTTGTGGATGGGACTATTTAAAAAATGTATATATTTCATTTTAAATGTTTAAGTTACAAATAGGTAAAAAGCAGTCAGTGGATATTAAGAACAGTCCAGCTCAGCATCATTTAAAACTGTTTTTGAATTACATCTTGGTGGTAAGGGACCAGGGTATCTGTTGCATACTCTCTTCACCTCCATTCTGCCTTGCAAAGCAAACCAGATTCTTTTAGCCCTTTGGTTGTTAGGTTATGTAATTGTTATCTAGATTGTTCCATTGGGGATTATGCTTTAAGATAGATTTAAGAAAAAAATACATGCAGGATCTCAAGAGTCTAGATGATTTGTGGGCACAGCAGAATAATTGCTTTTTGCTTTGTGTGTAGCAGTCCTCTCGATACAGTGCAGAGTACAGTTCATAATGAGCAGTTCCCTTTTTGCAGTAGTACCATGTCATTGACCCCAACATTAGAGAGCTGCTATATGCTCTCAGATCCTTTTCTGCATTACTGTCACTTGTTTTGCTGCACTTGATGTCCTTTTTGAAGTGTACGGCGTTCTGCTTTGTTAAATATCACTGCTTAATTTTTTTTTGCACCTTTTTGTATCCTAAGCTTCCTAGATTAGTAAATTATCTTGACCTTCTAAATTCTTGCTTCTCATCTTTGTTTTTGTGCTCCTGTTTCATAAATACTATCTAAATGCATTCTCAAATTGCTAATAGAAGTACTGTTATCCTGGGAAAATGGGAATGCAGTGTGCTAATTTACATGTTCTTCTATTACCTATAAAAACACTTATTACAATTCTATTTGGGAAAAATAAAACTGAACAAAACTTAAAGTTCTGGCCACTTGCAATTTATTGATGGCTTTAAAACTAAATAGGGCAGAGGCTGTGCTCAAATGAATTGTGTCACAGAGTACTTGTCTCTGGGAAGGAACACTGAACAAGCTTGATAGAGAGCTGACCACACTAGATGGAATTCCTCTCAGTACAGAAAGCTGGACTTCATTCAGTGTTGTAAGGGTGACAGTATTAACAAAACCATTTGTGTGTCTATATGTGCTTGTATTTTAATGGCTACTGTACTTAAAACAATTTCCTCTTGCATTCTGATTCTAGGAAACAAATGACTTGTTTGATGAGCATCATATCAACTACTTGAACGTGGGAATACCCCAGTCTTAGCATATTAGGTAATTCAGAACATCTAATAAAATCTGATGATTGTTTTTTTTTTTTTTTTTTTTTTTCTGGCAGGAGTATAGACTTATTGTTTTCTAGATGAAGTTAAAGTGTAAGCTTTCTTTGTGAAGTTTCTGGCAGAGTTCCCGCAAGAGTGACAGATCACTTCTGAAAGCAGATATCTGATACTGTATAGACTGAAACTAGTATTACTATATATTGTGAGTTTGTCAGGTTTTCATTGTCATTCCCACACATGCTTATCAAAAAGTGGAGCAACAAACCAGAAGTCCACTGAACACTGTAACTGACTGAATAGTAAAACATGAAGGTGGGGAAAGCATTTACTCTTTCTTTTCTTTCTTTTTTTTAATCTCCTGTTTTTGGTTTGTTTCTTCTACTACTTTCATGTTAAGCTGTGTGTAGCATTTTGGACTGTTACTTGGAAAGGCTTTGATACTGGAAATCACAGCATCTGGAAATTGCCCCTGCCTCAGGACATAGTGCACTGCACGAGGATGGGTGGAGGAGAAATTAACAACCAGTAACCTCAGTTCCCAACTGTCTTTCCATGTATCCATTCCCTAGAACTTTGCAGACAGAGTAAATAGCCCTAAACTCACTAATCTGGATTCCTACTTAGCTGCTGTTTTTCTGCTGCTTTTTTTTTTTTTTTTTTTTTTCAATGAGTAGATCAGATTCTGCCACTTTGGAGAGAACTTTCTGTGTTGGTTTAACTAACAAAGCACTCTCCTCTTATCTTTCTGCTGCTCAGTGCTTCAGATCTAGGTACCGGAATTTTATAATGTTATTGAGTCAGCAAAGCTAAATAGCTGGTCTTGCCTGAAGGT
Organism: Phasianus colchicus; assembly: GCF_987193195.1. NCBI lineage: Eukaryota > Metazoa > Chordata > Aves > Galliformes > Phasianidae > Phasianus > Phasianus colchicus. The sequence continues at coordinate 23,877,614 of NC_143436.1, forward strand.
TGACATCCTTTGGACCCTACAAGAAAAATATCAGACAGCTACTGATGCTACTCTGGTCTCACAGCCTGTAGACCACAACCTTTTTATATTTTGTGCTCTTTAAAGCATTCAGTGCATGGATATGGCTTCCTGTAGTCAAGAGGTCACCGGTCTGAACTTTTTGTCACTGGTTCCTCTATTAAATGTTGGCTTGTGTAAACTGACTCTTACAGACGATAGGAACCTCTCTTCAACAGATGCAGTGATGACGAGAAGATCTGCCTGCACTGTTAGTGCTGAGTGGAATCAAAAGAAAAGGGAAGTGTGGTGCTCAGGCCTCATGAGAAGTTGCACAAAACTTTTTCTGACAAAGTAGGAATGTTGGAAATTTAGTAGGCAATAGGAAATCTGCAGTGGTGCTCGTCTTAAAGAAGAAAGCATGTGCCCAGTGCAGAGATTTGACTGTTTATGAGTATTATGAGAATTTGTTCTGACTATTAGAATGCCTTGGCTCCTGTCCATGGTTGATGTAAATCTGCAATTCTTGCTCCTCCTTCTAGTTTAGCATCTGGGAAATAATAAATTCCTTCTACTTAAAGTGGAAGAAAACCAGCTTCTGAAAACACTGGTTTTAGATTCTTCTGTGGATAGGTTTTTTATTTCAAGGCACTTGAATTGAAGAGTTTTGTTGGTGCCTTTTCACCATCCCAGTTATATTATTTAACTGATGTACCTCTGAATACTGCATTGAGAAAACAATCTGGGTGGGAAAAAAAAAAATGACAATCCATGTTTAACATTCATGTACTATAGTGCTTCCTCAGATCCACCTGCTTTTGACTTAGATGACAGAAGTGAGCAACGGCGCTATTTCACATGCTATTCCTGGCCCTGGTGTCTGTAATGGACTTTAATCATCGACAGTCTGCCTGTAGATCCTGTTAAAGGATCACTTCCTGCATGGTAAATATGAGCTTTGTTGTACTGCTAACAGAGGTAAATTACATTAACATCATAATGAAGTGGTTGCTTATATTATCAGACATCTGTAAGTCAAGAATATATTTGGGTTGTGCTCATGTCCCTGCTTGATTGGAGTGTTATGTCAAACAGGAGGAAAAAGTAGTGGGTTTTTTGCTTATTTTTATTGTTGTTTTTGCTTTACCTAATTTTGAAAGCATTTGAAAGAATGTTGTTGTTGCTGTTTTTATGCATGTGAGCCTGAGCTAAGCCTTGTTCTTGTTTTTCGTGTTTTTAAACTATCACAAATTAAGCACTGTTAGAAATTCTTAACCCACTTATATATCATGTCTAAATTTCAATTATGAAATCTATTAACGTTGCAGAGTGACAGTCGGTGAGTGTTCATAATGGCTAATGGGCTGTTCTTTAATTAAAAATAATGTAGTAAGGTAGTATTGTATTGGGAAAGGACATGGTGTTCATAAGTTAACTTGCACTTGGAAAATTCTGTGCAGCATATGCTTGATTACAGCAAATGGTGGCTGAGCTCAGTGGGCACAGATGCTGGGATGAAGGTATTCTGCAGTTGAGGCTGCATGATACATTTGTTCTGTATTTTTGTTTACAGTAGAAGAGGAAACTTTTTTCAGTACTGATTTAAAACAACCTTCTGGTTATTCAGAATATAGGTAGTGTTTGTTTTAGCCTTGATAAATTTCCAAGGGTGTGGAAGAGAGACGAAATAACTTAGAATAATTATGTTCCTTGACATTTGAATGAGTTTGTGATATCAGTTGGTCACTGCACTTAATTATTTGCTCTTCAGTTCAGGATGTTCCTCTTGACATCAGAATGGCATTGCTGCAGAAATCAAAGCAAGATGAGCAATGTGTGTTTTGTGATGCAGGCCTAGAGAAGTAAGGCATTATACATGCTATGTAAAATGCCAGGCTCTCTTTACCTTTTTAGAAGGTTGACAAATATGGATCTTTCACTAAAAAAAAAGATACTATGGCTGTAGAATACAAGTGAATATAAATATAACAGATACAGCATATTAAGGACATGGAATGAGATTTTCTTTTCAATAAACTGTAAGCAGTGGATGATAGTGATGGTGTGTTTGGCAAAGAGTATCTAGGCACGTAGGCGATTGACCTTACAGATACTGATTCAAGTGAAGGGAAAAAAGTTGTTTATATTACATTTTCCTCCCTGGCATGGACTCTGAGAACTATCTGGGTTTTGGCGATGCTATCAAATGATTTGCATTTCCTGGATTGTGATAATAGCTTTTCAGATAATTTCTAAAGACAGGTGGTGGTGGTTGTTGTTTTTTTTTGGTGATTTTCAGAATCCTGGGGTTAGGACTGCAGAACATGAGGGATGCTGCAGCTTTTGATAGGTGGGTGTGGGACAGCTTCTTCAATTACAGTGATTCTTACACATGTTCAAGTTCAGCCTTGGCATAGATAATCCAGCAAAATCACTGAATGCCAGTAGGATTTTTTGCATATTAAATGCAAACATGAAATAAAATCCAAATTAAATTCAGAAACAGATTTTTTTTTTTTTTTACTGTTCAGGAGGCCATACTGACTACAGACTATTAGTTGTCTGAAGACCTTATAATTTTGAAAGTAACTGAGAGTTCTTTTCTTATCATCATAAGAATAGAGGTAATATTGTGCTACCTGAATTGCTTTGTTTCCCAGCAAAATTTAACTTCAGTTAATTTAAATAAATTGTGTGTTTAGCCTGTTTAAATACTGTATTATGATCTGTTGTTTCTATTGGATTTATGGTACTTTATCAGTGAAGATGACTGTGTTTGCCAGACATGATTTGTGGGATACCATGAGGATGCCCAGGGGCCACTCATGGTCAGCTGCTTTGTGTTCCTTGAATGAGCAGTAAGGGGAGCCTTGGTACCAGGCAACAGAAACAGAGCTGGTGTGGCCAAGGGCTGTGCCACTGAACAGAGCCAGAAGCAGAAGCGAAGCACTGGGTGCAGTCCCAGAGCTATGAGGAGTTGTGGTGCCTTTGAGGAGAGTCTGTGGAGGTTGTGGCACCTTTTGACTTCATGTAGCAGCAGGCTCTTCTAAAGAAGAACCTTTGGGATGTTTATGTGGCTTGTGCTCATAGGCAGTGATTTTCAGTTTATTCTGAAATAGTTCTAAGGTTTTCTGCCACCGTTGATCATAAATTGAATCTTCTGGATGCAGCTGTGGGTGAGAGATGTGTTGGTGCTTTTCTGTAATACCTGGGTCTTTCAGTTCCATTGAATGTAGTTTGTGCAGTATCCCAAAGGACAAAATGCTTAAATCTTTTCTCTCCAGAGTTATGTTTTGCTATATTAGATTACTGAGCAACAACTTCAAATCCAGATGTTACTAAGATTCTGGAGCAACACTGGTAGAATTGCTTCCTTTTAACTTGCAGCTTTAAGAAACTAAAGGCTGCTTAGATGCAGCACTGTTAATCTGTGGCAAGTATTTAATTAACGTAATTTGTAGTAGATTTGATGAAATTAAAGTAATGGCATTTAAGATGGCTTGTTTCATAGAGTAACAAAGGAAAGTGATGCCATGGCAAGAGATCCATCTTGCATCTTCTTCCCTTTACTATGTTAGGAGTTAACTATTCAGGACAATTGTCATTACTGTCACTGGCTGGAAAATCCATGATATTGCTACAGTTAACGTATCATGAAGTTGCTTATTTGATTGCAGTTGCAATTACTATTTCTTTCCTTTTTTTTCTCTAGGTGGCGTTTCTTTTTTAATGCAGTAGTGTCATTACCTGCCTGAAGACTAAACATGAGAATAGCAGGTAAGCACGCTCACTGAAATCAGACTTTTGTCCTCTGTAGAATAAGGTGTGGACAGCTTTAACAAGTTGTGACAATAATAGAATGTTTTAAAGTAAACTTAAATAGAACAGCGACTCCTGTTCTGCCAGTTAACTGAAACTTGTTTGAGAATTTGGGATGGTCTAAAAAGGAGCAGCTGGTTACAAATGCTTCAGCTTAACTGTGGTGGCAGCTTAAAGTGCTATGATGTGATCTTTGGCTGCTAATCATGTAAGATGTTGAAAGAATAAGGAAACGGTGAACGAATGGCTTCTTCTCTGCCCCACACCACGACCAAAATTGCTATGCACTTTTTAAGTACAGTGTCTGAAACTTCCTGAATGGTTACAGAGGGTTTGAAAGCTGTAAAGCCCTTCAGTAAAGGTAAGATACTTCAGTACATGTTTGAGAAACTGATTTCATTAGGCAGAAGGTGTAGCAGTTATAAAAATAAGATCTCATTGCCAGTATAGTATTACAAGAAATTATTACTTTAGGCACTTCACTTCAGCAGAATAGCCTGTACATTTGTGAACAGTTCTGATGTTCTGAAGTCTTGCACTTTAATCAAAAGCAATAATTAATGTTGCAGAAGGAACAGCTGTTGACTTACCCAGGAGTCAGCAACACTTGCTTTTCCAGAAGGGTTGCACTTTAGCCTTGTTGATACATCAGTCCTGATTTTTTTTTTTTTTTGTTACTACAGTTAAGGTGGTTGTTGGATGGTGTATTTTCAGAGCCTCAGTGAGTGTAACTGGGAGCAACCAATTAACACAGAACTGCTAAAGAACTGGGAAAATGCTGTAATTTTTAAAAGGCTGAAAAATCACCTGAAAGATGACTTTTACAAGCCTTACTTCTTCCCTATTCCAGCTAATTATTTTTGTAACTATGTCCTACTAACAAAAAGATGTGACAGTTCATATAGAAGATTGAACCTGTAGCAGACAGGCTTGCTTTCATTCAAATGCTGCAAGGATATTCAAGATTTCCTACCTCCTTTAAGTAAAGGGAGCATTTAAAATTCAATTGAGTAGAAGAAGATGTAGGTGGGAGAGGTCAGCTTGTGTTTGTACTCATTCATCACGCATGCTGTCTACAGAAACAAACTGCTCTCTACTTACTGCTTTCCAAATTCTGGTACCATCTTCTTGAGTAAAGTTACTTCAAAGTTTTTTTTCTGCTTCTTGTTGTACATTTGGATCATCTGTTTTCTCTGCTTGCTTTCCTTCAGATGCAGTTGTCTTTGGGATTCCATTGTAATATTTTTAAATCCAGTTTGCATCTGTGCTTTCTTACATAGCATACATATACTCACACATGCAGTCCAAACTGTAAGCAAACAGAGAAGTCATATCTTTTTAATTTCTTTCCTTTTTTTTAGCCTTTGGAAAGATTAACATGTCTCATTCTTACGAAGGCTGAGTAATCTGTCTATTTTAAGATTTTTCTAAACAGCCTGGTTTAAGATTTGAAGGAGTGTATAATCTTTTGTTCTGGAGGATTTATTTGGCTGGCCATCTGAGGAACAGAAGCATGCATAGCATTGCTTCTTCCAAACAATTCTTCATACGAAGGTGAGAGAGGAAGATGGGATGTTCATCAGATTATTTCTCACTTAATTTCTGCTTTCAGACAGTCATTAATATACAATAATCTGAGATCAAAATATTCTGCAAAATGTATTGCTGAAAACGGCAGGGTTCATGGTAGTACCACATGTAGGTTTCAATTTCAGATTTAAGTTGCTGTGGTTGTAGGCTTCTGCTTTTGTTTTTTCCTAGGAGGTGGCTGGACCACTTAGTGCTGTCTTAAATTAGGCTTGTTAAAACTCTAAGCTTCCAGAGTCTGTAGCATATTAAAAGTGGGAAAGGTGAGATACTGCTTTTCATTACTTTTTAACTTAGAACTTTAATGTTTTCTTACTCTTTTTGAAGACCAGAAGTTTAATTTTTTTAATGTAATGTTCAGACCTGACTGGCCAAAGCAGCCACGCTACAGTATATCAACAGATCCATAATCACTTAGTCTAGTTACACATTAAAACAGAGCTGTCTTAATCTGAGGCTAAAGGCAGAAAGGGAATATTTATAAACAGTGAGAAATGTGGACACATGGCTTAGAACTAAGAGATTGGAGAGAGCACAACTTTCCACTTTGGACAACAGCAACTAAAGTCAGCTTAGTTTACTTTATTGATCTGGGTTTTCATACAAAAAAAAAAGTCTGTGGTTTTTCTTGGTTGCTGAGTTTGGTAAATGATGTCAGGCAGCGTGGCATGAAACGTGGAGAAAGAACAAGGTGAGACTTCATGTCTGAGAGCAGGGTGTGTGTGTCTGGTATAGCAGTTTAGCTGAGTGGCTCAGTTGCATCCTACGTTATAATTCTCATTTCTTGCAGATCACTTCTGTATGGCAAGTTTCTGAATTCAACATCTTAACATCCTGTCACTTTGTACAAATTTCTCGTGTAGTTAATTTTGAAATCTTACAGTTAACATTTACAGATAATTTATTTTTTTTCTCCATTTTTGAATAGGTGCTGCCAAGTTGATAGTAGTCATAGCAATATTTTTATTGACATTTTATGTCATATCTCAAGTGTTTGAAATAAAAATGGAAGCAAACTTAGGACACATATTTGGTAAGTGGTAACTATTTTCTGCAGACACCTGTTGATATTTGTTTGAGCCATAATCAAGAATACAATATTCTTTTGCTATAAGCTTGGCTTAGGCTTTTAAACTTAAGAACAATTGTGTTTATTTTAATGTATTTTAATGTTATTTTCCATATTAGATATTTTACCTTTCTTAATTGGTTTAATCCTTTTCACTTCCAACTGTGCATAAACTCTTACCTATTTTTTTCTGCTAAGTCTGGCAGTTTAAAAAAAAAAATCTATTTTTGGTGGGATTTCTTGCTTGCATTGTTACACTTCCATGTGCAATAAGCAGAATGTTTCAGATGTGATGAGTTCTGTGCAAGAAAAAAAAATTACCAGCTTAAATGATTTGATGTTCAGAGATGGCCACCTTAATCTTGAAAGGGGCTTTTAATTAGGAAAACCCAATTTTAGGTATGCATGTATGTATGGTTCCTGTTGCTGAACTGCATTACTGCAGTGTGAGCACATGTCTGAACCAGTCACCAGGGACATCACTGATAACTATTGAAGAAACGTGGTTGATATTAAGTATTACAGTGCTTTTCTCATTCCATGAAAGGGAATAATGCATGATTTGCAACTTGGATGTATCTGTAGCTGAATTTTGGTGTTAGGTAAAAGGAATTGCATTGTGGTGAAGGTTCTGATTTGTAGTAATTACTTTTGGCTGGATAAAGTTGAGTTGAAAGAAAGGAGCTAATTTCACTTCAGTGCTCAAACTTCCACAGATCCCTGGTTTTGAGTTGAATCTCTGTGGTTCTTTATTTTAATCAGTGACTCGTAAATTAAGGTAGTACTTCTAAATATGGTCCCTGATGATGCGGCTTTCATTTTTCTACCACAGGAAGGTTAATGCTTTACAGTGGAACATTGTGCTCATGTGTATTTGATACTCATTTCAAAAACATTTTTATAGAAGTACAGAAAGTTTTTTAAATTTATAGGGTATTTTATTGCAGATGACATTTCAATAGTAATGTCTTAAAATCTTTTTTCTGCATTTCAGCTAGATCAGCATTGGATGCAGCTGCACGCTGTGAGTATTCATATGCATGTGTTACTGCTGTCACTTGCTTTCACTAATAGCAAAAAGAATTTTGGATTTTTCATAGTTAAGAAAGTCTTAATCACACTGTAAATGCAATCAAGCTACTTCTCCCCTTTCCCTGATTTTCCTTAGCTCCCGGTTTTCTCTAAAATCCAGTTTTATTTCCTTTTGAAAGCTACAAAACCTCCGAGATACAAATGTGGGATCTCTAAAGCTTGTCCTGAAAAGCATTTTGCATTCAAAATGGCAAGTGGAGCAGCAAATGTAGTTGGACCTAAAATTTGCGTAGAAGATAATGTGTAAGTATTTTTATCTGTTGTCAAAGTACATTTTTCAACTGTTGTCTTGAATTCCTTTGCATGCTAAATCAGAAACCTGAATGATTCTTTAAGTTTTGGTTTGCCTGCAGTATGACACATGAAAAAATTATACTGCTTTATAACTTAATCACCGATGAAACGTAATACTCTGTAGTAAATGTTGAAATCTATGCTATTTTAATATGTATAAGGTAACTTACACTTCATTTTAAATTTTAGTTATTTATGGAATAGTCAGACTTTGTGAAGTTGGAATACAGTTTTTACCACTAAGGAACTCGTGTCTCTAATTGTAATTCATTGAACAACTGTATTTTATGTACTTACTCTTAATACTTTTAATTGAACGTCATTAGCTAAAACTATCATGGAATTTTCTCATGTAAGTCATGGTTTAAACTATCTGTTTCTACTGTACCAATAACAGAACATATTTTCCACTTCTCTTTAATAGATGACTTCAAAAGGAAAAGTATTTTAATGATCAGTAATTCCTGTTGTCACACTTAAATAAAGACAATAAAATGAGAATTTAACTATAAAATCATTTAAGATCTTCAAGGTCTTTTCCAGCCTCTAGTCCCTTTATAAAACCACATCCTTCGGTTCAGAGCCCACACATCTCTTTTAAGGCCTTCTAGGGATGGGGATTCCACCACTTCCCTGAGCATCCCATTCAAATGCTTGCAGCCATCTTGCTGGAGGAATTCTTCCTAATGTCGCATCTAAGCCTCTCCTGGTGCAACTTGACTGTTTTCTTTTCTCTTGTAACTTCTGAACAAAGAAACTAACACGCTCCTCACTGCAACCTGCATTCACATCAGTGAAATCTCCCCTGAGCCTCATCTTCTCTAGGTTAAAGAACATCAGTTCTCTCAAATGTTCCTCAAAACTTTTGTTTTCTAGTTCTTTCATCAGCTTTGTTGTTCTTCTCTGCAAAGGCTCAAATCCATATACTTCTTGTAGTGGGGGGCCAGAACCTGAACGCAGTACGTGAGGTATGGTCTCAGTGGTGCCGCATACAAGGGGACAGTCTCTTCTTTAGTCCTGCTGGCTGTGCTGTTTCTGATTCGCACCAATATGTCATTGGCCTTCTTGGCCACCTAGGCGTGCTGCTGGCTCACATTCAACCAAATGCTGACCAGCAGCCCCAGGTCCTTTTCTGCCAGGCAACTTTCCAGTCACTCTTTTCCAAGCTTTTGTACTGCTGCATGGGGTTGTTATGACCCAAGCGTGGGACCTGGCACTTAGCCTTGTTGAAGAAAAAGAACTATTTGAAAAATGATTCGGGTCTTTTATTTCTAATGACGGTTTTCTTAACACAGTATGTCTAGAGTATTTAGCTGAGTATCTGTCACTAATCTTCATAACTTCAACAGTAATGTTTATTTTTAGACTTTCTTTGCTCTTAGGTTGCTACTGTTTGTTGTCAACTACTGCATTGTATAGTACAATCTATATGCTTAACCTTGAACGTCGCATGGCAGAAAAGACATGCTGTAAACATAGTCAATAGTAATAGGCTTCAGTTATTTTACTGTCAGTTACACTAATTAGCCATTGCTGTCCATTGGCATTTAAACTATTCCAGTTTTCTGAGCCCCTGCTCTGTAAGTGGTGTGGCCAAGATACCACCTACAGCAGTCAGTGCAAATTCTAGAGCAAATCACAACTTTTCTGTGAACAGTGTAACCCCATGCAATAGAGATCTAAATACTAATCCAATTTATTGTACGACCTTTAAGTATTGTTTTATATTCTTTGTTACTTTTTCTCTAATTAAAGTAATATATTAAGATTAGTTGCACTTAAGCTAAAAGAGAAGATGACTACTAGCATTGCCTCTAGCAATTAAGCTGTAGTGAAGTTGAAATGGGAACTTTTTCCTTACAATGAAACCCGTGCAGCATCTTCACTTTGCATCGCTGGTTAAAACTTGAGTGCTATTCAGATGTCAAGGCATTTTTATGCAAAGCTGACTTAAACGAAGCTTTTCTGTTTGTGTAGAACTCCATTTCCAGTGGTGCATTACTGTGTAGTACATGTGCAAAATGAGCATGAGCTCATGCTTAGTGCATACTAACTAAAAGCTGCTAGGTTCTATTTCTCTTAGCATTGATTCCCTTTATGACCTTGGACAGTCTTATCCAATGTCTCTGCAGAGAGATTTTTGTTTCTGTTACAAAGTTGTCAGCATCTGAGCCTGGTTGCTAGGAAGCTTCGTATCTGAAAACACTTGGGGTGATTCACTGATGAGAACTGAGTGCAAGTAATATTTTAACTTCAGGATGGTAGGCTTCTTAAATGCCTTGCTTACTAAGGAGAGGTGGTGGTTCATGTCCAAAAAAACAAACAAAAAAACCCCAGCAACCACAAACTGATGGATATTTCACTTAAAGAAATGAAAGGAAAGCAGTAGCTGTCAAGAAATTCTCTGTTCTGTTTATATTATTGCACAGTTTAGTGCATAACGATTGGAGTTTAAAGTTCTGTCTCGGTTAGAAAAAATCTTTTCTAATTACTTCTGGGGAATAAGATTTTAATGTCTATTAAAGTGTACATCAGAAAATTTGATTATTTTCATATGATCTTCTGCATTGTTCATAACATATTTGATTTCTCATTTGAAAGCTCATGTCATTTCTTGAATGTGATTTTTTTGGTAGAATTCTAAAATTGATGAACTACTGCCCTCCTGTGATAAAACATTCACATTACACTCAGTACTATTTTTGGCAACACACAATCTCAGGTGTGTAGAATAGTATCTCAGAACTGTAAAGTAATCTATTTCCTGCTTGATAGATCTTTTTATAACAATGTTTTTTTTAACCTGTCACATGCAAGATGTGTTTTTCTAGTTAATTTGCAATAGCTGAGTTTTATGTAAAATTCTTCTTTGTATGTCCAAGACATGGAAACAGGAAGATGGCTTCATAAATTGTCAGTAATATTTACAGTATAGGTCTTTCCTCTATATTAAACGAGGCTATTGTTAGATTTATGAAAGTACTGAAATGGAAATTCTGCTTTATAGAAGTTTGGTTATAGTACACCATCCAGATTAGAAAACATACCACAGTTATTTTCAAAATATGAACTATTGTGGTTGCTGCTTTGACAGGCTTAGAAGCAGTAGAGTTATACTTCTTTACCAGCACTTCTCCATGCAGTTTTTCTTCTGTTAAGAAGCCAGTTCCATATTTGTGCCATAGTAACCTTAGAGCAGAATGGCACTCTGCACTGCTATAATAACAGTTACTTCTGTCACTTGTATTCACAGGATATTTTCTTATCTGAAGTCAGTTATAACTTTGCTGAAATATCACACACACATAAACATCTAATCACCTCAGTATTGGATTTTTTTTTACTTGCATTTATTTATAGCGAACTTAGTAGTCTGAAAGTGAAAGGAAATTGGTATTCTTTTTGTTGAATTCAGATACACTAAATCTCACGTGAGCATTCAGAACATCATTGTTTTTTGTTTATCATTTTTTTCAATCTTTATTTATCATATGATTCTATTGCTTAGTGTTGATGCCCAGACATGACCTGAAAATGATGTGGTCGCAGAAGTAATGTCCCTCCAAGTGCTGAATGGATTTAGAACAAATTCCAGAAGCCCAGTTGGGAATTCCCTATTAAACAGAACTGAATTCTGTATTTCAGCAGAAAATTGCAAGTCATCTGTCTTCAAAGTTATTGAATTAGTTTCATTTCTAATCAAGTAAGGCTTTTTTTAGTAGATGATATTTAGAGGGTTAACATAAGAATATGGGACATTTCATCTCTGATTACTACTATTTTAAAATCCAAGTCGCTATACTGTGAGTTGCTGTTAACTCGTAGTCTTTCACTTAAGTGCCAAAGATGGTGTCTAAGAGGAAGGCTGTCATTTTTCTGGTAAAACAATTCTTGTTTCTAGCCCATGATTATTATAAGAGAGCTGTTGTTGCAGTTCTCTGTGCAAGGACATTTCCTTCTGAAACGTTGCTTAGGACAAAAGAAATTACCTGAAAAAAGTTCTGTAGATAACAGATTTGTATAGGCTTGCAGTCCCTTAGAGTAAGCTAGAGAAGTTAAAGTGACCTTAGTCACAGTGGAATTACAGCATTTGCTAAAGTATGCTTAGAAATGATGAGATGTGCATCTCTGCTTTTTCTTAAAGCTGAGCTGAAAGCTTCTTCGTTATCTTCATACAACTTCAGTCCTTGTTCCTGTTTCTCCTTGTTTATGCTAATACTTTGACTCTCAGCTTTGAAATAGTAATGCTGGGAAATGCAGGGCCTGTGGGTAAAACAGAGATCTGTGTGGTGCCAATGAGAAAGGAATGAGCTGGTTTTGTAAGCTTCTTCACATTGGAGTGATGTACCGACCGTGGCCCAAGGCAGCACAGCACTGTAGCTGAACAGTCTTGACATTCCCTTTAGCTCTACTTTACAGTTCTGAATAGCTTACATTTCACAGTGTATCAGTTCTTTCCAAGCTCCTTGCTGCTTTGAGTTTGGCCAGTTGCTGTTATAGATTGTGGTGATTTTGTTGGGATGTTCAATTCTACTTCAAAGTTGCATTCAGTTTTTATTTAAAGTCCTGTCATTGCATTACTATTTCTGGTTTACTTTTATGCTGCTTGGCGGTTCATGATCCTTGAGGTCCCTTCCAACCCTGGCCATTCTGTGATTCACCAAACTAATTTGCCTTGACTTTCTTGTTTAGTACCACGGTCCACAATTCTGCAACATCCATTTTAAATCCTTTGATTCATTTAGGCTTTAAACTCATTAGCACATTTTTGCTTACAGAAAAGCTTAAGATGTTGGTTATGTGGCTGTACTAAGCTCTTCAAATAGTTCTTTGTTCAATGCATTTTAACTGCAAGGAATTTTCTCAACTACATTAATAGCACTTTATTTTTTGTGGCATTTTTAATATACTCATAATTTGAGCATTTAATCATCTTCTTTCCATAGAAGATGGATACAATTAGGGTCATCAGAGCTATTGTTCCCAAATCAGTGGTGCCATAAGGACACATTTTGCTTTAAATATTCATGGAAATGTGTGGTGGTCTTTTACAACATGATTTTATTTTAAAAATAATTTAAAATGAAATATTTTACATGAGAAAATAGTTCTATTACTAATTAAATTGTTTATTTTGTTTCAGATTAATGAGTGGAGTTAAAAATAATGTTGGCAGAGGAATAAATGTGGCTTTGGTCAATGGTGAGTGACTTTCTAAGTGAGCAGTGTCTTCATTTTCAAATTCTTCGTGAAGTTTAAGGTCTGCTAAGGTGGTGAAAAGTAAAAAAAGAGGAGAAGAGGAGTACTCAATGTATTTGTACTGAAATAATGTCAGATTTTGCCATTTCAGTATTTTAGTTGAATGCTGTTGTATTCAGTTGTATACTGCTTGAAAGCAGAAAAACTTGATGCAATTTTTTTCCTACAAATGTGGAATTCCATGATGGTTATCTCAGTGATACATCAAGTAACTTCCTGATACACATATGGGATGGTAAAATTGCTGTCTCTCTTGATTTTGTGTATTGCCACTGTAAAATTCTCTACACCAAATTCTTCTGTTCTCAGAGAAATCCATTTAGCAATTTTATTACTACATGAAAGGAACCATTCATTATTCACTAGTTTGAAATCATTAGATTCTATTATTCTGTATTTGTAGATCTTGTCCATGAATGCATCCATGTAAGATGTATTCAGGAATTTTAATTTCATCAAAAATAAACAGATTTACCTGCGTGTCAGCTTCAAGACTGAACATCAGTACTGACGTTTCTCCTTAATATGTAGGAAGCAATTCTTTGTAGTGCTGAGACAGCACTTTATCATTTTGCTGCAATATAAATTAATGTTATTTTTGGGTTGCACTCAGGTTTATGTAATCTAATGCATGACTTAAACAATACCTAACCCAGTTTTGCTTTCCTCTGTTGTCTTAGTCAAAAGCAAGCCACCTTATTCTGTCATGTAATTCCCAGTCTTTCTCGTCTTCTGAATTTTATATGAATGTATCTATTAAAAACGAAACTCTACCTTCCATCAAATACTGACTTTGTAGACAGGAAAAATACTAATGTACATATACCAATCACTTTCTTCTCTATTTGTACCAGAAGTTTAAATCAACTAGGAATTTCTAATTTGTAGCAAGACTTGCTGAGTAGTTTTGATTTTTCCTGCTTCCTCTGCAGTATTAAAAGCAACCTATAACTGTGCTGTCTTCCTCTTTTTATCCTACAAAAAGCACCTAAAAAAAGTAAATTCCCCATGAATTTGTGAAGTGTATTTTCTTTATTACTATTTTTTGAGGGTGTTTTTCCAATATTCTACTTGAAGCTAAATCAGAAATTTGCATCTTTTATCATTTTTCCCCCTCTTTTCCTGCACCTTTTCACAAACTGCTGTGGTTAAGGAGTGGTCTTTATGAAAAATAACAACACTTGATGATTTATGTGGTGTCTTCCACAGCACTTTCTCTGACTGTAATTGAAAGGAAGTGGGAATGTTGTCTCTGGAGTAACTTTTGGCTTTTTCCTGACCAAACATTTCTTTTTCTTCAGGTAAAACAGGAGAACCATTAGACACTAAATTCTTTGACATGTGGGGAGGAGGTAGGTGCAGTTCATCTAGCTGGTTAGAGAAAAACCATTTCTGTGTTAATGTCTTTGTTCTCTTAAGTTCTGTTTGCTGTAGTATTTTAAGCCTTACGTCTGCCTTTGTAATTGTGAGGAGGATGCAACTTCAGATAAATGCACATAGGTGGTGTGGGAGAGAAGGGAACTACTCAGGAGAGTAAGCATGTACCAACTAGCAGTCAGCTTTATATAGACAAAAGCCTTTCTATAAAATGAGAGTTCATTCTTTTTCTTCTTTTTCATGCTTTCTATTTTCCTCTTCCACTAAAAACATCTGTGCATAAATTTGAGTGTATTTATAAGTATTAAAAGAGGTCTAATGTTACAGATGTTTAAATAGCTTATGATTGCTTATTATAGAGATTTTGTTTTCTTTCGTTTCAGATGTGGCACCATTTATTGAATTTCTCAAATCCATACAGGATGGAACCATCGTGCTTATGGGGACATACGATGATGGTGCAACCAAGTATGTCATTGATTTATGCAGTGAACATTGACTAAAATTTTAAATGTTGCTTTTAATTGCAATCACTTCTGATAAAGTTTTGTCCTTCCACAACAAGGCATTTGAAACTATCCTTGTCTTGCGTGTATCCCATCTTTTCTAAGGTCTGAGAGTTTTTATTAATGTGAGCCTTGTGCTTGTGAGCCTCAAACTTTTTGAAGTGTTCTACTGTAAGCTGTTCAGCCTGTCAATACAAATACAGCTTAAGGGGTTTTAATGTTCTTTATGCAGTATTTTCCAACCTTCTCAACTTCGATCATCTTTAATAGATACTGAAATTACTGTAGAAAATTGTATTGTCATTAATTACTTAAGTCATGCTATCAGAAGGAATTTTTTTAATAGAGAAAATTAAGTTGTTTTTTTTATTTTCCTCTGTTATTTTAACATTACTTACACTTAAAATGTGTACTTTTTTTTTTCCCCTTTTCTGGTACAGTTTGTTATCCGTGACCTGTCTGTATTTTGATGTTAGAAATAGCTTTCCTATGACAAAGTCCTGACTATACAACATGTAGTATTTTCAGTAACTGGTTGAAAGTAACTTTGACTGCCTTAGGGAGATGAAAGCAATTTAATGTTTCCTTATCAGAAGGCTAGATCTCCTAACTGTTGTTCTTCAGCATTTAGATAATAAGTTGTTAGGTTTTTTTAATCATGTCTCTGCTGATGTTTCCTAAAACTAAACAGAAAGGTGAGTTTGGCACATTTGTGCTGACAGCCAAGAACCACTCATTAGTGGTATTGCAAAATTAACCAAAAACTTGTGGTTGCAGCTTTAGAGTAACCAAAAAGGCCAAACTGCTTGAAAGCAACTTAAAAAGTGAAGAACCATCATGTTTAAAAGATAAAAATCTTATTGTGAGTGTTTTGGTGGTGTGTTTTTTTTTTTCTTCTTGCTTTTAATATAAGCTGTCTTCATGCTTTGGAAGCTTGGAGTGTGGGTGGTGCAGATAGCCTCCAAAGTAAATTATTTAATCATTTCTATCATTCTGGTTAAGGTGAGTCATACAACCATATCTCATTAAGTAGAAATAATGAGCTGTTGTACTGAGATCCTATCTGTAACAGAATCTTTTTCATTTTTGTATTTAAAATAATCTTGTATGGACCTATGAGCACTGAACCATAACCATGCTGTGGGGACAGCAATTCTCACTTCTGAATTAATTAATCTGAACAGACAAGAACTTTTGTGTATTTAGGTCATTCTTTTAGCCTAAGAGAACTATTTAGGCTTCAACTTCAGTGTGTAAATAATGGTTATGTTAAAGATTAACTCTTCTTAGTTGCTTGGGGAATTGCTAAAATTATTTGAATTGTGTAAATTCAATAATAAATTTTCACAAGACAGGATTCTTTGCTTTTGTTAGTGGTTTTGTATTATTTGCCTGAGATAATATCAAAGAGCAGAGCTTATTAGATCAGCCGATTACAGAACTAGCCTTATCTGATTTTAAAGACAGATCTTTCCCAATATTGACTGACTTAAATTATATTTAATCGGATTGAACTTAAATGGTGCACTGAACAGTGAAAGCTCTGAGAAGGTGTATTTTTATTTTTTTTTCCCAAGGCTTAATGAGGAAGCACGGAAACTGATTGCTGAACTGGGAAGCACATCTATCACTAACCTTGGCTTTAGAGACAATTGGGTCTTCTGTGGTGGAAAAGGAATTAAAACTAAAAGTCCTTTTGAGCAGGTCTGTGACTTCGTATGTTCTATAACTTATGTTCTGTAACTTCAGCAGCTTTCATTAAGAGACATGGCCTGTTTTATACCATGAGTCTACTCAAAATGGGTATCTACTGCAATAGTGGCATTTTTAAATTTATTTCTTGTCTATTCGCTTTCTTTTATATGTTCAAACAGATTGTGGTGATAAATCTTACCTGGGTAGGTCTTAGTATCCCAATAACTAGATGAATTATCTTAAGTGAATTCAGTGAAACTGGGAATTCAAAACTTAATGCCTAAGAGTCATATTTTAGACCCTCTAACCTCTGACAAATAAATTATTAAGGTGTTGGTTAAGCTGTTCACTTTGTTCTTCTTTCAGAAATTATTGCTGCCATAGAAGAACTTATGAAATTAAATACATTCCCAGACTTAAATAGCTACAGTTTAACGTGTCATTGTTTCCTTTAATGACTGGTAAAGATAGCTTTGTACTTGGTGAGAACTAGTGTGTGGACTAGTGCAGCAGCAGTGGCAGACTATTCAGATAGTAATGTCTTATCTGACAGCAGATTATTGATTTGTGGGGGGAAGAATTAGTTTAGAGAAGAAAAAAAGCTGGACATTCAACACTAAATTTTCTTAAAATCTGACTTTATTTTCAGCCTTGTAAATTTAGTATCCTTATTTAATATTTCCTAGTGGTTTCTGTTTTCATGTAATTGATCTTTTCCTTACTTGTTTTGCTTCCTAAGTAAACTTTAAAAATGTTTTCTCTATTATGGCTCATTTGCTTTTAGCATACGCTTACCTGAACAATTTGTTGTACTGAGGGTTTGTTATATTTGATGATAATTGAAAAAGCACAAGAGGCTACTATTGATGTCTTCTCTTTGTCTTTACAAGAAGTGCCTTTGCAAGCTGTGACTTAAAGCAGCGTGGTAGAAGACTTCATATTAACAGTCAATACTTTCTATTTGCAGCATATAAAGAACAACAAGGACACAAACAAATATGAAGGCTGGCCAGAAGTTGTTGAGATGGAAGGTTGTATCCCTCAGAAGCAAGACTAACCCTACAGAAAAGGAAAGGAAGAAAATGCACTTTCTGCTATTATTAGGGAGAGGGCTATGAAGGAGACTGTACTGTAAATAATATTTTTAAAGCATGCAGCCATCCTGTCGGTGTTTGCATGAGCACTGACATCTTGAATATTGGGATTATTTATTGCTAACACACATAAAATCCTTTTTGTAAATATGTTCAAAGTAAAAGAACATCAAATAATTTCTAAACAGATTTCTTAAAAGCACAGTATTTAGTTTGCCTATGGTGAGTATCTTGTAGACCAACTGGCTAATAAATTGCATATGCCAATAATAAACAGATCCGGACAAATGTTGTACTGTCTTCTAACATTGCTGTGAGAATGTAACCTTTGTGGAAAATATAGATTTTAGAGATAAGTTAATAAAGAGCTTTAATTTTTTTTATCCTCTGCCTTTTTAATGGCAGCATCACTTTTTATTGAAGGTAATTGGTTATTCTAATACCAAGTGCTTAAAAAAAATTTTTTTGTAGTCTCCCACCAAAACTGAATAATCCGCAAAGGAGGAAAACATGATAGTGAAATACAAATATACCATGAAAAGCACAATATAAGTTATTTTTACTAGGGAAAGAGCAAAGGTAAATGCATAAATAGCGTATGTGATACTTAAAAGCAGCTTGGAAGGATTGTTGATCAGCTTGAAAATAGTACTTTCTATGTAGAAGAGTTAAACACAGTACATGTTAAACAACAATACTTGTTCAAGCAACTTGTTCATTATTTTTGTAACAATTTTTGTACTGCTGCTTAACCACTGAGTCTACATGTGGCTGTTCAGCCCTGCTGGCTAGTCACATAGTAAATCTGTGTAATGGGATGCCTTCCTGCTGTAGTGATAACCCTAGAAATAAATTTTCCATTGCAAAGAAGCCAGCAGAAAGCAGTCTGCCTTCTAGTGAGAGTTGTCCAGGCTACAGTATTATGTATCTTTACTGCTTGTGTTACATCTAACGTGGGGTCATTTGTGTTTACAGTGATATTAGAGAAAGCATTGCATCTTTGGTTATGCGATCTATGATATTCAAACTTAAGGAACGATGCATCTTCATTTATTTTTTTTCAATGCAAAAAAAAAAAAAAAAAAGGACCAAGTTGAAGTGGCCTTATTCTTCAGCTCATGTCAGAGCTATCAGAAAACAGCTTCATTTTTAGGTAGGGCCAGCTTGAACTTTCACTGAAACTAAGTCAGTGTGTTATAAATTAAATTGTTGGTATAAAAAAAATGGGGGATGTTACGGAATTGATTGTAATCTCTTGGAATTTTACATCGAGTTCTGGTTTAACCTTCAGAAACTTCCATCTAGTACTGTGGGAATAAAGCCACAGAGGATTTTTCAGGGACCCACGGTGTAAGTGGCACTCAAATGTTCGTATTGTTGATATGTCTTCTGAGAGGAACTCAATTGTATGCACTAAAAAAAAAGTCAAGCAATATTGGGAATTGCTTTGCAAGTCAACCTGTGATGTCAGAATAAGACTGGACTCTGAGCTGTTCTGTATGTTTAAGTAGCTTGTTAAATAATGTGGCTTTCCCTCAAGTTTAATGTAGAACAGCAATAAAAGCACCTTATGTGGTGAAATTGTTTTTTGTTAAATCTTTCAGATTCTCTTGTTTAGGAGGATGTGTCAAAATCATATGTATCTTTTACATCAAATAAAGTAAAACACCTCATTTCTATCCATTAAAATAAATAAATTTTATTTAATAACATCAGGTTATTGTGGAAAACTAATTGCAAAGTCCTGAAATTTTCACATGAATAAATTTTTATTTGTAAGTAAGCTGGTATTGGTTATGCTGTTATCCAAAGTAATAATAGAAGAATTTGGAAGATACTTAGCAGAGGCTTAAAGGTGGAAGAGGTGGTGGGTTTGGTGAAGGCTGGGTGGGGGGTGCATCTAGGAAGCCTTTGTTTGTTTCCTTGCACCACCGTCTTCTACGAAATGTAATGGAGGACATAAAAGAAGCCTGGCTTTAGTTCTAGCTTTTGTCTTTAGATTTGTGCCTTTTTTTTTGTGTCTGGCCATCAGACGCAAGCATGCATGTTATGAATATTTAACCTGTTAAAGCTGGGTCTATCACAAGATATTTAACTACTGCTTTTAAAACAATAAACAGTTTAGTAATTGTTCTTAAATTATCTAGTTCTTGTGAAATCTCCCTCCTTTTCCCTCATTCTCTAAGTCATATCCTCGCAGCTGCATCCTTTCATTATATTTAATATTTCAGTTATACAAATGAACTCATTTTGGCCATGAAAATGAGAGAAAACAGCAAGGAGATCCCATGTTTTTTTCTTGACTTGCCACAAGATACAGTCATGCCATCTCATTCTCTACCTTGAGTGGGCTAGTTGCAGCATTTCCTTCTGTTGCAGTAAGCTTTCTGATGCTTTCAATAAACAAGACTTTGGTAATAATGCATGCTTCAAGTAAGCAATGAAGAAAAATTTTGTGTGGTTTCTCCTACATCTTGTGGTATGAACTTGCTGTTTTGTACAAGAAGCTTCATGCAAAAGTACCTGTATGACAAAGCTCCAGGATGTGTCTCTTCCTGCATGAAAGGATGAGAACATCTGCAGCACTTTGAGGACAGAGGAGCAAAGGAAGGAAAAATGAAGATGGGGAGCATGTCTGCCTCAAAAAATGTATGTGTGAGTAAAGAGGAAGGACACAAGAAGGTTGTGGCTGTTTTTCTCCAAGGAGCACTCAGCTGGGATCTGAGCCACCTGGAAACTGCTTCATTGTCTGCCACAGCTCTCAGCTGCTGTGCTAGTCCTCTTTACGTGTATGAGTCTTAAAGAAGCTGAAGATGTCTGCCTTGGAATGCCATCTGCATCTCTCCTAGCACCAAACATATTTTTCTTCTTGAAAGAGGAGAGGCTTTGATAGCCTTACTTGCTTGAGTGCTGGTTCAGAAAAGGCTTTCTGTTGCTGGCATGTTTTGTTATATAGACATTAATGTGGCTTTTAGTTCCCTCGGATGTTGATGAGACTAGAAAACACTTGTGTTCATAATAGCTCCTAAACTGTTTGGATTATCTGCAGTTTGGAAGCCAAGTGGTAAATCATGAGGAGAAATAAAGTGTTAGTGCTGCATATATTGACAGGCTTTTCTGTGCACAGATGGAAGGGCCATAGCCCCTCCATAAACTGGCTGGAGTGGAGCACAGGCTATCAGGTCATTACAGGTGGTTGTGTCCTGGACCTGATAACTTGTTTCTGATGCCGTACTGGGAATGTGAGGGATGCTGCTTCTTGCTTCCAGGGCCGTATACCAAAAGGATCCAACACCTGGGCTTAGCCACTTCCTGCAGCAGCCTCTATGAAGGAAGAGTTTCTTGCCTGCACAGGCAAAAATAAATATATAAATAAATGATGGAGCAGAGAAAGAAGGAATGTGCTTTACTTGAGATATTTCATTACATTTCTGATTGTCTTATCTGTGGCCTCAGAGATAAGGCAGCCTCAAGCTGGCTTAAAACCAATTGTAGTTTCTCCTCTCTGCTCCTGCAGTAGTCTCTTTTATCCTTACAGCCAAGATCTGATGCTTCCTTCACAGGCCTGTGTTTCTCAGGCGTCCCTTCCAATCCTTAAGTATCAATCTAGGATAAGTGTGATAATCTACAATCCAAATCTTTGCTGAAAATTAATGATTATTTTTTTTACATCAATTAAAAATTGATCCCTGGCCTCATAGGTACGTAATTGTATTTTTACTTACTTCTTGACCCTGTGTTTATCCTTTTAAAATCGCTGTTGCAATAGCCTGTTCCCACAGAATGGTCTGTTCCTTTCTTAGGGCGTTGGCCGTAGCAGGATGCAGCCCTGTTGATGTGAGAAAAGCACTCCTAACTGAGGGAGGTCTCCTCTTTGAGCTTCATGGATAGTGGTGGAAGGGAGTACTGTTTTCCATGGAACATAGCCTGGCTATTTCTATGGTGCTTCAGCGATGACTTCTGGCTAATTATCTTAACTGGCCTTGAATATCTTAACATTGTTTTTATCAGCACTGCTTCATTTTCCCACGTATCCTGGCAGCTGAATCATCCTTGCCAACTGGACAACTGGGTGGATAATGTCCTTTATGGTTTTTATATCTGCACTCTCAAATTTTATCAAAAGCACTTAATATACGTGTGACACAATGCAGAAAACTAAACACTGTGCTAATTTTTGTGGTGTATTAGTAAATGAAATAGTCTATTATTCTTTGAGATGTGTAGAAAATAAAACTTTATTTAAGGGCTGAATTGCTTATATATGGAGAGGAGTAGGTATCAGTAGAGAGTACTAGTCCAGCTGTATTGTAATAATGCACACAAATCACTGCATCCTCTTCATTAAATTTCTGATCCCTAGGGATAGCCTGAAGCAGCTAGTTAGCTCTGTTCCTCTAGCACTACAAAACAAGATGCTTGGATCAGATCCTTAGCATTGTGATTATGGGAATTGGCAGCAAAGTCAGCTCAAGGA
Organism: Phasianus colchicus; assembly: GCF_987193195.1. Classification (NCBI taxonomy): domain Eukaryota; kingdom Metazoa; phylum Chordata; class Aves; order Galliformes; family Phasianidae; genus Phasianus; species Phasianus colchicus. The sequence goes on from NC_143436.1 coordinate 23,899,880, forward strand.
GGAGTTACCACTCCTGGTCACCTCCCTAAGCCCTCACTGGTGTGTTATTGCTCAGTTTGAGGCTACAAGTGCAGCCAGAGCTCTTGTTTGTGGTGTTTCTGTGAACTGTATCACTAAACTGAACTGACCCAGGGGTCAGGGCAGGGCTGGCAATGCAGACCCTGCCGTGTAACCCTACCTGATGCTCCAGACCTAGCTAAGATAAAATTGTTGGTGTTATCCCAGATGATATATGCATTCTATAGAAACTGTGCATTTAATATCAAAATACTGGTTTGGACGTGTTGAGATATGATAACGTCAATTTAATTTCTTAGATTATGGAGCAGATTAGACTGCAAAAGACTGGGATGCTGACTTAGTTGTCAGCTGGTTTTCTGCTGCTGACGTGAGGCACGGTGCTCCTTTCAGCACAGACAATAAATGATCATCCATGTAAATAATAGGGAGTTCTCTTTTTAACCTCTAGTGTGTTGGCAGGCTTTTGCTCTAGAAAGAAATGCTCGTGGAGTGTCTTTCATTCTTTTCCACAACCAAATGCACATTTTCAGGTTTTTGTGGATAATGAGTATAGAAATCTTACCTGTCAGACTTTTCAGTGTTTTAATTGGGGCAACCTGATCTGCGTAGAACTTGGTATTTAAAAATATCAGAATAAGAAATGAGAATTTAATGATTCTTAAAGAATTAACAAGGAAAGCATGCAGCTCATTTAAAATTACACTGAATAGTCATAAAAATAGCAGGACTGATGGGAAAATGCCATGGCCAAACCCTGAGGAAGGCTATGATATTTCACCTCGTTTGCAAGCTCACCGGCAGCAGAGCATTTCAGAAGGCCTTTGGACCTTTTTATTAATGAAAATTTAGCTCTTTCTTCCATTGAATTAATCTAAACTCCATATATGTATCTGCCTTAGCCGTCCTAACTTTGTCTGTTACACCTCTTTGCTGCCCAAGGGAGGTGCCATCCACCTGCACTGCACCCAGCCCTGGACTTCGCTTCTTGCCTGTGCTCCGGTGGTTCAGAATGAACTGCAGCCTCGTGCTCCTGCCTGCAGTGCTCCTCCAGCCCCAGTGCTGGCACAGCGACCAGAGAGCATTTCATTCTCTGCTGTGTAAGCCATTAATTACTTTACAGGACCATCCGTGGGATTACACAGTTGTCAATTCAGTATGACAGCAGACCCTGGCACAGTGTTAATTTCTTAAGGTAGTGTATTTCAGTGTTAATACTTTATATCAATCAATGCTTCCGCATTAGTTAGCTCTAGCATTCATTTAATGTGGAGTTCACATTTGTCAGTTGTGAAGGGAAAAAAGTGTATTTGACTTCCAGAAACGCAAACTGCAGGAGCAGTTTAGGAAAAGTAACTTCATGCAGCTGACTGCTGCGGGCTTTGCCCATCCTTGAGCACTGCACTCAGCAGCACCTGCCCAATGGCCACAGCTGCACAAACCCAACTGGAAAGCCAGGACTTCATGGATAGGCAGTCAGTATGTTACAGACTGAGACAAAGAGTGCCTCCTTCGGCATGGTCTGCCTCAGTGGTAGGAAAAGATGGTGTTCCTCAGCCTCCAGCATGTGCCCCGTGCTTCAGCCAGCACTACAACTCTGCTCTGAGAACACAGTCAGTCCGCGGGCATTTCTGTTCTCAAAGTGACACTTAGTTTTTCATTTCGCAAAGAGGGCACCATTATCTGCTCTTCAAAAAGTAAACCCATGGCATTTTTCACAGGTTTGCTACTTTTCACAAACTGCTGCTCATTGCACAAGGGGCTTGGCTGTAAGGCCTTCCTCCCGCTCAAACCCTCTTGCTCAGATGAGCAAATGCAGAGTGACTTAAAGAGAAAGGATGGGTTGTAGCAAAGCTTCAGCTCCCTCATATGACATTTGTTCAGCCATCCAAGCTTTCATAAACCACATTATTGTTTCGTAAACCGTGTTCCTACATCTCTTTGTTGTCTTTTGTCATGCTCTGAAAAAATAAACTCTTTCCCCTTTCAACCAGAAAAAAAATCTTTTATTAATAACATTTATCAACAAAACCATTTTTATTTTACCTTTTAGATCTAGGTGACTGCTCTGCAGCCTCAAATAGGAGCCACCCAAGCAGGCACTGACACCCTGAATGCATTGACCCTGTCACAACTGCCCCACTCCTCAGTGAGATGCTGATGTGCATGCCCCTCCTGCTCCAATCCACTGAAACAGCCCTTTGAGACCTTTTCTCCTGGGCAATCCCTGAAGCTGACCTTGTGTAAAGGAGCCCTGCACTATTTACTCCCCATTATCTAGCTAAGTCAATGCAGTAAGATTAGCCAAAAATGGAGGTCAGTCCCCAAAGCACCAGTACATAAAAGACTTCTCTTCCTGATACTCTACACAAGGCAGCAACGTAACACAACAGGTTTTGTTTCCTTCCTCCTGACCTACACATCCAATAAACAGGGATGGGGAATCTGGCCACCATCTTTCATGAGAAAATAAATGACAGCTTTGAAAGCCTCAACCAAAGTGACTCGGCAGATGTATTTCTAACAACTGCCTGTCCGTGTGGAACGAGTTAAGGGACTGCAGCCCCTCAGCAGTCCTCCTGTTGTCAGTGGGAGTCCCACCACTTACCACTGGAGCCAAATTTCACTGTATGCAAAATGGGTTGAAAAGAACAGAAAAACTCTACAGGATAGTAATTAATGATCATTTAGAACAGCAAAATAAGTGCTTCTCATCACTGCATCACCAGTGTCACCACTGTGTCATGTCAGTTCCCCCTGCACATGCAAATAAAAATCAGTTATAGGCTGCTGCAATAGTAACAAACATCAGCAAATGCCAAAGGCTGCAATCTTAGCACATTCATTGGAAACCTCTTACATAACTTGCATAATTTAAATATTTACAAAATATAAACTTTCTCATCTTATCAAAAATAGGTCTTTGCACATTTAAACACAGAAATCCTTTCCCGTGATGCTTTTTTAAACCAGAAATTGTATCACTGCATAAAAATAAACAACCTTTTTCAGATGTAAAATAGAATTCAACCAACATATGGAGGGGAGAAAACATTATTGATTACAATTGAAATATTTTAGTGGTGTGAGCCAATCCTTCAGTGACATTGCGCATTGAACTGATCTGGGATACTAATGAAAAGTTCTATTTGTAGCTCCTATAAGAGAATGTGATTGAAGTGTTAAAAATCTCTCATTTTATGACAGATTTATTTGGGCTGAGTTTCACATGGCTGTGAAAATGCTGGTGAACCCCAGCAGGATGGCTGAAGATGGCAGGTTAACACACACAGTCCAACACTGGGGCGGTGATGGGTTGACTGCAAACTGTGAACTTGGGTGCCGAGGAGATACCAGCGAGGGACTGCACTTCCCTCAAATAACCAAGCTGTATTTCTGTCCCTCCTCAGACCTGGCCTTTGTGCATTTGAAAAACAACTTGTACAAGACCCTGAGGTTGCTGGTTGGCACGCCATGCTCACCACATTCACTGAACTGTGCTCCAACCCCCCCCAGATGTGGGCACAGTTTGCTCCAGGCCAATGGGCCGTCCTCTCCTATCCCACCTCTCCATAGGCACACACATTACCAGGAGCTACCAGGTACCAGGAGCTCTTCTGCACATCACACAGAGAGCTTTTCAAAAGGTCACTAAGGAAATGCTTCAGGATGAACAGAACATATAGCATTCCTGTATCTTATTTTTTTTTTGTAAGACTGGTAGAAATGAGTCATACAGCAGACCCATCTGATGTGTCTTACAAGCCTCCTAGATCTTCATCTTTTGGCTGATAAGATCTTGGGTTCTCCGCACTGTACCTGCCGACCACATTGATCTTCAAGATGTTGTGGCTATTCAAGTCCCAAAGAGATTTTAACTCTAAAATGGAGATGGCTCAAATGTGCCACTGGGAGTCTGTTGCTGTGACTGTCCCTGTGTGCAGGCTGCTCTCTACTCGTGGCTTTCATACACCACCTGTTTGGAGCATGCCCTGTTTGGCGATGCCCGTTCCCCCGGAGGCGAATCCCTCATAATCCCTGTCTCTAACTGCTGTCTGCATGGCAGCTGTGTGCACAGCCCGCTGTGGGGCGATTTGGCTGTTTCCGTGCTGAGCCCTACTTGCAGGTGTGTACGTCGGTCATGGTCTCGCACCGCCGGCAGCGCACGTAGCAGCACCAGATGAACTTGCACTCACACCTCTCCACGTGTCTGACCACGTGCGTGTTGTACCCGCGCCCGCAACACAGCAGGTTGCAGCCATCGGGTCCATCTGATGTGCGATTGCATTCCCTGCCCTGAGTCCCAGGGATGCCCAGTTTCTGATCTTCAACGCAGTAATTGGGCGATTTGTACACATACAGCAGGTCTTCTTTCTGGATTGGTATTTTTCTCTGGCTCTTCTCTTTCCTGCGTAACTTTCTTTTCAGCTTGTCTGATATCTGTATGCTGTTTTCATACTTATCCTTTAAAAACCGGCCAATCTTTTCAAAGGAGGACATGGTTTTCCAGCAAGTTTTCACAGCGCACGACCCAGAAACACCGTGACACCGGCAGTCCACTGACATCAGCTTTGCTACAGCCTGAAATCAAAGGGAGAAGACATTTGGACGTAGTCTTTCATTCATTGGGAATACGGCCCGATACCACTAACCCAGATGTCTCTAACTATTTAGTACTGCTAGTGCCAGCCAGACCACAGAAAGGTGCATTTTATGAACCAGGTTTCTACCTACAGACTTCCAGCACGAGCAACCCAATGGCAGAATGATTGAGGTTGGCAGGGAGACCTGACACAACCTCTGCTCCAGCAAGGATGCCCGGTGCAGTGTGCCCAGGTCCACAACCAAGCAGCCATTGAAGATCTCTGAAAAGGAGACTGCACAGCCTCTGGGCAGCCCACGCTGGTGCTCAAAAGATCTCCAGAAATGACCTACATATACACCTTGCAATGGCAATAACCAAGGAATATCTAAACGCCAATATTAGAAGTTTGTATTTCTCACTAGCTTTTCTTTCTGAATAGCAAATGGCTCTTGTGGGGAACAGCAGGAAGGGAAGCAGCATAAGGACAGCTAACAGCACCATTCCTGAGATGGAAAAGAGTTAGATTCTGTGACATCTTCTAAGGGTGCCTTGAGGCTACCATCCAGATCACCAGTCACAATGCAGTCTGTGACCAGTGACAGGAATGGCTTGAGGTGCCTTAGGAGCGTCTGTGTGACCAGTGTATCCCAGCAGCTGAACCCACAGATTCCTGGAGTGCCCTGGAGCACGGTAAGTGGGTACTTTCATCCCTGAGCTGCAGGGAAAAGCCATGGAAGGAGACACTGCGGCTCTGCAGAAAGATCTTCAGCTCAGTCTTCCGTAGTAAATCTGAGGTGTTTCTTATAGTGACGAACCCCTCATCTTGAAATGTAGCATACACATACTGCAATGGATTTCCACTGATTCCAGTGCCCTTAAATGGGCACACATCTATGCTCAGATGGATGCAAGCAGTGGGCTGCACAACAGCTATCCAGCCAGCAGTGGGAATCTGCAGCCTGTGTTAAGTTTTTGTAACACGCAAGAATTTTGGCACATTTTATATGAAAGCAAGACTCCAAGAACTTGAAACTGTAAACAAGCAATAACTTCCTTTATCTGGGACTGTAATTCAGACAGTTAGCAGGCAACCAGCATCGTACTTCCTTCTAGAATAGCTAATAGTCATGGTATAAAATTATACAGTTAGTCTTGTGATACACTGCAGTTAGGAAAAAGTTAAGGAAAAAAATAATTGCATACAAGATATAGCAAAAGAATAAGGTATTATAATTTGTGCTTTGTTTTACCTTTTCATTTTTTGCATTCTTTGTAGCCATCTGTGGGCTCACATGGGCTGATGGTTAATAGCGTGTAAAGCCATGCTACACTGTTCCTTTTTATTGGCCTTCTGTCTCACATTTCTTTTCCAAAATAAAGGTAGTTAGAAAACGTAATGGAAAGAGAGAATTTTAGTTTTTCTTAAAACTTCTCATGCAGAAAAGCCAATACAGATTCAAAATATTTTTCTATGGAGGAAACATTATTTCTTACAAAGGAGGGAAAAAAAAAATAATTAAAAAAAATCATGCTGTTTATTAAAGCTCACCCGAAATCTTCAGCTTCAGCACCCAGTAACACAGACAGTAACCACTGACAGTCTATGTTTTCATCAAAATATCTTAGGAAAAAAAAGGAGAAAAGAAACCCATCTAACACTCTTAAATTTCCTAGGGGAAATCAGTTGAATTTGTACCTGTTCTCAAGTCCAGATCCTGTGTTGAGAGCAGAGCCCTGGGAACCTTGAAACTGATCATAAATATTATAGGCAATTTACAAACAGAAGGGATTTAACAGTTTTCCAATTTCTAATGATCGTTTATTTGCACCACAGCAAGTAACTGAAGTGCTGAAGTAGTTTGAAACCACATTGTGCTGTAAGTCTTGTAGTTACAGATGCAATGTTAGTCTTCACTGCAGCATGACAAGGTGCTAACTAGGGAAGAAACGATAGAATGGGAAGAAACACAGGGTTTGGTTTGAAGAAGAAAAATGTACTTCAAAGTCTGCTATGACAAGACACAGTAAAACCTGGATGAGGGAGAATGATTCAGACATTGTCTGGGGAAGTCCTGAACGTATCTGCCGGGTGTTAATGGAGAGTGACTTCCATGTGGGCAGCTAGTCCAGCAGTGACACTCAGGAGTCTTTCTCTGAGGATAAATTAATGAAAACTAAAGAGAGACAGATTCTAAACAGGAGTGGAAAATGATATTGGAGTCTTGGGTTAATGTCAAAGTATAAAAAAACAGCATACATTAGCTATATATGAAACATCAGACCAGTGTGAATGCTACCAATATACATCTGTGTGGAGTCATTGAGAATATATGCTGCAATCACAAACATTGGTATTCTTGTTCAGCGTGGCTTTGGCTTCTTCCATAAAGTTTTGATGTAATCTGCTTTCAAATGATTGATGGTGTCATCACAGTTGTGCTTGACCCCAGGTTACTGCTTCCCAGCTGCTAGAATAGGCAGGTTTTCTGGTTGGACACCAACATATTTTGGGCCAACTCTGCTGACAGTCCTGCAAGCTGACATCTTGCTTTGGCTGATTACAAAACACAGGCCTGGACCTCAGGCTGTCATGTGATCTCCATTAACAAAAGTTGAACATCTGGCAAAATTTAGAGACTGGGAATCTTCTTTTGCTTTTTTCTCGGAAACAAATCTAATCCAGTGCCTACAGAGCTGACACAGCCTTCTGTGAGGACGTGGCTACAACACACTCTAGTGCCCAGAGAAGCATAATTTCCAGCTTCACTCCCCAGCTGGTGCTTGGTGTCACATCTCTAGGTTCACATGGGGAATATTTTCAGTTATTCATGAAATACTGGGACAGAAGTCTTCCTAAATAGCAAAACTTCAATACAGATGTTAGGATGCACACTGCTGATCACACAAACACAGTGGACACGTGTCTACCAGTACAGGATGGGACATTTTTTTGGTTTCCTTAGGTTGGTCATGAAACCAAGAAGGCTGTTTGCTTGTGAGAAATGAACAGCGTAGAACCAAGACAGGTCTACGATGGTCATATTCAACCACAAGCCCACATGCTTGCCTTTTGCTGACCCTAAGTTGTGTTGGTGCTGGCAGAAGAGAAGAGTTAAAGTGTTAAACTGGACATAGTGATCAACACTGGTCTGTGTTAAAAAAATAACCTAAAAGAAGACCATTTTTAGGTGACTTCCTTTCACTGATCTGATGTAATTAAGAGAGGGAGTGACATGGGGAGGGAAGGTGTGGCTGCAACAGGCAGATGGGCAGAAAGCAGAGATTTGGCTGCAGCTGAGTGTCAGCGGAATTGTAGTCTGTGTACCCCTTACTGCCAATCACTGCTGAATAACTCCAGGTCAAACCCTCTGTTTGCAGTCCCTATCCTCAGCTGCGAAGCTGGGACTGTGACCACCTGCTTTGCAGTGAAAACCAGCAACAGCAATCAAATATCTTAATTTAAGGCACGGATAGATGAGGAATACTCATGAAGATGAGCACATATTCTAATGGAGGTATAACACTCAAGAACAGTTGCAGACCACTATCAATCCTCAAGTACCAATAAAAATAAACCCTCTGAGGAGCTAACCTATTTGCATGTGAGAAGATGAGTCCTCCAGGTCAACACACTTCACTAGTGTGTAATTGAACAGGAATTTTTCCATCGGTGGAAAAATATTAATACAGTAGTACCTATCTTTTTTATAAGGCAGCTCACATATGCATATCTGTGTACACTGAACATTACAATGCCAAAAGATGAAGAATAATTATCTTATAGCAGAATAAGGAATGAAATACGGACCTTTTGATATAGTCCAGGTTAGTATTATAAATAAAGCACAACTCAGTCAAAGTATCATTACTCTTTTAGAATTGATATACCTTGGACTTAACTATGAAATGTAGAGATATAAAATGGGAAAGGAACAAGAGAATTCTCTGCATACCATTTCCATGAGTTACTCCAAACAAACAGTATTGTCCCTGGAAGATTGCTCTTGCAAGACACACAACCAGGAACATGATAGTATTTATTACAAAAGGTCATAAGGTACCAAAATGTATTGCAAAACATCCTTTCTGTAAGCCCCCAAACATGAAGGTCAGCATTTTCCAACATCTAGTCAAGGATTTTGAAATTAGAAGAATGAAGAGTTCTGCTAAACTTCACTTCAGTTAATATCACTACTAAAAATCCCAAGGACCAACAATAAATGTTCTCTTTCATCCTGGACAATGGTCAAAATATTTACTTCAGCCTACAGCTTGCTATTAAGTTACAAAATATTTATGCATGGAAGCTAACTGAATACTTTGCATATTTTCATCCACGATAACGAACAGTAAATACACCAGTGCTAGAAAACCATCAAAGCTAAGGATCTTCAGGCTTGCAGTGGATGGTGGGTTTTTCTTTTAAGTGAAGTTAACTTGGAAAAAAAATGATCACATGCATCATATGCACCACATTTTATGAGAAGCCTGAAACCCTACTATGTCCTCAGGACCTGATGGACCCTGATGGGTCACTGTAGATGAGCTGATCCAACTTAAAAGACATTAGCTTCAAAAGAGAAGCTTCTTTTCTAGTTTAGGGAGATGGCAGTGTGCTCTCTTTAAAGCTAACGTGACCCCAAACAGCAGGGCTGGCCCATCTGCGGTGGGCTGTAACCCAGTGTGGGTATGAGTGAGCTCTGAGTACAAGGGTGGTGCAGGAAGAATAGATGCTGTCACTGAAGGCAAGAGGACAGCAAATTGCTGCTGCTGCTGCTAAGTAAGAATAGAGGTAGAAGAGAGAACAGGGCTTCAAGGAAACAATCTGTGTCACTGCCACCTAAACTCAGAAATAACATCTCTTTTCCTCCAGAGTACATCAAGTGTCTTGCAGTTTGTTTCCAACATCTCCACTGTCACACTGATCTAAGAAAATGGCACTCTTTCACAGTTTTGTTTTACTGATTTCCACAAATTCAGTTCTTTTCCTAAGTCTCTGGAATGGGAGACACAACAGAAGTCTCAGTGTACATGAAATGCAGATTGGCAGGAGCAGACCAAAATGTCACTGTGGATTGTTGTTCTCTTTCTAATGACAAATATGACCATTAAAATAAAAATCTATATCTGTATTACATGCTAAATAACGTGAGTTTAAAGAGAGATTATTTTCTGGAGATTTTTACCTCCTCCCTTAATCATTTCTCTCTACAAATGCGACTAATAACCTCTTGCTCTTTTTCTAATGAATAACCACTTAACCTCCTCCCCTTTTGTTAATATCCCCCACTACACAATGCTAACCACCATCCCTTGGAGATGATTTTGCTCGCTGGCATCCAACTGAACTTAAAGTAACTGTTCTCAGCATCTTCTTAGTTTTCAAGTTTATTTCATAGAATTGGAGAATGGTTTGGGTTGGAAGGGCCTTAAAGCCCACCCAGTCCCAACCCCGTGTCACAGACAGGGCTGCCACCCACCTGCTCAGGCTGCCCAGTATCTCATCCAACCTAGCCTTCAGTGCCTCCAGGGATGGAGCATCCACAGCTTCACTGGGCAGACTGTCCCAGGGCCTCACCACCCTCTGAGTAAAGAATTTCCTCCTAACATATAATCTAAATTGCCCCTCCTTTAGTTTAAAGCCATTCCCCTTTGTCCCATCACTACACTCCCTGATATTGAGTATCTCCCCCTGTTTCCTGTAGGCTCCCTTCAGCTGCTGGAAAGCTGCTATAAGGTCTCTCCAAAGCCTTCTCCATGCTGAGCAACTCCAACTCTCTCAGTCTGTTTTGATAGGAGGTCTTCAGACCTAAAAAGGGTGTATGTCTCTCAAAGATTTTCTATTTTTCCAACAATATAACTTAATTAAATAAAATATATTACCTCATAACATGTAAAAGTAAGTTTACTTTAAAACAGCTTGCAGTGGTACCACCGTGGTTCTTTTTTGAAATGTTGGCTTACTGTGGCTATTCCCAAACCGTATCTGATAGGAAAGTTATTTTCTATAAAACACAGCCATGCTTTTTCTGAAATTTCAGACTTACAATGTCAGCCAGCAAGTGTGAACAATATGTTGTCCAAAACCAGAGGGTTACCATTTCTTTTCTTCAGTTACAGCAGTGCCACTGAGCAGAACAGATTTAAAGAATTACAGGGCCAGAGAGAGCCATCAAATGCTTATGAAGTCAAAAACTCCCGTGTAAAGCAGGGAAACTAATTTTAGAGCAAGAACCAGAATGCTCCGTCATTGCAGATGTAAACCTCAGCCACCTGATTTTGGACTCACATCACCTGTACTGGCTATTCCAGCCCCATTTATTGGGATTCTCTGCAGACCTGCACAGAGGAACCAGTGTCCCACACTCATGCGCTGTGTGATGGCAGGAACACTAACTCTGCTAGCAGGGCTTTAAATTCTCCTGGAAGAAGAAGATCTATTTGAAGCCAACCTTCTCTCTTTGCCTCGGTTAGTGCCCTAGCCAGCGGGCTGCTTTAAAGTAGGACCCATCTTTCAAAAGAAAGGGTTAAATCTCCTTTTCCTCATTGATCCTACATTATTGCCCACAGATAAGGACCCCAGACTGTGGATCCCAAATGAGTGATGATCTCCAGTGAGTCTGTTCATTCATCATTAGAAAGAATTAAAAACCCAAGCAATAACAGATTACAGATAATAAGGGAAAAAAATCTTCAAGTAGTATTCTGATAATGAAACTAGTTAAAGTTTGCTATGCAATAGAGTATCAATTATCTATTATTTGTGAGCACCTTGACCAGCACTCCAGAATCAACTTGTATTTTGTGGATTTTATCTGAACCCACAAAGTTTACTTAGTTAAGAACAACTTGATTCTGGTTTTGTAAGTGTTGACTTTGGAAGAGTCAGCCCAGTTCTTGCTACTTGTACCTGCAGTCAAGGACCAGTCTCACTTGACTGATGCCATTAGTGAACAGAACGAAGCTACCATGGCTTCCATGCTCAGCAGCAACACGTACCTGCCTCCCAGCCTCGTTGTTGTGCAGGTTCATCGCCAGCAGCCCGTTGCCACTTTTTCCTGACGCATTCCTGATGGGTGCATCCAGGAAGCTCCTGCTGAAGGACATCCCGTAGTGGATGTCATCGGAGCAGCCACCCCAGTGCCAGCCCTCGCTGGCCGAGCCCCCGCCCTGCAGCTTGGTGTCACAGGAGCACTCAGTCACGTTTCCTGCGCTGCAGGAGCGGGTCACAGCATGCACCAGCCCTGCTGCCGTCACTGCATACACAAACGCGGACTCCTTCGTGCCTGCAAGGCAATGCAGGGCTGTTAGCTCACGGCTCCCTCGCACTGCATCCTGGCGGAGCTGAGGGAACCGATTTTACCAGCCAGAACATTATTAAAAGGGAACAGTTCTCAACTTAAAGTTGTCACAGCTTGGTCTGCAGAGTTAATTTGTTTAAAGAAGCCATCAATATTTACACCCAGAAAAAGACTTCAGTGCCTATTCATGTGGCTGTGCTATTAATTCTGCTGCTTCTGGCTGCTTGATTCTTGGTAACTGCTTTCTAAATCTGGTTGGGAACTTTATTGGTCAATGAAACCTTTGAGCCAATTAAGCTTTAATCAAAACAAAGCACAACAAAAAATCCTCACCCAGCTAAACCCCTCTTACTCTTTGCCCACTCTGATTTTCACTGTTTGTATCAATTGGATGAAGAAGTTAGTTCAGATCTTGGAGGATGAACTTCAAGATGTCAAGATCCCGGGGTAATTTGGTACGAAGCCGAAATGTACTTCATTTTCAACTGAGCAAACATCGAGGTTGCCATAACACACAAAGCATACAGCCCCCTAATTCTTAAATCAGGCAGTAGTTGGGATGGCACAAGAATATGTTGGCCAAGTGCGCCTCTAAGGGTAACCTGGCCATGGCAAGGATAGCAGCTCACAAAGCTGTTATCTGCTCCTGCTATATCTGCTATATCCAAAGAATCATGGACACACTTGCTTGGACCTCTCCAGGGATCCTGGCACAAGTGGCACACAGCACCATACACTCTGTAAGCAAACCTAAAACCAATCCCCAGCTACTAACTGCAGATAACATTTCCCTGTGCTAATTTCCACTGTTGTAAAAACACCCTGCTATTCCCAGTCCCAGTACTCCTGCTCATCAACTGGAACCTTCTTGCTCCTTTTTCTTTTCCATGTCAGCCTGTGGTGCCAGTTCCATCACAAAACCTTTCCCTGGGACACAACAGTGGCTCAGCAACGTCACACAGCTGTGGGGCTTTAGTGGCAGTTTTTCCCATTGGCCAGAAGGACAAACCAGCAGTGCAACCAGCCACATAAAGAAGAGTGAAAATCTTGCTCCCCTCCCCATTTTGGAAAATATATCTCTTTTTATTGCTTATTTTATGATTTTTTTTCCCACTCCTGTAGTATAAAGCGATGATTGCACAAAACTGGGACGGGGTGCTGCAATACTTAATGGAGCTCACGTCGGTGGCTGTGCTGAAATCAGCGAGCAGCCCTCAAAGGAAGCCCGTAGAAGTAAGGCTCTCAGACTGCCATTCCATACAAACACAAACTCCCTTTTTGCGTGTAAATCTCAGCAGTTCCATCATCAGTTCATGCGGTGGGAGCAGTGCTGCTCTGGCTGTGCTGAGCGCTACCTCTGACCCAGTGCATGTGCTACGTTTTAAAGTAATTCCTGTTCAGTTTGGGGTGTGAGCAGATTTCTACCTGCAAGCAAGCACCTTTTTGAAACCGTGTGTCACCCATTTAGCAATCGTGACACAAGTAAGGGCACAGCAACCTCAGCCTAAGAATAACATTTCAACATAGTTAAGTAGATCTACTTCAAGGCGCCGTCATCCCCGGGAGCGTGAAGCAGAGGATGACAACAGGTAGCAGCAGCAGCTCGGCCAGACAACGCGGGCAGCCCTCGGGGCGACACTCACCGCTGTTCAGCTGCTGCCCGAAGGCGGCGGGCGGGCGGCGCGGGGCGGCGGGCGGCGGGCGGCAGTCCCAGCGCTCGTGTCGGAACTGGCTGCGGCACTCCTGGAGGCCGAGACGCGCTCCCTCCCGGATGGCGGGCACCAGCTCCGGCTTCTGCCTGCACAGCTCCTGCTGCCCGGGGCTCAGCGGAGGGCTGGCGCAGCCCGGCTTCTCCGGCCCGCCGGCGGCCGCGATGCCCAGCCACCTGCGGAACAGCCCCGTCAGCGCCGGGACCGGCGGACCGGCACCGCGCTGCCCCGATCCCCGCATCCCCGCGCCCGGCTACTCACATCCATGTGCCGCCCGCGGCGCCGGGGCAGAGGGCGAGCAGCATCGCCGCCCGCAGGAGACTCCGACCGAGGGCGGCCCCGCGCCCCATGGCCGCGCATCGAGCCCCTACTCGGCTCCGTCCTCCGCGGGGACAGCCCGGGTCGGCGAGGAGGGCGGCGGGCGGGGAAGCATCGGGAGAGCTTTATTCCCTTCAAGGTGAGAAAGTTGGGCTTGATGCTTTCCCCCGGGCCGCTCCCGGCTCTGCCTCCTCCGGCCGCGCATTGGCCGCCCGGGGAGCGGGGCGGGCCGGGGCGGGGAGCGGGGAACTGCGCACCGATCCGCACCGCTCCGCACCCGCCGCCCGTTCCTCTCTTCCTCCGGGACTGAAGCTCCTGGGGGCATGCTGGGGGAGTGCAGGCGCCGCGGGGTGTGCTGCAGGCATTGGGCCGCAGCGATCATGCACAGAAAGGAGGCGTAAGGAGAGGTGGTCGTAAATCAGAATTTTTCCCACAGGTTTTATTTAAATTTCCCAGTGCTTTCGTAGTGCTCGATAACTGGCCGTAGAGCCAGCATCACTGCTCATTTGCCCAGTCCTGTTAACTTCGTTCTAAGACTTATCAGCTAATTTAGTATTTGCTAATCGCTTGTGCAAAGTCTTGGGCAGAAAGCTACCCTCAGCTCATGCATGCAGAACATCATCGGCACCCGGGGCTTCCAGGTCTGCTTTGCTCCGATGTATGTGCACTGCACACAGCCCGTGTCACAGGGCAGCTCCGGGCAGGCTCTGGTATGGCACAGCTGTAAGTGAATGACATAGCTCCTGCTGAATGACAATAGCACTAAGCAAAGAGCAAAATAAATCATCTCGACGGACAGTTTTTAAGAGCACGGCATGTAGAGAAATAATTGGATGAATGTGGTGTTCACCCTGCGTTTACTAGTGGATGTATTGAGATATTTCAAGAGTGTTGGCTGGGGTACAATCAGAGCCATAAAACTGTCTCCTTCGTACTTCATTTGCCTACGCTTAAAGGGTCTCCACGGCATCGCTGGTGCTGGGCAGATTCCACATGATCCAACAAGTCATTCAAAGCTTCCATCGCAGCTCATTTCTCTGCTCTCAATTCCAGCCTGGTGAACATCTGCTTGCAGTTGCAGAGGAACTTTGTCCAGAGTGAGGGAAGGGACAGAGGACTACGCTGGGGCACAGGGAAAGGCCTGAGCCAGTCAAACTGCATGGGAGCCAGTCAAACAGTGAGGGAACTGCTCAGTTACCCTCACTGCTGCTTCCTGGCTCCACCTATCGAAGTAATTCAAAGCCCTGACCTGGCAATGCTGTATTTCTCATTCCCTTCTTAATCTACTTGTTGCATCAATCAGCTATTCTGATTATTTTTTTTCGGCCTTTTGTTTTAACTGGGTTCTTGTCTTGCTTTCTCTCTCTCTTTCTCTTTAATTAGTCTGGAGCCTTTGATTTTAAATTCCTATGTTTGAGATTTTGTCTAAAAGCTGCAGAATCTTATGTTCTAGCAAAAACTTACGTAAAAATTTATTTTAAAAAGCAGTGATTTGAAAAATTCCAAACTTATTTGTGTAAGATCTTATCCAGGATAACTTAAAAATTCTTTTCCCGGATCCCCTGTGCTGGGATCTGATTTTGCCTACATTCTATGCTATTGTAGCTATTAGGTAGTTAAGAAAATGTTTTGATTGTATACACTGGTGTAGAGTGAAACTGCAATTTGAAGGGCTGATGCTAAAGAGTACATATTTTGAGGGACCTCTGGGTATCTTTCAGTTCACTCTGTGTAGGATTGGAAGCAGGACAAGTTTTTCCACGAGCATCTGATTTTAAGAAGTTTGGATTGCTGTGTTTGTTTGTCCCAGCCATCCATCTGCCTCTCTTCCTGTTTCCAACCACTACACCTCTGCCCACAGCCCTGCACCTCCTTTCTGGCTGCAGTGGTGTGGTCATCCACCAGAACACCGGCCTCTTCCCTGCTCCTGTCCTCACTTTCCTCTCTGCCATTTGCATCATCTCTCTGCTTTGTTCCCTGGGCATAAGCAGCACAGCCAGGATTGGCTGGTGCTCCAGAGCACCTTGTTCAAGAAGGCCATTCCCTCCATCACAGACAGCAACACGAGTGTGGTACAGAGACTACGAACAGGGGTCCGACAGAGGTCAGTTACTGAGCATGAGTCATCAAAAATTGATGTAAATGAAGGAAGATAAATCTGGTTGATTGCTTATTTAAAGTTCATTGTCCAAGGTGGGGCTTTCTTTTCCTATTCATACTAAAATGCCCACAGTTTTCTGTTTTAAAAAGAAGACAATAAACTGTTGTTCAAGAAAAATCAAGAAGAAAAAAGAAGGAAATGTGTCTCAGTGGAGTGGCGTTTCCTGACTTGGCATTTATAAATGTGCTGTTTAATTATGATTAATATGATCTTGACAGAGTTGATTGCAGATATATATATATATTTTTTTATTTCACTTTATTCTTTGTTAGCTAAAGAAAAGCACTTCACTGTGTGGAATCTGTATACATAAGTGGATCACTCAGCAGATAATATATCTGGAAGCTGGATTAAATATCTCTTAATGCAGTTGATGGATACTGTTGTCACTATAACGAAGGCCTGCCGTCCCATTTACTAGGCACAAGAACCTCTAAAGTTAAACACTCTCATGTTTCCCTAAACAAGTCACCACTTTTGGAAGTTGTTTGGAAATTATTTTGGTTCAAGTGATTTTCTTTATTCTGGAACTTCTGATGCCCAAGCAGAGTCACCTAAATGTCAGCACCACTTGGCATTCTGCATTATCCCTCCCACACACATGGGCCCTACTGCCCCGGGGGGACAGCATCCCCTTATCTTAATGAACTGAGCACAAAGCCCACTTTCTAAACAGAAGTATTTCCCACATTCTCTAGATTAGGTCATTCCTTCAGGTATGAAATTAATTGTGTGTGGTGGCACAAATTACAGTCTTCTAACTCATCAAATATGCTTTCAGTCCACCTCTAGTCCACCGTGATGGCATCAGCCAGCATCAGGAGCCTGGAGGGTGCTGAGATCAGGCACTGAAGGAGCTGGAACCATTCCAGCATGAGGTGTTGTACTTAGAGCCCAAGTCTGTTGGCAGCAACATGCTCATCTGAGGAAAACTCCCAGACTGTTTCCAAGTATGGTGTACCAGCAGAACCAGGGTGGAGGATGCAGTGCTGCTCAGCCTTAAGTGTCCTCAGTTGGAAGGGACAAAAAGAGCTGTTGAGTTGGTGGTTTTAAACAGCTGTGAACTCACCTGACAGTGAATCATTCATTGCAGGACTGTACCCTGATGGCACAGTGTTCTCAGTTCCCAACACACAGATCTGCACATTGGGCACCTGCAGAACCTGATAGGCCCAGCCCATCCCAGCCTCCCCTTGCCTTGTCCCTGCCTCCATCCCCTTCCTCCTCGACTGTAGGAGGAAGCAAAGGTGTGCAGGGAGACCTGACATCTCAGGACAGGGTTCCCAACACCCCCACTGCAATATCTGTGAGGTTATGTCTCAGCAAACAAATTTTAGGCCTTCAGTAATGCCAGGCTGGCAGCAGAAGGGCAGACATTTGAATTTTGAATTCCCATTCCAAGCCCCCCAAGATCTCCTCTGTCCAGAGGTTTAAAATTGTTCTCAGTTTCACTATTTATTTATTTATGTCTTTTTTAGCTTATGTAGCCTGAAAGAATTTGCATGCATGGCTATTGTAGATCCAACACACTGAGTTTGCAGATGCCTGAAACAGCAATTGAAGTGCCTCTGGTTCATGGTGGCAGACAGAGACCTCACAAATACATGTAATGATTTAAAAGCCATCCCTTAATATTGTCTTTATAATCAGTGCACAGCACCAAATACAGACTCACATTTTCTATGTGCATTGTAAAAAAAGGGAAAAACAGGACTGGAAAGGCAAGGAGAAAACAGACCTCTCAACATCCTTTCCATTCCCTATTAATGTTCATGAGATCTCCAAGGAAGTCTCCTGGAGCCAATAACTTCAATGCCCATTGCTGAAGCAGTTGCAGAGCAGCTCTGCTGGCAATCTACTGGTGGTGGTGATGCACTGCCAGAGGGCTGGGCCTATGGCAGGGTAGGCTCAGGCTGGCTTTGGAGTCCAGATGGTCCTTTCCAGCATTCACAGAGAAGCTGAGATCTGCTTGCATTCTGGAAGCAGATCCAGATTCTTATAGAATCGTTTGAGTTGGAAGGGACCCTTAAGGGTTATCTAGCCCAATGCCCCTGCAACGAACAGGAACACCTACAGCTTGATCAGGGCGCTCAGAGCCTGGTCCAGCCTGAAGTGCTGCTGGCAAATTCTGTTCTCTGACACAGGCAGTCTAAATGTTGGTAATGTGTAGAGTTACTCCAGAGAGATATTTTTTGGCACGCCTGTATTAAGCAAAATGTGTCAAGGGAATGCTGATAAAGCTTCAAAGCATTACTAAGAAGGGTGTGAAAGATGCAAAAAAAAAAAACAAAAAAACAACAAACCACCACAGGTTTTAATTCTGACTCCACCCACATCCCACTTACTACTGAAAATTAAAATTAGTCATAACATCATAGTTAATAGCAGTGCACCTTTATGCCACCTATCGGTTTATCTTGTCTTGGGAAATAGTCTAGGAGGTGTGAGAATTGAGAAAATTTGCCTCAAGTTTTTCATAATACTTAAATTACTTTCTTTTTTTTTTTTTTTTAACATGAAGTGTGTGAGATAAGAAGGTAAGAAGGTAATGTATCCGTTCATAAGGGTTTCTTTTATCATTGGATAGCTACAGGTCACCTCAAAGAAGCAAGTTTTAAGTCACTTCCTAATTTTTTCCTCGAGTTAGCTGTGGAAAGTCTGAATGTTTTCACTGTCTGTAGAAACATAAGCTCTTTCTCCAAACTTACTAAATCTTTAGCTTCAATGATATCTTGGAAAATCTAACTTGTTTAAAAAAACAAACTTGTTTTGTGTGTATGTGCAAGAGACAGACAGTTTTCTGCGTTTTGAACTTTCTATTTCATCATTCTCATCCTGAGAAATATGCACATACCCATGATATTCAGGATCTTGAGTATCTCTACTGTGCCTCTTCCCAGTTATATTTTCTTTCTGTGGACATTTCTGGGAATCCTCATGTCAGATGCTGGGCTATGTAATCCTTTTTTTCATCCATTCTTCTTTATGTTTGTCACATCTTTTTGCAGACATCACATGGCACATGCTCTTCAGACACTCAACTGTTTTACAAAACGTGAGCAGAGCACCCTGAGATTTTGTATCATAATAATACAACACCTCTGTGCATTCTGTGTCCTCCTCCAAAGCATATCATGTTAACTGTTTCCTGAGTCACCTTTTTACTTCATCTTGTTGGCAATCCACTCTATCTCACTTTTTTTTTTTTTTTTTTTTTCTTTTTGTTTCTGGAAGGTGCACAGGAGTATTTGAACTTCCTGAAACCTTTAGCACCATTGTCACAGAGCATCTTTCAACTTTGGAAACCTCATGCTTATTTTATTGCCGCTGCTGTGGTATTTATACACTGTTGCATAGGGCACAGTGGTTGTGGTTGAAGAGGTGTGTAGCCACAGGCAGAATGCCCAAGTCTACAGGGTTTAAGCTGCCCTTGGCTTACTGAACTTTCCTGAACTGGCAAGTTATCAAAGAGCTGAGGGCTGACATCTCAGCAACCTTGTAATAGCAAGACATAGACCTTCAAAATGTAAGGCTGGTGGGGATAAAAGGGAATAGTTGGGGTTCTTTGGGGATGTTTTGTGTTTTTACAACTTTTTTCTCTGGTACTTCCTGATTGTGCTAGTAATTATTTGAAAACTTTAAATCTCACCTTTTGAGATATTGAGAAGAGCTGCAACATGCCTTGGGATTCATCTCAAACACTGAGCAAGGTGCTCGCCACCCAGCCCCATTCAGGACTTCGGGGACTCTCCTCCCCAGCACAGACAAATGCCAGGTAGGTGTCCTCATGGTGCCCTGTACGGTGCAGGTCCCCAAAACACCAGATGACCTGACAGAGGATCCTCAGTTCTAGCAACATGTGGGTCAGTCCTGGCCCCTGGCAACCTCTGCCCTCCCTTTCCTATCCTGCAGAGACTGGGCTTCAGCCAGAGGGCTGGGAACTCTCATCCGCTGCAGTTGCTGTGGTATAGAAAAGATTCCCCAGATGAAGCATAAAGGAACTCACAAACACAGCTGTAAGATGAAGTGCTGCGCTGTCATAAAGATCTGTTTTTAATAGTGCACACAGTATTGAGTTTCCCTCTTAAATGTACAATTTATTTACAACTTCAACAGCAAGTTAATGACTTCTGTCTAGAAATTAGACATATTTTTATAGTTTCAATATGCTCACAGTGAATGCTTTCAACTCTTATTACTACTAAAAAAATTCAGTTATCTCGTGGTTCAGAACTGCCTTCTTTTTAGCTAGTGAAAGACAATAGGCAAGACCATCAATCCTTTTAACTTATACTTTGTGTAAATATTAATCTACTTTATGTCCTTAGGTATCCTTAGCAGTCGCAGTAGAATTTAGTCTCTCATCAACCTTCCCCAGCTGTGCTTTATACTTCAGTGTTTGAGAGCCTAATAGGTGCTTCATTACAGTTGTTGTATTTTTTTTTATATCTATGGTTGCATCTACAGAAGCAAATTGGAACTATTTTTGAATAATGAAATTTGAATTTAGGCTATGTATAATCACTGAGAATTTCTTCCTGATGTCGGATTTCCTATTATCCATGGTCCAATAGAGCATAGGCTTTCTTTAGCCGATGCAGTCTGCACACACAGTTTCATCTGCAAGGGTAGCAAGAGGGTCCATTTGTTCATGGACAAACATGAAGATGACATGATCCAACTAGCAAAAAGGAGGAAAATAATGAGCTCTAGAAGGTGTCCTCAAAGGCTTTACCTCATCTTGTGTTTTCCAGTGCTTTTTACACATTTTTGACTTATGTTGGTGTAAAGAGCAAAGATATATGCACTTCTCTATCTACCCATCAGGCTGCCCAGGATATCATCACACGCCAGTCAAAAATAGAGCTGATTCTGTAGCAAAAACATGCAAAGTGACTCAGTCTGTGTTTTGAAGTATAACTAAATGAACATGTAATTAAAAGCTTTCATTTATGTATAGGAAGCTTGAGCGTGTGATTCAGGTGCAAATGTATATGAAAGAGAACTCAGTATGTTTTGTTTTATTGTAGCTGTCAAAGCCATTATGCCATTATCTGGTTTTGGAGTACAGAAGCATTATTTTTATTTTCATATTTGAGATCGAAAATGCTGTCATTAGCAGTGACAGTAATGTCTTTATTAATATTCTCCTGGCAACTGTAGAAATTGAGAGGGAAAAAATATACTGAAAAAAAACTAAAATAAAAACATAAACTGAATTTAAAGGACAAAAAGAAAATAATTTTCAGATGTTTTTGCCAAAAAAGATGAGCTGTAAAATTATAGAAACTGGCAATACTGAAATCTAGTTCAGTGTATTTAGTTGGGATATCTAAATATGAAGGGTTAATTTAATAAATATATTCAGAGTTAAGAGGAATGTATTCTCAGCTCTGGTTATAAAATGCAGAGCTTGCAAATGTTTCTTAGAGTCTCTATTTGATATCTGTGACTACTTTCAAGGAACTAAATGGCACTGACTGTGTAGGACAAATAAAGCAGAAAAATAAGTGTCAGCTGAATCAAACCAAATCAGACTATATATACTTCATATGAACAGAGAAGTAGGTGTCTATTGGGGCAGACCCCTGCAGCAATTTTGGAGGACAAAGTTTCATTGTATCATTTCTGGCTATAGAGGGACTGTATATTAACTTTAAATTTACCTGCCTTACAAAAATAAGCAAACTGGTTTTAAAAAAAGGATCAGATGTAAAATTACTCCCTAGCTACAGAATCTGCGAGTTTCAGAAAGTGGCCAGGAGCTATGGAAATGACTTTTTTATAGAAGTAAGTTTTAAGAGACTTTAAGCTGTATGCTGAGGTGATGTGTTACAAGGGAGACTGCTTTACAGTAAGACTCCTGAGACCACTTAGGCATGTGTGAGTGTGAGAGTCGGTGCAATTTGTGCACCAGAATCCTGAAATCTATGTTGCAGGAATACAACTCTGCCTATTTAAAACTGAGGTCTCCACTTCACCAACACGAAATTTCCCCTCGTTTAAGTACATACTCACTTTATTAGGACCAACTAAAGAGGAGGACATGACTATGTAAATGCCTTATGTATTTTTCCCTCTACAGGCACAAGGAATATTAAAAAGGAAGGTGGGACACATTTTAGCTTTTTTTAGTTTCTCCATTCTTTGGTTTTTGATACCAACTGCTAGGAGAAAGGGTGTACCCAGCAGAGATCTGATGGAATTCGTGCACTGATGAACAAAAGACAGGAAGCGAGAGAAGAAATGTTTTTTGTAAAAGGGCATGGAAGACTGAAACACAGTCCCACCTCTCTTTAATGTTCACCTTCTCACAGCTTTTCCTTTATAGAATTATAGAATCGTTAAGATTGAAAAATACTGATAACGTCATCGAGTCCAACCACCAACCCATCACCACCATTCCCACTAAACCAGGTCCTTAGGAGCTGATGGAGATGACTACATCACAGCTGAGATCTGCACATCAGACAGCGCAATCTGTGCTCTGGAATAGATGGAATAGACAGCCATAAAAGTTTGTGGATCCGGGAAACAGGTTCATTAACAGAAGCTGAACATGTGACCATGATAGAAACTTGCTTAGGTGCCTCTGTAGTGGTAGTATAAGATATCAAAATAATCTGGAAAGGTACCCAGCACTTGTGCTCTTCATTTCCTTCAGAAGTAATAAAATATTACACATGAACAAGGGAGATCATCATCTTTCTAGCTATTCAGAACAGCTTGCACTGTCATTAATATTGTTCTGCAGCGAGCAAAAACTTGCAAATATTCCAGAGTCTGAAATGGAAATAAAATAAGGCTTGGTCCATCTATACTATTTTGTGAAAGGATTTGTAGCACAGAAAGGGAAAAATCTACCAGTGTTTTGTCATTGTATTTGTACCATAGCCTTTGTAAATCAAGCCTTGATTTTTCCTACAGTTTATATGGAAGTGAACTGCCTCTTGCATATAAGCCATGGTTTTCACTTCAGCGACTTGTCTGAGGCTGAATTAATGTCAGAGACTTAAATGTGCCGGAGGATTTTTCTCCCCATTTTCTTTACCCAAATCTTCTGTACTCTGTCCAGAAAGCCCTTGTCCAGTACAGCCAACAGCACCATTTTGGTTTCCTAGAATGAAACAACAAATACTTAGTGAGGTGTTTTCATTTACACACATCCCAGAAAATGTGTGGCCAGGAAAGGGGCAGGGTCACTGTAGCTTCCCCAGGCCCCAGAAGGTGGCAGAGAGCTGGTATGGGGGAGATGGTGGGAGAGACCAAGGCTAGGTCTTTCATTTCAAAGTGGAAGAAATCACATCAAACCTGCACCTCTTCAGGACACAAGTATTTCTTGTTGGATGTGTAGGTACCATCTTGGCTGGCTTATGGTTCTCAGTCTTGCTGAGAACTTGCTTCTGGAACAGTGGGATCTGCTACATTACTGACTGTCTCCCGGCAGGAGTAGGAGTTCTGGTACCTTCTAAACAAGACAGTGCACTTGAGTAGAACCAGAAGGCACCTGAGTCAGTGTGTGCTCAGGGGAATGGGGGCTGGTTTTCCATTAGGGATGAAGATTTACATGCCCATGTCCCTGCCTTTGTCCCAGCCGTGATAGTGAGCAAGGCATAGGCAAGCACTAGCATTACTGAAGTGACCACTGCTCAGTCAAAATGCAACTTTTTCCAGAGGACATTAGTCTAAACTAGAAACAGCTGTGAACCTGGGGGACAAATAACGACAAAACAGTTGATGCTCTGCCCCTCAGAAAACCCCCAGGTAAAAGCTCAATTGCCCAAGCCGGAGCAGAATCAAAGATGACATACCCTATAGGATGTACAATAATTGCCTTGCACAAGCTGTGCTGTGTAGTTGAGACAGCCTCTGCTCCAGACTGACTCCTGTGGAGCCACAGATCACTCGTTAAAATGACTCGCATCTCTACTGAATCTTAATTAAAAAAAGTGTGAGGAGCAGGTGTTAACTTGTTTTATAGAGTAATTATAGTCCCTAGGGACTCCCTAGGCACAGCTAGATACAGTTACAGAATATTCAGAAGTTCCTGATTTTGACACTTTTTGTCTCATTTAGTCTTGTATTTGTAGCAAGTATTTATTCATATTCATTTAAAGATAATACTTTGAAGCCAGGCACTGTAACCCCCGGAGCTGCAGGACAAGGCCACAAACATGACTTTAGTGGAGAAAGATGCTGTTTCTGTCTGCTGCTAACTTGAGAGACTGCCAGCTCCATCCTGCCTCCAGCTCATCACTTTCCCTCTGTGTCTTCAGAGATACTACCATTCACCTACTGGCATAGCTGGTATCTAATAGCTGCCCAGACCAAATAATCTGAAATTGCTCAGGTTAGTTTACACACTTAAATCTGTACAGCTATATCCTGGCTTGTGTTTTCAATGGCTGGGTTAGAGAGCAATTATATGAATAGTTATATCCACAAAGTAATGGGGCAGCAATGTCTGGGGTGTGTTTTTGTGTGTAAGGTGTGGAGAAATCCTCAGAGAAATAAACTCTTCACAGAGACAAAAGAGGATATGTGACCAAGGTGTTTGGTTCAGGCTTTTAACACTTATTAGATGCTTTTACTGCATAGTAAAGTCAGCAGCTCCTAAATTACTTTAGGGTCTACATACACTTCCATAACAGGAATCAGTGCTGGTATCTGGAGCTCTTGGATGAAGATCAGGTATTTTTACCTTACTATTAAATAAATAAATAAATAATCTCTTTTCTTTTCTCGAATTGAATTCCTGCCACCTTGACTTGACCCCGTGAAGGGAGAATCATCCATCCTGCAATCTGGTAAAGCTGTAAAAGAGATCTGTTCTTCATTTTTGCAAATAAGTGGTCTTGAACCTGCATAACCCAACTTATCTTTTAATGTTCTACTCTCCAGGTTACATGCAAGGCTGGTTTCCTCCAGATCCAATGCACAGATAAATGACTGAGCAGCCCAAGGAGCAGATGCAGAGAATGCACCAATCTGGGCCATTCTGGAAAGCATATCTTTCTAGTGGCGGTAGTGTTGGGCACATGATCAAGCTCTGGGTCTAAATGAACAGAGTGGGTATGTGAAAATATCATCTATGTTCCAGCTCCATGAATCCCACAGCTACTTCTCTGTCGAGCTGACATTCATCTCTCAAAACTTCAGGTATCTGTTGAAGGCTTCTAAATGTTGTTCTAAGCTTTCTGTACAATAAGCAATATTATGGTATAAATATCTTTAAAGAATAATTCAAGTATTGGTCTTTCTGCGATGCGTACAAATTGCAACCACACTCACAATTAAAATGCCTCAGTAAAATATCTGGAGCCAAGTAGGAGAAATATAGGCTCTGATGCCTGAAAACAGATGGATGGTCTCTACAAGTTGTCATCCTTGACTTCCAAGCTGAACATGCTTTGAGACTGAACATGTTTTGAGTATGCGTTTGGGCTCTGCTTTCATAGCTGAAGGTATGCTATTTTAATAGCTCCACCAGGACTTCAGTGCTGAACTGTTCTATAGTCTGAGGAGCCACACAGACAGGCAGCATTACGAGGTTACCAGACCCTGCCTCCTTGTTACTGCAGGGAAATGATGCAGTGTGGAATATTAGGACAGATAATGGGTGAAGTAAGATAATGGGTGAAGTAAGACGTGTTATGATTTAACCTTTTAACTTCAGCAGTAAATCTCCTTTTCTGTCTGTATTTTATAATCACTGGGCAAGACAGTGCACAAAGGATATTGAAATAGGATTTTGCAGTAGCTAACAGATACCATTGCTGTAAAGAGAGCTCAACGAAGGCTTTGAGATGAAAAAAAAAAAAAAAAAAAAAAAAATCAGTCCATACAAATCATGTTCAAATTGTAATCACTCCAGTAAAAACGTCAGTAGGAGACAGCAGTGTATTATTAGTTATAAAGATGTGAGTGATTGTTTATTTTTGGAGGAAAGCAGTTGTGGGCTATATCGTGCTGGGTGGTGCATTGCCTAATGACTTGCTTTCAGGGTTTAAAGTGTTTTCCATCCTGTTAGGATAAATAAGAGGC
The DNA here is from genome assembly GCF_987193195.1 of Phasianus colchicus. NCBI lineage: Eukaryota > Metazoa > Chordata > Aves > Galliformes > Phasianidae > Phasianus > Phasianus colchicus. Next base: position 23,926,016 of record NC_143436.1, read on the forward strand.
ATATAGGTTTCTTCAAATATATCTGAGACACTAAAAACTTTTTATCTAAAGCCACAGAGGATTAGCTGTAAATATATAGAATCTTTGGATTTGGCATGTGAAAGTAAAAGATATAAACCCCACAGAAATAATAAAACTTGACTGATCTAGAGAATACAAGACAATTTGATTATCTGGGGAGGCTGTACAGTCATTATCAGGTAAAGCAAAAATATTACTTTAATCTCCTAAATCCTAGTGAATCATAAAGGAAATATGGAAGTTGATCACAGTAAGTACAAAAGAAAAGTTAAAAGACATTTTCAGAATGTTGAATGTGATAAATTCTGCCAAATACAGATCTGGTCTTCAAACTCTGACAATATCTCTCAGAATTTACTGACCTTAAGGAGCTCCTGATAACTTTCATTTCACCCACTTATCTGCAGTGAGCTATTTGTAATTGCCCTGGCTTTGCCAAAAGGCATCTGAGTCATTTTGATTTCTCACTCAATGTTTTTAGTTCTGCAATGTCATCTTCACATGACATAGAATCGTAGAGTGGCTTGGGTTGGAAAACACCTTGAAGACCACTCAGTTTCAACACCCAGCCATGGGCGGGACTGCCAACCTCCAGCTTAGGCTGCTCAGAAGCCCATCCAAATGGTCTTGAGCACCTCCAGGGATGGGGCATCCACAGCTTCTCTGAGCAGTCTGTGCCAGCGACTCACTATTCTGAGTAAAGAATTTCTTCCTAACATCTAATCCCTTTTAGTTTAAAGCGTTATGCTTTGTCCTATCACTACGTATCTTGATAAAGAGTCTGTCCTCATCTTTCTTGAAGAATTAAAAATCACAATATTGAATACACCGTCTGCTGTGGGAATTTTGTCCCCAGAGGGCCTGACACACTCTCACTCTGTTAGGATGAGTCCTCCCTTTATTTCATGCAAACAAGCAATGGGAAAAATGACTGTCAAAAGGTGCAAAAAGATATCTGAGATTCAGGTGAAGGGAACTGAATTCTACCCCTTTTAAAGCAGTTTGACTTTAGAGGAAATCAAGAAGCTGTTGAAATGGTTGAGGGATTGCAGGTAGGGCTGCCCACAGCTGCCTGAGCCAGCCAAGCTGCCAGGTGAGTTAACCTAGAAAAGGGAAAGGTCTACTGCAGCACAAAATGGTGCTGCACGAGCCCCGGTTGTGGCCCTATGGGCTCATCCTGCCCTTTCAACTTGATAACTTGAGTATTTTTTAAGGCATGGTTCTCTAGGCATGTGACTCTAGGCACGTGACACTATCTTTACAATCACTGAACCACAAGTAAGGGTAAAATGCAGAGCCTCTTTCCAGTATGTAGTAAGAGCTTTTCAGCTCAATGGATAGTGTGACAAACCAGTGAATACTGCAGGATCTGTACCTGCACTGATACATAAATGTGCCTGCACTTCATACCTGTTCTTAAGATCTGTTCTTCCACAGATTAAGATAGCAGTGGAATATGGCTTGAGAAAGGCAAGTTCTGTGAAGAGCTCAGTGCTAGTGCACTTTAAGCACTCAGCACAGCACAGCTGTTTTAAATTCGTCAGAGAAAATGACTGCCCTCCAGAAGAGATGTGCTCACCTCTGTTGCACCCAGTAGATTTTTTGCTGCTGGAAATGACAAAAATATTAAGACAATAACAATTGATATGTTGAAGAATCGCCCAGTATTTGCAACAACCTTCTCTCAGATTTCCAAAAGCTGAGCTCTCTAAGGTGAAAGAGGAACTTCTCATGTCATCAGAAAGAAAGGCTGAAGTGGAATAGAGCAGGTCAAAACAATGAGGTAAGACAAGCCAGATGCAAAGCTAACAGGCAAACTATATTTTTCATCTGAGACTACAGGGGCTTGTTTAGGAGCTTGACTCTATGCCAAATAGCTCGCTGCACCTCTAAAAAATTGCTTTATTCTAAAAAAGTAATCTGAAAGATCCCTGGACTGCAGTCAACTTAATATCATACATATCTGCTTCTTCAAAGCATTCTCTTTGGCTCAGCATAGCAACAGAAGCATAACTATTAGTGGTTATTTCAACCTTGAGGTAATCGGATGCCCCACTGCTCCACCCGCAAAGCAAATATATTGTCTTTGATGTCCCTTTAATATGTCACAGAAGAGAAAAGTAAAGTAGAAGGCCTACATTTAATGTTGTGAAAAAGATTATTCTAAAGAATAACATTGTCAAATGAATATTAAGTGTAAAAACAGTATTTGTGGATCATTCTTTCAGCTCCTTGTCAAATAAAGCTAGTTGAAATACAACATCTCCAATGGCAGAGTTGACTTGCCAAGGCATTTCCCTACAAATAGGGAAATCTTTTTTTATTACAGACAGCTATTCCAAAGATACTCATTGAGATGAACTTCGTCCTGGTGGCTCTCTACCCTAGAAGGCTAAAACTCAAATAACTGCAAAATCTGTACTTATGTGAGTAAGACAGTGAGTAACTCTCTGGATGACGATACATCATTCTTCAGCTTAAGTTCAAAGGAATGCAATAACGACTGAAATTATTGCTTTGTATTTCAGGGCATTTATTTTTTTTTTTTACAGCACGGTTTTAGTGCTTTCACTTGTAATTTAAAGTATATCCTGGTTCCACTCTAAGATCAACGTGTTGCTGGTCAGAAATTGAGCAGGAAACACCACTTCTCAGCGTACTTTTTCCCCAGGTTGATTAGGTTGGTTGTGGCAATCCTTCCATCAGTTTTAGGACTAGTCATGTCTGTACTAAGAGGAACTCACCTTGACAATGATTTTTTTTTTGCCATTTTAATGGTGCGTAATGTGACTAACGCAAATATATGAGGGAAAGAACTATATTATGAGCCAGTGAGTGCAGTAGAAACATTCTAATGCTTTTTCTGGCAAAATATCGTAGCAGACAAGATAATTCTAGAGCAAAACAATAATAGCAGCACATGTGCTCTCACTGGAATTCAGACAGAGTAATCCTTTTATTGTCCTAGTCTTAACTTTGATGTGTATGAACAAGCAGTGCTTTCATGTCAATCTCAAATCTCTTCTTTCATGTACCTCTAGATAATAGATATATATTTTGAGTGAAATAGTGAAAAATCTACTTTGGCACCTGCATTCCCTTTGTTTATTCCTAACATTACATGGCTCATATACAGTGATAAAAAAATATATTCAAACAACTTGTTTAAATAAACATGGTTTTGCAAATTGTAACAATAAATTCATACACACGTAAATACCCACACAGATACATAAAAAATAGCAAACATACAGAAGAATTCCAACTTGCTACATTTGAAAAATATTAAGATTTGGAAAACATTAAGACATCTGTGTGTACAGCACATGTAAACCATTCTGTGGTGAAACTGGAAGTGATGAATTGCACATTTGCCAATATCAGCTACAGTATGACAAAGTCAGCTCTTTTTCTCACTGTAGCTGATGCTTCAGCCATAGTCTTTGATTAAAAACAAACCACAAACACATAAACACAGGTTATGCCTTAAAAACATTTGTGTAGATAACAATAGCAGCCACAGCATGTGGATTTAAATGAGCTAAGAAAATCTTAACAGAAGCAGAATTGCACTACTCCTATCATTGACGATCTCAATGACAATTATATCTGACTGCCTTTTGCATCAACTGGTACTAATGGCATAATATGAAAGCTCTTGACTTAAAGCTTGTGCAGTTTTTTTGCTTGTGCACAGTTCCAAACCCAACTTTATTATCTTATGGCATTTGCATACAATTATATTCCTTAGATAATCACATTGCTCAAAACCAAATACTGACATCTGCAGTATTTATGTACAGCTCCTGACCCTGTCTTTCCTATAATGCTCTATTTCAGGAAAAATCTTGTGTAGAAATTCAAGGACATTTACTGTAAGCATAGCAGCAGCATATTATAGAAAAACGTGTATATATTCATGCCGTCTCACTAATAATAATGTCAATGCCTAAACTAGAAGCTTTGTTAACATAGCGGGAGGTCTCCTAGATTAGAGGGTACCAAATCCTCTTTCTGAGAATCTTCTAACTACTAGGAAAACAGGACTCCAAACTGCATGACTTCACATATCTGAAGGAGCAAGAATTCACAATACTGTAGCTGGGAATACAGACTGTGTTTAAGGATCTTGTTGGTGAACTCTAAATGTGGTGTCATTAATTTCTAGTCTTATTTCTACATATGGCAGCCCCTCTTTGTTACAAAAGCCAAGAGATCGTAATTAGCTTTGTGATATAATTTGTATCTTCACTGACATTGCTTGTGGCTTCCTTTTCCAAAGAGAGTAGAAGCAAGTGGAGAATTATATATAATTTTGTGAAGGGGGAAGCAAGCCAAAGAGCCCAGTGGATCATTTATTAGACTCATACTTACCTGGTTCTGACTCTCCTCTGTAGTGTGTACTTGATTATTTTTATTTTTTTTTTAACTTTTCAAGTCATCTTCATGCTTTTAATTCATACAAAAACAATACTGCTTCCTCTTAAGACATTTGTTGTTGTGCCAAAACATATCAGGTCCTGGATTGATCACATGTTTTTTTTAAAGTATCTGTTATGGTCATTTGGTCAGAGTTAACTACAGCCACAGTGCTGATGAGGATGGTGCAGCCTTTCTGTGTTATGATGCGGCCTGCCTTCTGCAATGGGAAGTGATGAAGGGCAGCCTTCCTGCATATGGCCATTCATCTGAGCTGTGACCTTAAATAAGTCTGTTAACATATTCACTGAATTTACATATTACCTTGAGACAATTACAATCAGTCTCAATTCTAATAAATCTATTTCTATATTAACTTTAGAAAATGCAAAAAATAGAGTAGACATCTGTTGCATTTAACATACAAAGAAGGGAAGTGTTTCCAGGAAAAACACTGAAGTTCAAAAGGGCACTTTCAATGTCTAAATAGAAAAGGTTTGATATTGAAGGGGATCCCATCCACATAAAATAAAACTCTTTAAAGTGGAATGTAACCAGTTTCTAAATACATTCAAATATTACAGTGTCTCTATAAATAGAAATTATATAGTGCGGAAGAGCTAAAGCAGTCCTTTCCAAATTATTCAAGTGTATATATTTCTTTCTCTTTACTATCATTAATAAATAGCTGCTTGAGCTACAGCTGTTCTAGCATTTGGCAACAGTTCAAGTAACTTCCCCTCTGCTCTCTCTTTGCATCCCTCCATCTTCCATTTTGAAACCAGAAAGCTCCAATGTTGTATCTTGATTTCATAACATGTTAGGAAAAATGCCATGTTTCAAACTCTGTTGGTACATGTGCAGGCAATCAAGGAAGCATCTCATAAATTCAGCGTGGTCCTTCTATGTCACTCATGTAGTGGCATATCTCCAGTCCCAGTGCTACACCCAGGAGAGGCTACGTGCTAACAAACCCCCTCTTACTTGCACAGAGCCTGTTCAGAAGGATTTCAGAATAAACTTGATTTATTGGACCTTGGACATGATATGGGGACCGAGAATTTGATGCATAGCCCTGCAGTTGTGATAGCTTGCTTTGACTGCTGAAATATTTCCCCAGCGTATAGTGCCTCGATAACGTCATTGTTATGTGTGGACTTTCTTCAGAAGGATTGTATTTCACCACCTGCAAAAGAAGTGACATATGTGAATGCTTTCTGCATGCACCTAGAAGGATACACAGCTGTGTCTACACAAATGTTGAGACCTCCACAAAGCAGGTTCTGATACTCTTACCTTGAGTTGCAAGTTGCTTACAAATGTTATTTTAGTGGGTCAATTTGTTGCAATACATGCTAATTAAAGTGTAGGATCGTATTAAGCTTTGAAATTAACTGTGTATCTCCTTCACACTCACTTGGTTGACTGTAATATCTTCAGTATATTAGACCCTCTTCATTAGTGATAATTTGATCTGAATGATCAAATTCATATTTCACAGCTTGCCTGCACATCTACCTTGTGAAACACAAACTCAGAACAGCCCTGACTTGCAGAAATGTTTAAGTCCAGATGTTCTCAGTTCCCAGTAAGTGAGGAACCTATGCTGTTTCTAAACTGCAAGCCTTGCTAGAATGCCCTCACTCTCAGGTCTTGATGAAAGAGTGGCTCAGCTCCATGCTGGGCTGAGAACTGGGCTCTGCCTTGTTTCTCCAAGTAGAGACTTAACTGCATTTTAACAGTCTTCTCTCTGCTTAGATGTTCAGAGCATGACACTGACAAAACCACAATGTGGTTCAGTGACTTAGTGGGGTAGAACTATCCCCCTTGGGCCTCTATGTATGCATAAATCTCTGGAATTATCGTGTTCAGTATGTATGGAATAAGCAAGTATCTATAGAACTAGCGACAGGAGCTTCATAACTGGAGAAGTCTCACGATGCTGAAGGCATGGGCTCTGTCAACAAACAGTCACTGATAAACAATGAAGCAACTTCATGAGAATGAATACAGAATTTTGTACCAATGGAGGATGGAGTACAGAGAGCTCCAGCCCAGCCAGTAACAAAGGAGCCAGGCAATTAATTTATTTCTTATACCTCTGATGGCTTTCAATTTTGCTGCTGTATCAACCATAGCACAGGAGAAAAACAAACAAACAAACAAACAAAAACCCATATATTTACTGTTAGTGAACAAATAGAAACAAAGTTCATATGTAGTAAGGCTCATAGTAAATGGATTGGAATAACTCACACAGAAGCAAATGTGAATGAAGGAAAAATGTTCAAAAGCTTGAAAGACTGAGCAGAAAGTCTATGATGGAGATGGCTGAACTAATAAAAGACCAGGAATTATCCAAGTAGAAAATTAATATATCCTCAGACCAATTTGATACAGATAAGTAAAGGGCTGTTATTTTTTTTTTTTTCCAGGCAATTACTACAGGCTCATTTTTCTAAATTAGGGCCTTAGGTATTACAGCTATTCCAAAATGATGCCACCTTGAACCAATCACCCAACCTGCATTCCTGTTAGGCATAATCTCCAAAGAATGCAATCTAATGTTCACTCAGAAGCCAAGCACTTATTAAGATATCAAAATACCAAGCTTGCTTGTTTCTCTTCCGTTGTATCTATGCTTTCATTGCCATTAAATTTGAGAATAAATCTGAATACAAATAGGTTCCAATAAGATCTTTATGACTACTGGCAAATCTACTTCTCCATAAGCATTTTTGATGCATGAGATAATTACAAAATCATGTTTGCATATGTGTATAGAAGTATGTTTGGACAGAAAGATCCAGAGTTATGCAAGACTTTTTGTCCCAGATCAATATAATTTCCCATGAGTCTAGACTCCTTGCCAATCTGCTGCAGATTTCTGTGCTGTCAGCATGACCTAAGGCCCTCTGAAGTGTGTTGATGGGAACTTAAATAATTTATCAGGACAAACAGGGGATATATTTGACCAGCTAGGGAGAACTGAATGAAAACTAATGAATGCATTTCAGTTCTTGTTTTCTGATCGCACAGAATAGACATCCCTCCATTTCCACATGGCTGTGCTTTGCTTTAGTTTACAGAGGGGTGCTGTCTTCTGGGAGATTAGGAAGGAGGACATTTTTTTTAAGAGAAAGAAAGTGAAAGTAAAAAGTAGATTTAATCACCTCATCTGGTTTCATACAACATGAAAAGTTCTGGAGTTTTACATAATGTTTTTGGCTCCAACCTCAGAGGCAAAATGCCATTTTCCTAGTGGAAACTGCTCCAGCACCTGATGAAACTTCATTTGCCAGGATGTAGAAATAAACTGATGACAAAACTGTTAAAACTAACGAGGTATCAAAAACATTCAAGGACTTTCTTTTTGCTTTCGTCAAGGATCAAGTCTGGTTTTTGGTGGCTGATGGATTCTCCTGGGTACATCTATGTTTCTTTCAACACACTGGCCTCTCAAGCCTCATTAATAACAGCTCTACAAGCCAAATTCTTCCCTGATCTTCCCCAGAAACACATACTCTCTGTTTAGATCTTTGGGCAGTTAAGCAAGGCCAAATCTGCACATGAGCTCATGCAAAATGATGGAAAAGTGCATGAAAAGTGCTGATGGCTGATCATGCCCTGCTGTTTTCCACCTACAAAGCTTCTGAAATATTTCACTTTGAAGTTTCACTGAAAAGCTTGGTGGAAATGGAAAGCATCAGCAATGACCCACGAAGACACCCACATCTGGGCAGTAGGCAAAAAGGGGCTCGACGTAGCTGTCTGGGTGAAATGGAGGGAGGTATTTACTCCATGGAACTATTTATCCACTGCATAAATATCTGCTCTGTGACTTATTCCCATCGTCTCAGCTCCATTTGGGCTGAGCTGTGTTCATCCTTCCCTAATGTATAAAGCAGAGCAGATTAAAGGATCAGCTAATTAACCATGTACACTGTGTTTGGTCCCAAAACAGGACAGAGGCCAAAGCAATGGACTGAAAGCATATGAGTGCTGAGGAGCCTGAGGTAGAAACAAGCTGTGAGGCTTGCCCTCAGCACATGCACTCCAAGATGTCTGATAATACTCCCAGGCCAGAGCTCTGACCAGTGCAACATATTGTAACAGACTCCAGCTAGGCACAGCTGATTGTTTCTCTTTTTTAGGAACACATTTATTGTCTGGTAGACTGTTTTATCCCTGACATTGTACTTTTGTGCGGAATGTCTAAGCAGAAAAATCAAAGCCTTATATTTATTAATATGAACGCCGTGGCTGGGAGATATAATATAATCCACAGGCTACAAAAAAATGGTCAAGCTTGCTATGCTAGGGTCCAACTGGCAGACACCAAAAAGATACTCTAGAATTTTGCTTCAATTTTAGTATCATAAGCATTGAATTTCAGTTTACTTGGTTTAAACTACTAAGTTTAATTAGCCACAGTATATCTTGTTTTCCAGTGCATATTGTGCATGCCCAAAGAAGGAAACCTTTTTTATTAGATATTTCCATCTTCTGTAACTTCAAGGAAAATACATCACAGATGTCCTGACATTTCTTTACAGCAAGAATCAGTGCTTCTATCTTGTTCTGAGTGTCACAGCTCACCTTTGTAGCTGTGAAGATCTACATAAGCTAACTCTGCACGTGGTCGATGTCCTGGGAACAGTCTTGACCAAGAGCAGGGCTTACAGAAAAATAGGCATGACTTGGCAAATTAAGCAAAAGGTTTTGTCCTTCTCTTTAGGGATTCAGAGAACATCTGGTGGTCATTCTCATTTTAAGTCATTTCTTTTGACAGAAAACAAATTGCTAAAATCATGCTGGAAAGATGCTTACATTTCATTGGTTTTGTTGACAATTTTTGAAAATTTATTATGATAACTCTAATTTTTTAAAAAAGTAGGATTGTCTCCATAAGGAATAAATAATGGAGTTCTGTCTCTTAAATGATACTTCAGATTGCTGGTGTCATTATTCTGGTCAGAAATCAAACTTCTGATATTTCTATTAGGACAGTTCTTACTGACACCAGTTCTTACTTACTCCCCCAGCTGACTGTGAAATACCATAAAATCATTAACTCTTGATTTCAAGGAGACATCCTACATTGCATCCTTTTTCTTCTTCTTCCAATTTTAACTTTTCAGTAACAATTTCTTTTCATTTCATATTTTCATTCTGTGATGTGAAAGAAAGTGTACTTGCCATCTGTCTTATGGTCATGCTAAGGGAAATGTTAGCTTCTTGAAAAACATGACAGTTCAAATTTCATGGTCCTAAACAGATTTTAATATAAAAATTTGTGGTTGTTTCCTATTGTTTTATAAAGACACAACTCAGGTTCAGTTCATAAGAATAAGGATCTTTGGAGCATCACAATCAATTTCTTACTGTGCTACACATGATTTTATCTATAGATATCCAGAAGGCTTATCTGTCCTTGGATCCTGCAATGAACTGAGGCATGGTGCTTCTGGTGATCTCTGAGTGCACAACTGCAGTTTTAACTGAAGAAATACTTATTTATCAGAAGTAAGTTGTGAGGGTTTTTTTTGTTTGTTTGTTTTTGGGTTTTTTTGTTTGTTTGTTTTTAGCAAGCATTTGGAAAGATATGTCCTCTTTATTCCTCAAAGATTTTCCTAGTTTCTGAAGAGAGTAATGTAATATTCATGAGTCTTTTTTAAGCAATGCTCAGATTTTCTACAACTGATCATCCATAATAGAAACCTGGGAAGTGGCCTTATATACCAACAAGCTGGTGTCATGCTACTAGGACTTAGTTGGAAACTACTGGAATATCCTGATGACTTTGTTGACACTTCAGAACAACCATATGCCAAATCAGCAGAAAATACCTGACTCATCAGAAATTATATTCTCTGTTTTCAGGTACATCTGTGATAGACCAGGGATGCAGTTCTTCATTGTTACATGTAGGGTTCAAAAAGTTCAAAATCTTGCTTATAGGGAAGAGCTCTCTCTGTAAAAACACATTCCACATACTCAAAGGACATCTCAGACAAACCAGAAAAACTTTAAATATCTTATTTTTCAAACTCTCATTGGTTTGGCCTCCTTGGCACTAAATATAATAATGTGTTTACTTATTTATTTCTGATTTAATCCATGGAATCCTGTCACTTGTAATATGCTGTGAAGACTTCCAGCCTTAGAACAAACAGAATAAGAATATATTCTCAATTGCCTTATTCATGTATTTTACCACATCTGTATTGTGCTCACTCTCTACAGACCTCATACAAAAAAGAAATCAGAGACTTGGGTGAGAATGAGAACAAATGACTTACCATTTCTGTTCATTTAACCTGTCATTGTAATGATACTGGATAACTCTTTCTGATAAATATGAAAACATATAGATAAGAGAAATAAGAGTAGACTTTCATTTTTAAAGTCATGATTTGATGGGAGTCTGCCAACCAGCTCAGTTAGGAAGGCTTAGGACAAAACCTATGAGACTGAACTATTGTGAAAACATAAACAGAGTACATGCAGAAACAGTAGAGATATATAATGGATAGCAAATCCTGTAAGAACCTGGAAAGAATAAAATATTACTTTCCAAAAGTTACCTCTCTAGAAAAGCATGCTTGTTTTTCTTTCAAAGAGCCACCACCACACCAGCTCAGCCTGTTCTTGTGCAGCCATGCCATTTGGTCCACACAGTGGCCAAATGCCACCATATGTGTGCTGCTGTCTCTACAGCCTTTACTCAGACCTAACTTCAGTTACAACAGCAACTCTATTTGCATACCTTTTTGCTTCTAAGCTCCTAAGCAGTTAAAATCTCTCATAAATACTTGAGAAATACATAAACTCCTACCTCATGGAAATGACACCCGCACTTCCCCCGTAGGAATTCTTTGTATCGTCCCATTGTGATGATAAACGTGTCAACAACTTCATAGCCATATGTTTTTGCTGTCTCCAAGATAACCAAGTTTTCATTCCACAAGTTTTGTACTTCTGCCTGCATTCCAGATAACATATTGCAAAGCTTTTCAAAAGGACTTTTTAAAGGTTATTTTATTTTGCCATTGAAATGAACAGTAAAACTGCATTTTGGACAAAACAATGTCATTATATATATTTCCTTAGAAGAGGTTATGCAGCACACAAATAGTTATAAGAAAATTTACAATATTTTCTTTTAATTGCGCAACAAGTTGGATTGATTTAGAGAAGATGTAAACTAGAAATGAAATTAGAGGTAACTGTAATTACTTTTCAGTAGATGCCCAGCTTCCTTTCCTTCATGGGAATGCTTCAATGCTGCTGAAAATATAATTACTGAGTAATTTTTTAATAGACATTTTGTTAATATATTTCAGAAAAAAAGTCCTATTATGAAATTGTCTATGTAACAAATGGTTAAATTGTTCTTGTAAAGTATAAATTCAGATTCAAATCAAAGACACTGAGACTGTTGTTTAAAAAGGAATATATGGCATGGGTATCTTAGACACAGTCATAGTAAAGAACAGAATATTTGTTCTCAACATATTGCAGGATGACCAAAAATAGAAAGGTTAGCTATAAATTTGTCTAGGCAGCACATTTTGACACTGCAGGTAGAAGGGCTTTGAGAGAAGCTGGAGTAATCCAGAAGTCCATAGCACCCAAACTACACGAGTAATTTGACATATGATTCAAATACTGAAAATGAAAAGATAGTGAATTGCACAGTTAAGTTGATTTCTGGAGTTTTCTGAATTTGCTGGCTGAGAAAAAGAATAAAAATAATCTTTGGAAGCCTTTAATACTCTTTCTATCCTTGCCCCACCTACATAATATCAAAGATCTCCTTTCTCCTTCTAGGTCTGAACTCTGCTGAATGCTATAGCAATAACTTTGACCATGTTTCTTCACATTGATTCCAACCACTTTTCTAATGTCCCATAATTTAGTCATCTTTATAAACAAAGAAAATGGTTGGAATCCATAAGAAGAAATTCAGTAAAGATTGCTGGCAGATAGTGTAAATCTGGAAAGGAGTGGGCAAAATGTGACAAGGCAGCCTCTATAACAAAAATCACATGCCAAACAAAGCAGTGTATTATGGCTGGAAGAAGAGGTGAACAACAGATCTCAGTGTCATAGAAGTGCTCTATATAATCTAGGAAAGCTATGAATTTTCTCTATTCAGCAGGTGTGACTAGCTGTTCCCTAGTGTTACATGCAATGGTGGTAGGCATTAATTACTTTGTTCTACCTTGCAGTGCTTCCCAGCTTTGTCTTATCTGCGTATTTCACTTTCTCCCACCAACAAAATCGTAAATAAAAATATTGAACTGAATGAGTCACACAGTGCATTGAAATGAACCCATCTGTTACTCTGAGAAGTCCTGGACATGATTTCAACTTGCTGTATTACTTGCTTGGCCTGATTGTATCACCCTATGGAGGGTCTGTGCTATATGTGGTACAAAGAGCAATCTGCCCAGCCCCAGTTCAACTTCAACTTTGCCATAAGGCTTAATATTGGACGTTCCTCTACTTCTTGGCACAGTTGACTGAGCACAGTGCCTCAAATGACTAATTGCAGTGGAATTCATGAAATAAGACTAATTGGTTTAAATCCACATCAGTAAGCCATACTAACAAATATAAACACCATTTTTTTCTTTGATCCACATAGAAGTTGCTCAGCAGAAGAGGTAACATACTTTGACCAGACAGAAAAAATGGTTGCTGAAATAACAAGTCTTCTGTGAAAATGCACTCTAAATATATTGTTACTTACCTGTGATAAAGAATGTATTCCATCCACTGGGAGGTGAAAGCCCATCCCTATGGATTTGATAATTACCAGGATATTTGATAGATTTTCTCTGTTTGGCAAGTGAAAAAGATAAAAACGGGACACAAGTTTTATTTAACATGCATATCAAAAGACACCACATTTTTTTTCTTTCAAAGTTAGTTAAGTCCACACCCATAAGAAAACAAATGAAATGTTTGCATTTAAAATTTCTGGTGTTTTCCCATAATTTATCATATCAAGTCTTGACATGGAATAACACTAAGTGCATAACATTACCTGTTCAACACCTTTTGGATAATTTGCAGGTGATTGGAATTAAGCCACTGAACGCCACCTACAATTAGTACAGTCTGGTCTGTGTTCTCCAGCGGACGTGATCTGAAACCCAGAAAGAAAAAAACAACACGTTGCCTTAAAACAGATGGCAAACATTTTAACAGCACTGCATTGCATTTCAGTGAACTGTATCTGGCACCCTGATCAGAGGCCTGATGTCATTTTCTACTATTTTTCAACCACACAATACGGCCTGAACACATTGTGTTTAATTGTTTGCTTACTTTACTTCCAAAATCTGTTAAACACATTTGTGAATAGAATAAAACACAAACAAGCCAGCAAAGGAGTTTATACAGTACCTCTGCAGCAGTTGTTCTAGCGCTTTTTCAAAAGTTGGTCTCTGGTTTGCAGTCATCCAAAACTGGGGATAGTAGGAGTAACTGATAAATGTTTTCCCCTCATTGATATTATCATAACATTTAACATCATGAGTCTTTTGCCATTCCTGAAGAGTCTCATTCACTCTTTCTATTAGATAGTACATCATCCCCCTGTTAGTTGAGTCACCTATAAAAAGAATCTTTGAATGGAAAAGAAGATGTGACTTAGAAGTTATACACACCAAAAATAAAAAGCAAAGAATACAGCCAGGCTGGAGGCTTTTCGCAAAACTCAAGAAAACCCTCTGTGAGCTGGCAGTGAGGGTAGGCCTGACAGCTCAGTACTAAAATTCTGATTTAGTAAATATTATCTGTTTCAATGAAAAAAAGTACATGTTATAAATGTCTATAGTTGCACAGTTAATATAACACTTTTTATCCTCACTTTTTTTAGCTTAACTTTATAGTTACTTCAAATTGCTAATAGCTTCTCTCCTGATTTCTTGCAGTTTCCTGCTTTGCTTCCTTCAGTTTTTCATGTGGTTTGTTCCTACACAGCATGTCTTGGTTAACTTCTGTCTTTCATAAATGTGATTAATTAGAAGTTACACCAAAGGAACACACACATCAATGAGTGCAACTGCTGCCTTATTTGTAAAGAGATGGTTTTTCTTTCATTTCAGAGAGAATTAAAAAAGAGAGCTATTTTGGTGGCAAAGAATCTGAATACAGTCCTGGACTGTGTGTGACAGGAAGCACTGCATCCTAAAGGGAGCTGAAAGAGCCATAAGGATAACAGAGGTGTCAGCAGTCTGTCTCTGAACTTGCAAAAGAATAAAGAAGTTAAATGCAGGGTTGCTTCAAGCCGTTCTGTTGACTTTGTCAAATCAAGGGTCTTTGTACGTTGAGACCATAGAACTGAAGGTATACATTTTACATTTAATGTATATATATTTAATGCTATTGCCCTATTTTTAGTGGATAAAACTAATATTTCCTCCTGCTAAAGAAAACGTGTAAGCAATGACAGAAGTTCAAATCTGAAGAGAACACAGATTCATTGAGGTTTGCCAGTGAAACTGCCTGTGATCTGTAAATATCACAATCAACCAGAAATGCATATGAGGGAGAAAAAATGTAAAACTGAGAGTCAGAAACCCCACAGAGCCATAACACAATATCAACCCTGTTTTCTGTACAGCGGTGTGCCTCTTTTCCTGCTTCCTCTGTCACTTGGGATAGTTGTCATCCTGTAAGTAGGGGTTGCTGTTTGTTTTTTAATTTGATTTGTTTCTTTTTTTTTTTTTTTTTTCATGCTCTAACACTTCCACCTTGAATGTTTGCTTAGACAAATAGAATTCAGACAACACAAGAAAACTTGTTTAAGAAGATTTTTCCAAAGCGTGCCTTAGAGATTTTATGTGGTGAAAACATTATGGACTTATCTAATAGATCTCTATTTATCTATTCACAGGAATAGTTTTAGAGACTGAATCCAGTGCCCCCTATGAGACTGCTGTGAGAAAAAATGAACCACAATTGTGTACAAGGAAAGCTCCCACAGGACAAAATCTGTTTCACATGAACATACCCTGATCTGGTGGCAGAGCTGAGAATGCACAACAGTAACTTGGACATTCCATGCCCTGTCTGCAGGCTGCAGAGAATCATTAGATAGCACAGAAGCTGTTTTAAATTCACACGTAGAAGCTGCTTTATGTCCTTTTCTGGATCTCTAAAAGCTGTTTTGCAGATTAAATTTGTAAACAGTTGCTGTTCATGCTTGGACTGCACAAGCACTTCACTCACATGCAAGGGGATTTCCAACTCTTTTCCCACTGTGCCACAAGAAACCTTTTTAAGCCAAGCATAACATGACTCAGAAGTCAACAATCTTTGGCAGTGGAAGGATTTGTTGGATTCTCCTTCTCTTTCCTTCTCTAATGCACAAACATGCACACAATTATTTACAGTTTGGAAGACAGTCTACACTACAATCTGACCTAATTCTGAAGTAGGCTAACTTGAGGTTTTAAACAAGAATTCTTCATCTTGCAAAAGCTCTTAATCTCTCTAGTTTGTCTATATCCACATCTCTTTGATCTCCATTTCATGAGTCCATCACTGTGTTATATAGATGTATATCTATTTAAAGACTAGTTCTTAGATATTTGTAGGCAAGGATATCATTAACTTGCGGCGTGGGTGAGTAAATTTCTATAAACGTACAGAACACCATTAGCAGAATAACAAACAAGCTCTACCAGGTCACACACAGTAGATCATGTTAGACTATTTATCTTCTAAAAACATGTAACACCATTTTGGAATCAGTTACAACGGGGATTTCCAACTGAAAGGAGAACATTCAGCTATAAGCTACACTGATTTGGAAAATGTGGCAATTTTACCTTAGCTTTTGTTGTATAATGACTAATATTCTGATAAATACTTTCTCTTCTAGCTGTATGCGATCTAATCTCATCTAACTGTATTCCAATAGCAGACAAAAACACAACACAAAAACAGACAAACAAACAAAAAGAAAAAAAAAATAAGAGAAGAGCCATGGCCAAAGCCCTCAAACATGACATATAGACGTAAAAATATCTTAATGCCATGATGCTAGGCATCATATAAAAATATAAGATAGACCAAAAATAATATTACTGTTGTGCTGATGTTCTGAGAATGTGAAGGAGGTGCTGGGAGTCAGAGCAGACTCTTGTAGAGCAGTCAGCATAACTAGATGAAGCAGATACCTGTCAGTCCCCTGAGGTACTTCTTCAAATAGCACAAGACTCACAAGGGTGTCCACACCTCACCTCTGAAGGAGTAAGTTTTGAGTCTCAAAACATCTCAATTTTCACTCTTGAGTGAGCTTGTTGTGAAGAATTAAAGCAGATCAGGAAAAGGATTAGATCCATGACTGAGTGTCCATGTGGGAATGTATATTTATTACTAGGAGAAGGTGTGGCTGAACAGGATGTCAGGAATGTGACAGATAGCAACATCACATTGGTGGAAGAATACAGGTTGCACCAGGAAAATTAACCTAAATACTCAGAAACCGGTCTGCAAAGAGAATAGTTAAGACTTGATGTAAGAGGAGAAGAGGAAAATGAGCCAAAGCAGACCTGTGTTTGTACAGAAAGAGAGATATAAAATGCAGATTATCCTCAAAGATGTCAGTCAGTTATAACAATCACATTAGCTTTCAGTCAAGAAACCTCTGACTTCAAGCAGGTATGAGCTATGCCAAGACTGTATCACTGGAATCACGCAAGTCTGTTTAACTCCAGCTACTTCCTTCGCACT
This sequence comes from Phasianus colchicus, assembly GCF_987193195.1. NCBI lineage: Eukaryota > Metazoa > Chordata > Aves > Galliformes > Phasianidae > Phasianus > Phasianus colchicus. The sequence goes on from NC_143436.1 coordinate 23,943,212, forward strand.
GAAATCACAGCACTGTTGAAAGACATATCATTAAAATGAGTGCTGACGTCTGTGATCTTCACTGGAGGCGTCAGCAGACACACTCTGGAGACTCTGTGTGCCACATTCTGAATGGGATGCTCTCCCATAAATGCAGCAGAGATCTCAGACAGAAAGATAACTGTAGATTCTTTGTAATCCAATGCATCCCATGCTGCTGGATGCACAGCACATCACCACCAAATCTGCACACGCAGAGCATCCACTCATTAAGGCCTTCTCTGCATCCAACAATCTGGTTCTAACTATTGTTCCAACCATGCTGTGAGACATCTGTTAATCCTGGAAGGAAACAGACAAATTCTTTTTTTTCTGCTTAAAAAAAAAAAAACAACAAAAAAAAATGAGGTAGGTGAACAGGACATTTGTGTGAAATCCTACCTGCAAAAAATCTTTTCAAAAGGCCCTTGCACTGAACTGCCCAAGCACAGTTGTTGTGATATGCAGACCATCAGAAAGTATCTTTCAAAGCATCCACCCTTTGCAAGTCAGCTTCATTATCAGCATTTGTTTGGACAACCCAGAGGCTAAAGCAGGTGGTGCATAGCCCCAGGAAGAAAACTTGCTTACGTCCTCCAAATAATCTGAGAGCTTTGATGAATTAGAATAATCATTAAATGTAATTGAATGTGTGGTAGCTATGGCAACATGTTTCTATACAGTTGCAAGAACTTACCAAAGCTGTGCATGCCACATATTATCTAAACCAGGGATTCTGTGGATTCTCCTGTTTAGCTCTATGACAATAATGAGCCAAATGATGGTTCAGGTGTGCAGAATATGCTGTATCTCATTTTCTCCACAGTCTGGCACAAGACTTAGTCCTGCACTGTTCAAGTCAATGGGGGATTTGTCTGCAGGATGACTAAAGGATCAGGCATACATAAGGCCATAATTTTACCAGGCAGAGAATAACACTGTCATGCAGACAGATGCTTTCAGCGTCTTCTGTTGCAAGTGTTTTGTGAGAAAAAAATCCATCATATCTTGCAGGCTTTAAGAGATTGTGTAAGCATAGTGGAATTCACTTCTTAACCAGACCTATCATTATAAATTAACCACGCTTAGGAAATCTAAGCACCTGTAAATCCCAAACAGTACTTAACTCTAAAATATTATTAAGAAATTATAAGCTAAAATTCCTGTTTTAACAGCTGAATTTTAAGTACTTCAGCAAATATTGCCTTTTCACATTTCCTGTTCTTAATTACACATGATTCAATGGCACTTTATTATAAGACTAAACTCTGAGCAGTATTTCTCAATGATAAACAAAATCTCCCCATGCTATTGAGGGTAGATTTCTATGTGCTGCTAATTGGATAAATAATTACCTGCTAGAACTCCTTTTCCTATACCTAATTTTAAAAGTTACTGTACAAAATTCAGAGCATTGTGTCTTAATAGAATTGGTTAATTCTTACAGCAAATCCTTCTTAACCACAGAGGATTTGTTGAACCAATATCGTACAGATACATTCTTTTTATTAAGATTGTCTATTTCTTTCATTCAATTAGGGCACACATGGAGTTCCATAAAATAATGTACCTGCATCTTATTACCCTTTCTACGAGTTTAGAATGGAGAACAATTACAAATGCTCAAACTGGAAAATCTACTATGCCAGAACCACCTGAGCCTCAACACTTCAGAATTTTCCTGTTTACAGTGTCTGAAATGCAAACATATGACTGACTAGTCTTGCTAACACATCATAAAGCAAAATGAGGCCTCTTATAAACTGTTTTTGTGAATGCATATCCTTTCTCATGTCTCCACCAATCTGTTTCACTACAGGTGGTCTTAGGTTCTTATGAAACAGAAACAGCTTAGCTCAAATGCAGTTTTATGTGCACACAAACTAAAATAGTAGTTAAAACCAATCTGAAGTCACAGCCAGGATAAGTGAATCACTGTTACGGAGAAATGACTTGATAATTTTAGAGATGAGCCTTGAATTACAAATGCATTGTAATAGAATGTATGAAAGCATCTTGAAGTTAGAAAGAAAAACTGAAAAGTATATTTTGGTAGGCTTTTTTTATAATGAATACAGGAAAGAAGTGCTGTTTGGATGATCGTGAGTATCTTTCAGAAATGCTGATAAACGCATAAAAGAAATCAAAGAGCAAGAGACATATCTGAGCACTGTATTTAACTGCTGTTCTATGAAACATAACAAAAAAGTATAGTTGCACATAAACAGACCGTTGATCTTACATGTGCTACATCCAAGAAGAAACTATTGGCATTCACCTTCCATCTTGCTTCATTAGTTGCTGGTGCACATCCAGATGAAGGACACAGCACAGTAATGCGTAATGATAAACCCACTGCACGCTTCCCTTCACATTTACTACAGGCAAAACAATACACAGACTTTTTTTTTCTTGTGTGTGTGTGCACTGCATTAAAAGAGGTGCATAAGAACACAATCTGCAGTTATCATAGTTGGAATGTGACAGCGGCAGAGAGATTGACACCTCATTCTTAAAGAAAATATATAATCACAGGCATTTATGTTGCTTATCGTGTCTAATCGTGAAGTTTTAATCATACAAAGTAAAAACCAGCCCATTAGAATCTTGAAGCTGAACTATATGTTTTTTGATGAACAAAAAGTCAGAGGCTTCAGCCTAATGTATCACAAATATTACTAATGCCTTTGCCTTCAATTCCTGATCAAATCCTGCATGAGTCTGAATTTTCTCCAAATGTTATTCTAGAGACAAATCCACATAATCACAGAGGCTCAAGGGAAGCCATGACATCATTTGATCCACTGATGCTACTCACATATGTCACTCTCTTTTCCAAAGGAAGACTTGATAATTATGTGGGCTGTTTAACTGCCTTATTTTGAAATACATTTTGAGCAAGAATTCAGACACTGTGTGGTCTGCAGGTAAGAAAACAGGGCTGAGTTGGGAGATCTTACGGTTACTTCCAGCTCTGATAGAACAATTTTACTTCTGATGCTGCAAATGTAGATTTTGTGGAGAACAATGTTACACAAGGTGAATATTTCAAATATGATGGCATACTACAAATCCCCAGAATACAGAAGTATCTACCATATTTGAGCGCACTTTGGTAAGTGAACACGAGTGATTTCTGTTGTCCTCTAACTTAAGTAGGATTAGAAAACATTCGAAATCATCTCATTATCCTCATCTAGCCTAATGATTTTGGGCTCACATTTTGCCCTCATTATGTTTTTGTTGTCTGCTTACTGTGTCCGTGTTGAACGCTTCTGTTTATTTTACTAAGAAAATTATGATGTAATTAATTTATACTAATTCAGTAATCTCTATAGTGTTTAAAGCTGAGGTATATAATGGTTTGAAAACAGTATCACAAGTTAGGGAAAATAAATATTGATGGATGGTTACAAAAATATCTTGAATAAGAAAAATGTGTTCATTCTCAAGAATTATATCTGTCTACTCAATGGCTCTCTTAGAAAACTGATAAGCAAAAGTCTCTTTCAGTGAATGTCTGAAAAAAAAAACCAAAACTTTTTCTATCATATCCACAGAGTGTGTAAAGTTTCCTTTAATTATAGACATAATCAGGACTTTAACACCCAAGATGAGGACCATTTCTACTCATCCAATTTATGTATAAAGAAAGACTTTCTGACCTCCTAAGTTCCAACAACACGAGAAACTTGATCCAGGCCTTGGATATACAGTAAACAATTATTTACTTGGTGAAAGAAGCACAAATGTTATTTGAAAATGCTACACAAAATTAGTAATACCACAGTGTAACAACGACAATAACATTTTGAGGAAAAATATAGGAGATGATAGATATATAGCAAAATAGGAACATGCATTAGGATGATGACTTATAAAGAATAAAGCAGGTATATGGACATCTGTGAAAAGGTAACATGAGTGATTCAGCAGCTTTCTACAGCCCACTAATGGTTATCAGACAGTGATGCAAAAGATGCAGAATAGGAAACGTGCAATTAGTTTTACATAGAATTTTCTCACACTGTGTTAAAGCAATTCACATTAGCTCTGCCTCTTGTTTGACACTAGAATGGATGAAAGTCATAACAGTAGAATTTTAATTCAGATTGGCTGTAGTGGACATTTAAAAATTGTTGTCCATGTCTTGACACTGATGAATGTAAGCACTCAGATTCAGGAAGTGAATCCCTCACTGCCCTGGCAATTCATTTCCACAGTGTGTATTGTTCTTCTGCTGTCCTTTAGCTGTCTAACCAAAGGCATTGTTTCATTTTACATTGAAACAGCTCCATGTCTATGGAAATTAAAGACCAAAGCTAGCAAATCATTCTATATTGTTTGTTGTGGTCAATCCAGAAGTGCTTGTTTTGTATTTGAGAAGCAATTTGAGCTTCTCTGTCATATAAACCCACTGGCTTTTTTTGAGAAAAGTATGGTAGGAGAAATCCACAGGCAGAAATCAAGCCAAGAGACAGTGAAGAACTCTATGCAGGACAAGAAATGATCAGAAATGAAGGAGAAAATGTTAACTGGAAAACTATTATTTTTGTATCTGTCCATAAAGAACTTGTATCAGATTCTATCAAAATGTTAATTACTATTCTCTTATCTAGACAATACACTGTAAAAAGTCTTTATAACAATTAATTACTTACTTTCTGGATACCTGTATCCTCAGTAATGTACCTGAGCCTCAGATCAGAGCTCTCTCTCAACAGTTTTATAGTCATAGCATGCCTATTAAGGAGACCTTGTATTTCCAAGCAATCACCTTAGAAGCTTCACTATAAGAAAAGAATGTGCAAGAAGACTTGGTAAGATTAGTGTGCACAAGCAATGCCATGCATTAGGTATGCAGCAGAAGAAACTAAACTTGCATGTAAAGTGTGAGACAAACTGTAACAAAGCAAATCCCTTCTGTTTACCATGCTTGGTCTCATTGAGAACCATGTACATTGCAGATCTTGAAATTCCACTGGTATGACCTGAGTTCTATGTGAAATGGCACTGTACAACTGTGACTGCATAGGAGGCTAAATTATTGATAGTGCATTCTCTGTCCAAAACTTTTTTCCCCACTATAATAAAAAGGGATTTTTCTTAAACATCACTCATGCAATTTCTTTTAAGATTCCAGAACACTAAATATCCAAGTAAATAACACGAAATTAAAGAGCAGAATCTGTTACTTACCTTTCTGCCCTCCACACACTGCTGGAGCTCGGGCTTATCAAGCACAGAGTACTGGCAGCCATGGGGCTGCCACATTATTTCTCTCCAGTCACAGGTTCTGTTGTCAGAGCAGCTGAGGCAAGGGACAATCCACTGCCCTGGAAAACAGCAATGGGTTATTAGCATCTCCTCTGTATTTTTTTGAGGAATGTTACTATGGAGCAAGTGAAGCATTCTCAAGCATTTTGTGACAGCAGTTTTCCATATATTAAAGAGACTCTTTCCTTCTCTGCATTCCTTAGAATGCAGAAAGCATCGGAGGTTTTCTCTCTAAAAGAACTGTGAATGTTCAAATCTGACAGTAGTTTGTGGGTTTATTTCTCAGCTCAGATTGCTTTTCTTGCACCAGTTTGTCCTTTCACAGCAGAAGGGATAAAATAAAGTTGAAGGGGTTAAAAAGGCAGAATGGGAAAAGGAAAATATTTACAGTTCTGAAACGTCTAAAGGCAAGATTTGTTCTTATCTATCAAGATTAACTCTCACTTAGCAGACCTTGCTAAAGAGGAGGACAGACTCTTTTGCAGAGTCTGTTGTGATAGGACAGGAGGAAATGGTTTCAAACTAAAATAAGGGAGATTTAGATTGGATATTAAAAAAAAGTTTTTTACAATAAGTGTGGTGAGACATTTGAACAGGTTCCCCAGACAGGTGATGGAAGCCCCATCCTTGGATACAGTCACAGTCAGGCTGGACTATGCTCTGAGCAAGCAGATCTAGCTGTGGATGTCCCTGTTCATTGCAGGGGAGTTGTACTAGAGGTCCTTTAAGGATCCCTTCCAACTTAATGATTCTATGATTTGATTCTATGATTCTACAATTCTTTTTTAAAAAGTTGAGTAGTTGATCAAAGCCTCTGGATAGAAAAGTAAAGCAAGAGAGAGGATGGCTTTCCCTCATCAATACTCATTTCTTTATTTTTGGAGAATTCAGAAAACATGCATTTCAGGTGGTTACAGTTAGATGAATAATCTACATGACTGACCTCCACTTTCAAACATTATTTTGCAGTTAAGGAGTGCATAGTGGGATTGTCAAAAGTCAGTGAGTTTCAAGCATCTGGCTGAATGATTTACTTAGTTTGGGTCTCTAAAGCTGTTTAATTCCAAATCCTACTGGAAGTCAGAGGGACTTAGCTTTTGAATGAAGATAGAAAACTTGAGTTGCCTTTATATTCACATCCACTGCTTTTTCCAGTCCATACAATTGTAATGTCCTGACAAAAGTTCTCAGTGTCCATGTAGCTATGCCAGCAAAACCTGCTTTTGCCTGATTAAAGAAAAAAGTACATGCTTGCAGATTCTTCTGTCAAAGCTATCAAGCCTTCTTAGCATGCTTTGGTTTCTCCTTGCAGCCCAGCAAATGTCTCCAGCAGCAAATGCCTGCAGAGCAGGCCTGCAGTCATTCCAGCCTGGTGGGCTTCTCAGTGTTTGTTATACAGCTGCTACACAAGAAGCCTCAGTACAACACAAGGCCACTTTTATCAGCACTTATCAGGCCAGGACAGAGTGGGAGGCTGAGAGAAACAAGCCTGCAGAATACCAGAGGCTCCGAGCTGTCAGCTGCTACCTCAGGAGCAAGGCCATCTCCATGAGTCACCCCGTGCTTGAACTGCTGGAAAGTCCTAAGCAAATGTTTTGGTAAGTAGCAGATAAAAGAGCGCTCTTAAATAAAAATATAAAGAATTGTTTGCACAGGAGCATGCACTGGCACATTTGAGGGCAGAAAGTATCCCACAGTGCTACGGCTGCACAGCTCTGGCTGCGGCTGAGCCCATCCTGCAGCCGCTTCTGCTCTGTGCAGAACACACCCAATGCCAAGTATCTGCAGGTGACAGTGCACATGATGGCAGGCTGGAACTAAATGAAAGCCTGAACACTGCCATTGTCACACATCAGCACATCTAATTGAGCTCCTGCAGGTAGATATGGGGCATGCGGCCCACTGCAGCACGGCGTGAAGAAAAAGGAAGGAGGGACAGCTCTGGACCGCAGTGCAGAAGCACAGAGGTAGAGCTGCCCAGAGCTCCTCACACAGTGCAGTTTTCAGTTTGTCTTCCTTCCATCCTAATCACTCAGCTGTTGGTCTTTAAGGACAACATTCCCCACATTTGTCAATCAAAGTTCAACATTCATTAGGATAAAAAAGTAGTGTAGTTCCAAACAGGTAACTTTTTTGGGAGATGAAAGACCTGACAGCTGGTCTCTGGGCGAGATCTTGAGCAGATTTTGTCTAGGGATTTGAAGTCAATCTTTAAATCTACAAAGTGATGACCCAAGTTCTAGAGCAAGGCATGATTTTCACATGCAGACATGTGAACAGAACGAGAAGTACCAGGTCTCAGCACAGTAAAAAGTGCCATGTAAACTCCTTGTATCACTTTATCATCTATCACTTTATATTTCCTGAGTAACAGTGGGGACAGAATGAATGGTTGGTTTGAGGTCTGGAATCAGAGACTACCACCACTGTCCAGTTCTTCAAAAATGACCTAAAAGTGGTTTGGGGCAGTAGTTTATACTTTAAAAAATGTATGAAAACTGGCAGTTTTTCCTAATGTAATTTTTCTTTCAAACCAATTTCATAAAAGTTCTGGCAATGGCTACGTCTGAGATCCCACATTTTATGGAACTTTCTGCTTAACTTTGTATACATTTACGAGCTGATCTGGTTTTAGGTAATAAACTAGAAAAGTAGAACTATATAAAATGAATATTAAGGAACTGAAACATCTGAATAATAAAAGTTTAAACTTTGGAAACTGAAAGTGATAATGTACCTTTTGAAAAGATTATTTAACTTATGTTCAATAATTAAGTATAGTGAGAAAAAACATGAGACATTTTTGGTATATGCTGAAGACAAGTGGCAAAAAAATAGAGAAAAATGGCATATGATGGCAAACCTATGTTTATAGGAAGCACTGGCATTTTGTACTAGCATATGCAGTTGCTACACTTACATAGATTTTTAATATTATGTACATACATGTATTTTAAATCTAATTATTATAAAATTTTCGTATTGTAACTTCACAACAGATAGTTACTGCATTCCTAACCTTCACAAATAAGATTTCATTAAAAAAATAAATCTTATATATAAAAATAGAAAACAAGTAGCAGTTAAAATTGCAACAAATCAATATTAGTTTGGAAGATAAGATTATTTTTTATTCAGACTCTAAGGTGTTTTGTTTTTTTTTTTTGTAAGGTAGCAGTACACAACGTAGCTTTCAGCATAATTTCAATTATTCTGATTTATGCTGCTTCAGCTAAGAGTCAGCACTGGTTCTATCAAGCAAAAGCAAGTTCACCTAGAATTCACTGAAGGAGGGTAAGAGAAAGCTGCTAAATAAAGTTTAACTTTATTATATGGCAAATACAAAGTTTTGTGAAAGCCTATAATAGGTCTCTAGAGAAAGAGTGAAAGTAAACTTGCTTTTGGGCTCATTAAAGAGGGTTATCAATTGCATATGTAAATCTCTTGCTTAGGATTTGAGATTAAACATTGCTGTTCTCCTAACTTGGTATGAAAACAAATACGATTTTTAAAAATTATTCAGGACTATTTATCTCATATTTAAAAAGCCAGCAAATGCTAGCCTAAAGTCAACAAGTTTTAACTAAGAAAAGCTGAATTTTATTGTTTTGTTTTTTTTTTTCTTCTGGACAAGGCTTTTGGCCTCTTTTATTTTTACTCATCCTTTCCCACTGCCATAGCCACAAATACACAAATTTTACTTTCTAGATCAAAACTAAATAATTAGCCATTGGAAAACAACAACAAGAAAATAAAAAATCAAATTTAAATGTAAAGTTTTAACTAAAGTGAAACTAAAAATAGCTTGTTGATTTATGACTAGCTCACTTTTACATTTTACATCCTAAGACATTTTAAAGATGCTTTCTCTAGGAGTATGTTATAGAAACATTCTTTTGCTTTGCAGCTGTATTGTGGCAATCCCCAAAAGCTGGGGGGTGTAAGGATAGAGCAGAGCCCTGCCAAAAAGGACCTGAGGGTACTGGTGGATGGCAAGCCGAATATGAACCAGCATTGTGCCCTCACAGCCCAGAAAGCCATCTGGATCCAGAACTGCATCAAAAGAAGTGTGGCCAGCAGGGTGAGGGAGGTGATCCTGCCCCTCCACTCTGAGCTAGTGAGACCTCACCTGAGATGTGGAGTCCTCAGTACAGGAGAGACCTGTTGGAGCATGTCCAGAGGAGGGACAAAAAAAGGACTCAGTAGATGGAACACTTCTCCTATGAGGGCAAGCTGAGAGAGCTGGGGCTGTTCAGCCTGGAGAACAGAAGGCTCCAAGGAGACCTGGGAGCAGCCTCTCAATATCTAAATGGAGGCTGTAAGAAAGTAGGCAACTTACTCTTTAGCAGAGCCTGTTGTGACAGGAGAAGGGGAAATGATTTCAAACTAAAAGAGGTAAATTTTAGATTGGATATGAGAAAAAAAGGTTTTTTTACAATAACAAGGGTGAAGCACTGGAACAAGTTGCCCAGAGAGATGGTGGATACCCAGTCCCTGGAGACACTCAAGGTCAGGCCAGACGGGGCTCTGAGCACCCTGATATAACTGTGGATGTCCCTGTTCATTGCAGGGGAGTTGCACTAGATATCTTTAAGAGTCCCTTCCAACTCAAACAATTCTATGATTGTACAAATCTATGATTCTGTGTTCTACAAGAATGTTTGCTGTCAGGACTGGGATATTGCTTAGTTATAAATTGAGTGGTTTTGCACAAAAAGCCCTACTTTCCAGTTCCAGTTTGAATTTGTGAAATGAATTAAAACTATACAGTCACTTCTTCCTGGAAACTATACATCCCAGTTCTAGGCTCATCAGACATCTCTTGGCAATTTTTCACTTTATAAGCCAAAATGATTCCTCTCTTTTTTAAAGACTTGTCCTTTGAGACTACATTTCCTGAAGTCGTTTCCATTTTTAATGTTATGCTATTCGCACTAAGTCTTTAAATATATTTTATATTCAGCTCCATTTAGCTAGACAAGGTATTCAAAAGAAGCACATTATATATCACAAGAAACAGGCTGTCTGCCCCCAAAGGACTCTTCTTTCGATTTGATTTGGGCTTTCTAGTCAGGATTTTTACATCCTAATATAGTAATATAGACGGTGCCGTGTTTGTTTATAACTCATAACTTGCTGTGTGATTGGAATACGCTGCCAGGTACAGTGATGTCTCCTTTGTGTATTCCCTTCATTTAACATTGAAAAAAAATAATTTATTTCCCTATTTTTTCATATAATCTGATGTATTCAGGCACTTCATGCATTCCTGTTACTGTGCAATGAGTGTTCATTGAGTCTGTGCAAGTTCATTGCTGTGAGAAAATGCTCTTATCTATGAGAAGAAAAAAGAAAATACATTTGTGTGGTAGAGATATCTTTCATTTGCCTAATAAAGAATTGAACAAATTCTTTGTTTAATCCAAAAGAACTGTCAAATCCAAAAGCAACTTAAACTGGGCACAGAACTGCATACTCCAGTAGTCCTGTGTATTTCTCATATTTGTTAAAGCACGCTTGCATAAGTCTTCATGCATCTGTGAACTAAAGATGAATACCTGTCTGCCATTCCGCTCTGATGTGGGTTCTCACTAATCCAAAGGGATACTTCAACCATATTTGTTGTAGGATAATTATTATTTTAACAAAAGGCATTTCAGCCACACTGTGTGATTTGTCCATCTCGACATTTAAGGTATTGATACATGTAAAAGCCTACTTTAAAATTGTTATTTTTTTTGTTTTCAGTGTAGAAGTAGAAATATAAAAATAAAGTGGATCCAAATGTTGTATTCTTTTTCAAGAAGTTTTTTTTTTTTTTCTTTTTAATTAGACATTTCCTTTCATTGAGAATAAAACCTTGTTTTATTTTAAAGTGGTTTTGATGGAAATAGTTCAATGCATTTCACAGGCTACCTGACAATAACACAAGTAGTGGTGGATCGCTGATAACGAATTCATCAAAATAAAAATTGCCACAAACTAATTAATCTCAATCTAAAAATCCATAACACTTACAAGCAGTTAGTTATAACCGTTGTGTGTAGTTTGGTGCATGTGCAAAGAGAGTAAGAAACATCTTTTTCTACGTCTGTTTTGGTGAAGTGCATGAGTTGAGAAGACTAAGCACAAACCTTTTGCATCTCCAGCTTCACAGGTCTTCAGTGCAGTCTGTGAAATTGCAGACAGATACTCATGAGACAGAGGCTGCAAGCCACAGGACTCCTCTGGATGAATTTGAGAACCACAGTCCTGCATAAAAATGAAAGGAGTGAAAATGACAGCACTCAACGAACCACATGGCTTTGAAATCCTTTTAATGACATGTAAGGAACAGCAGTATTTGGGGTTTGCTCTGCAGTTCTTTCACATTTAACTTTCTAATATATTTCTTAACACAAAATTTAAAATTCTTTTTGCTTTCAAACAATATTTTAGTAATAATCTCAATCCACAATCAGTGTACAAGATACTACATTTGCTAAAGATAAAAGAAAATGTATATTCAACGAATGTCATTTTGTTTCTATTTATCAAGCAATCTCTACTCATTTGTTCATGGAGATTTTGTATGCATATCTGCAGACATATGTCTCATATTTCTCTGTTGAAATGTCTCAAAAGTCATTTGAGGAGATACAGGTGCATAAAGAAAGAAAAATTCAGAAAAAGAGATTTGGCCTTGCTGAACTTCATGAGGTTGGCATGGGCCAATCCTACTGTCCATGTTACCTATGAAGATGTTAAGCAGCACCATTCCCAGCACTGATCCCTGAGGAATGCCATTCATCATCAGTCTCTACTGAGACACTGAGCCTTATCAGTTCCAGATGGAGTTCAAGCCACAGAATTAACGTAGAAATATTTTATCTATTGTTGGCTTTTAGAAAGCTTGAATATGATTCGAATCTATTCTATTCAAAGATACTGAAGGTGCCAGCAGCTCCCAAAAATTTCAAAGGAAATATTTAAGAGAATAGTGATTTCTGACCAAAAGCTTTAGCATATGTAAGTTCTTAAGTTTTAAATAGTATCTTATATCAATGTTGTGCCTTACAAGCAATAACCTACAAGCATCCAGGGATCATACAAATCACAGCATTTGTAACACTGGGCAGTTCTAGTATTTGTAGTTTGGACAGCTACAGTATATGTGGCTGTACAAATTGCCAATTACAGCTTTCCTTTACTGTTTCTGAAGAGAAATAACATTGATATTTTTGATGTTTTCTTTCGGACAAAATGAATCATATCCTAACAATGCCTTTCCATCTTGACTGTAAAAAGAGTTTACAATGATCCAGAGGCATATTTCTAGTTATTTCAGATGAATCTCACTTCAAATTACTTTGTAAAGATACTCTTCCTCCATATTGCATTGCCCGGTTTTTAAATACTGTATGAAAAATGAAGACATGCCCCTTTCTGACTGAGACTGAATATTAGTAATGTTAACATTCAATAATTCGAGACTTGCTTTGTAAAGGAATGTCATATGCTTATTACTTCTAATTATTTACAAAACAAACAAACGACACAAATGGAAACATACTTTCAATGGAATATATTCATTTCAAGAAACATAGTATTCTTGAAACCGAAAATAAGAATAAAATTCAATTTCTTCAAAACAAAAGAATTGATTTAACTGTTCTTTTTCTCCATTGAAATATGATGATTTCTATTTTTCTTTTCTAAAATGATATTAAAATGGATTAGGTACCGTCACATACTATCATTCACTGTTTCTGAGAGATGCTAGATCTAGGATGCTATTTCTAAATTGGACCAACAACAGTTCTGTCCCAATATTGTCAAGGTGAAATTTGGAATATAATCAGTGCCCCTTATATTGTTGGAGATATGAATATATCCTGGATTTTAGTAAATATAAGTGTGCATTAATTATTTAATTAAAAAGCAAGCAAAATGATTGCCTCATATTTAATATGAATTCATTTGATTTCCTGGTTTAAAAAAAAAAAAAAATTAAATCCTCCTATTGACTTTAAAGGGCTTATGTCATCTCTGTGTACAAAATGTCAGAAGAACAGCAAAATATCTGTGGGTTCTATTATATAATTGTCTTGTTTTATGCTCTGTAATAATGCTCTATAACTAAAGAAAGCTGTTATGACAAAATAAATGGCACAGTGTCTTCTAGTGTCAAACACTGAGCTTGTCTTGGAGCCTCTGGGTCTGGACAACCTGGATAGAGATTTGACAGCATTACTTTAACTAACCTTAACACCAGAAAGCTCCTACTTTGCAGTAAAACAATTTGCACAGGACTTCACAAGAAAGCTCCAAATTCCTGAATGAGCTGCTATTGCTCTCAACACAGTGCCATAAAATAATTTAATAGGGATTTTCTTGTTCATACCTCTGCAAAGGGTATGTGTTTAAGCAATCAAAAATTGACTTTAATTGCATTCCTTAGGAGATATCTTTAACAGAAGGTTCACGTGGCTTGTTTATTAATAAATAGTAAAAATCAATTTGCAAGCCACGTTTTGTCACTGATTTATGTTGACTTAATGTGTTTTCAAATCACACAGGCCATGAGTCCTAAAGGACTGTGCTTGTGTTTAATATGTAATTCTAGGATTATTGAGAGACTGTGAATCCCTGAAAAAACATTATTTCTTTCAGCTTCAGTTTTGTAGGATACCAATCCCTTACCGTCACTGACATGCTAAATTTAATGGGCAACACTAATCTGTGGCAGCCACAGATTCAGTGCAGATGCACCACTGTACAGTGCATTAGGGATTTTGCTGACAGTTTTCAGATTTTTTTAAGTTTTCTTGAGGTGCTGCAGTGACATGACATCTTGCCTTGCTCAAAGATGAAACATCTTGTGATCTAATGTTTACAAACAATCACTCAGGGTAAAGATGAGAGCCAGACACGTAAACTTATATGATAGTTCTTGCTGTATCAGTTCTCCCTCCTTTTTCAGAAAGCAGACAAAAAGGTCCTGAAATGTCTGGACTAGAATCAACAGAAAACTTCCCCTCAGCTAGAATTCACTCTTCATGGGATTGGTTTGGTGTTTTACTAGTAAACTTCCATTTTTACAAAAGATTTGCTGGAAACTAACAAATAAAAGAGGAATAAAACCTTCTAATGTACATTAGAAACCTTTCAGTCAATATCAGTTGATATGTAAGGAGCATTTCTGAAGTCCGTCTGCTGTGTGAAGAGAATTGTTTCTCTCGAGAGCACACTATAATGAACGTGATTCTTCATAATGGGTATATGTCTTTATAAAAAAATCACAGAGATTTTTGAGCCTGGTACTCTAAAATTTTCTCAAATAATTTTATTGGAGCTGTCAGTGTATGTTATTTCATTTATTTATAATTTAATGAGACTTGAACAACAAAGTCTGATTTTACAAAAATTTTGCTTATCTCAGCATTCAGTAATTGAAAAAAATTATATATACATATATATATGTGAGAGAGAGAACCATAGGACTGTAAAGATGATCCATGGTCATGCAATTAATATCATGGAATGAATGTCATTTAAATACTGCTGTAGCTGCAATTATGCTTTAGATTAAGATATTGATCTTCAGTACTAATAGATTTTTACTTGCTGTTGTGCTTTTTTAGCACCTCCGTTCTAATGAAGGAATAATTTCTCTGCAATCACAGTAATTGCCTACATATTAACGCTGTAAGCTTCCTCCTAACTGGAAGGAATTGAAAGAAGAGAAGATAAGAAGCCCATAACTTTTCCAAGAAAACCTGTATTAAATAGAGACAAATTGTTCTTCTGTGTTCTTTTTAACTGTTGGTGCCCCAGCAGAGTGGCAGTGCACCATATAAAGAAAAGGAAGTATCTTTTAATGTTTTCAGCTGATATTACAAGACAGTTCTGCCTTTTATAAGAGGAGGGTACATTTTTCAGAACCTTTCTGGAATAACCCATGCAGTTGCTAAAACTGTCACTTTCTCTGAAAGCAGACACGTTAATGAATTGAATGCTTTGGAAACTCTCACTGAGGATACCTCTGTGTAGGCTCCATGCCCAGCTTTTTCATAATTTTTTCTGCATTTATGTTAAAACTCTTAGCGATCAATAGGAACGGTGGGCTCAGCACTTTGAAAAACTTGTCAGCTTTGCTTAGGTACTCATGCCTGAGATTGCACCCACCCAACACAATGAAGAACACATCTACTAATAACAACCAATACAGAATAAGCATATCAGTATGTTTTTAAAGTAAACAAAAAAAACATGATAGTAATAAAGCTCATAGGAATTCATTTTAGCATTGCATACAAACAACACATAGCCAAAATCCTGCATCCCTTTACTACTCGAAGCCCACTTGTCTGGGAGCTAGTGGATGACCTAAATGTCATTCACTAGTTTTTGGAAAAGAAGGGAGATTTTCCAATCATTGTGTTTTGACTCTGAAGCCTTTGGTCAGTGGTGCCCATCAGCACCACAGCCCAGCCTTGCCCTGTGGTGCTGCTGGGGCTGCCACATTGCTTTTGACTCTGTTTACATTTGAGACATGACAGAACAAAGCCTGCTGTGAGAGAGATAATTTTCAATGCTTTTCTGCTGGCCTTTGTAGACTTGCTGACTTCACTTTATTTGATCTGGTTCTATTTAAACTGATCCTGTTCCTCAAGAAACACTTTCATCTCTCCTCTTAGTCCATCTTTTTCTACAACTTTACACACAACTAAAACTAGAAGTGATTAAAAATGATGCTATGGAAAGAATTCTAATAAAATTAGTCTAAGGGTGAGCTCATGAAACAGTGAAATTGTATCTTATTGCTAGGGAATAAATTGTGAGCAGATGGATTAGTTCCACTCTAACGACTTTATTAATATGGCAGTAACAAATGAAGGAACAGTTGGCACGTTGACTTCTATTCAGCTGTCTCCCTCTGTGCGGCTGCATTATTCAGTGATAAATGAACCCCCAAAGATTCAGAGATTTGGGCTGGTTCAGATCAGCACCCAGCATTAACTTCATTAAACTGAAACTCCTATGTGCACAAAAAAAAAAAAAAAAGATCTAGAACACTCTGGCATGGAGGAAAGCAATCTTCTGAGAAGTTTCAGTGCACTTTCAGCTAGAAAACAATAACTATTACTTTTCATCAAGCATTAAGACATATATGAAGACACTGCCTACATCAAAAGGAACAGGGAGATGAGGATTAATGGGATGAACTCATGGGGTAGCAAGTTCATGTACTGTATTTTGAAGGAATATTTTTGAAGGAAAGAAATTGCCACTTTGTTTGTTGAGGAACCTAATGTGTTCCATCTGCAAAAACGGCATAATATTTCCCCATTGGCCCCAGAGGCACCGTCATGAAAAACACATTCAAAGACTATGAGGTGCTCAATTCTGCAGGGATCTTGGGAGAGGTCACTTTAGATACGAGGTTTGGGCACTCACAGGGTTGGAACATGCAGTGCACAGACATCAGTAGGGGACTGGGAATGATATAAAAAGCTGAGAAACTTGCCATATTGTCAAGGCATGTTGGAGACATCAGAGAAGAGTTTGAACAGCGGACAAAGCGCAGCCAATAAGTCTAAATAGCTTTCAAGTTCTTACCAGTGCTATTTGCATTGTGGCTATTATTACATTGTCTGAAGAATACAAGTATACCATACATTAGAGGATTTTTCTCTTAATCACAAACTTTTGCTCAGGAAGTTATGGGGGGGAACAATATAACATGCTTTAATCAGTGATGGAAGAATATCTTTAATATTTGAGCTTTTGAAAACCCCAGTAGGTCCCCATCTACAAAGGCAATTGCTTCAAAGTAAATGAAGATTGTATGGACAAATACAAGTCATCATGACACTGGAGCAGATGCAAAGTGGCTTCCTCTGCACTCAGAAGGCTAACCTCAGAGGAAGCTAAGAAACAGTTTTGAGAACTGAGCACTGTTAGTCAAGAGAAAATATTGCAAGTTTCATACCCCTGTTTTATTATCCCTTCGTGTGTGTAGAATAGAAAAGAATCTTTTCAGTGATGTCAGTTAGAGATTGGTTATCTGCCCTCTTGCTTTAAAATAGTCCAAAGTTCTACATCTGCAGATCTTAGAAAAAAATATTCACGAAGTCTTCAAAGCTTTTCTCTTAATCTAGTGCATTTATGAATTATGATTCTGAACAGTTCAGAGGTGCAGCACAATTTGTTGAAGTAAGACAGGTGAAATTCAAATTTCCTGAGAATAAAATTCTCATAGCATAAGTTCTGGAAAATATTTTTAACTGTGCCAAAAGATGCCTACTTTTTTTTCTCCAATATTTAAAGCTAACAACTGTACGTTATATTTTTCAACTACGCTTTCTTAGCAAGTGTGCTTTTTTCTAATGCAACTAAATGATATCTTTCTTAACCAAAAAGAGTCATGATCACTAGCTTGTATGCTTTATCAACTAAAAACACAAAGCAAAAAAAAAAAAAAAAAAGGAATGAAAAGAATGTAGTGCTCCTTCCTCCCTCAAAATGAAGATAAAAGAGGAACAGCAGATAAAGAGAGGCATTTTGCTATTTTTGGTTCTACAGGATTTTTATTCTAAAGCATGAGACAGTGGTTTCGATCTGAACATTTCAGGAGCTGCGTCAGTTTTGGATTCCCATTTAGTCTTCCTCTTTTCCCTCTCTTTTCCCAGTGTAAGCTCTGAATGTGAACTGATTCGAATTTTGACAAGTTCCAAATCTGGACATGGAGAATAGTTTGAGAAAACCATGTGCTTTGACACTTTGAGAAGTAAATATTATGTGATAACCAAGGGAATTGTTAGGTATTTATGGTTTTCTCTCAATAAAGTGCCAGTGATCCCCTGATGCTTTTCTATGGTAATTAGTTACAAAATCTGCTATATTATTAGCTGGAAAATCCCAAAGTCTTGTGCCTATTTTTAAGGAGAATTTTGCTATATCCTTCCATGCTAAAGGTGTACAGCATCCATATTTCACATAGCAAAGAAATTTTTAGATATTATGTACAAGAAGCTGTTGGTCTCTAGTCCCATCTCATAGACTCAGATTCAACAGCCATCACTATATTCATAAATTATGACAAGATGTGAGTAAGTTAAAAAGCACTTTTGTTCATTGCTGAATTCTGAAACCAAATTGCTCTGACAGAAATAGCAATACATGTTAGCTAAGCATTCTGTCTAGTGAGTTATGTCTGCTAAAGCTACTATTAAAGTTGCTTCTTACAGTAAGCAAGACTTGAAGATTTGAATTCACTTTCAGAAAATAATATGTCAAAAATACTTCTTTTTCACTTTTAGCACAGAATCCCATAGATCTTGCAAGAGCATCTATTGACTTTATTTAGAGTTTATTTTAGAGCATATTGTGGGGCATCCTGGAAGCAGAAATTGGGACCAGGTCACAAGTCTGCCTCTTATTTTCTGTATCAGCTTGAGCAGATGACTCAGAGCTCTGGCAGTACCCACATCTGGAATGTATCTTCTCAAAACCCTCACTCAGCTGACACCAGTCTCCTAAGTGCATCTGTTTCTTCAGCTGGGCATAGGCAAAATCAACCATAGCTCTACAGAGCTATGCTACTCAACTCCTTTAGCTATAACAGAGTTCAAAAATCCCTTTGCTGGTGGTGCTTATCTGATAGGTATTCTCAGGACATGTCACCAGAACTGTGCCTTGCACAAAGCATTAATTTCCTTTCATGTTACAGGTAGAACAGTGCTCTGTGACATAGGAAGCATAGAGTCCCTCTTTTAGCTGATTTGCTGGAGAGATTTCCATTCCATCTCTCAATGCCTTCCTACATTCAGTGGACTGTAGGCTGCTCTGGGCAGTGCAGTCTTTCAGGCTCTCCCAAAGAAGCTGTTTGCATTTGCTTTGTACATATAATTAAATACTGACTTGTAAAGAGCCTTGAATGAAATCCACTCACAGACTAGATGTGTGTAAAGAACACAGGGTGAAACTAGATGGCAGGAGCAACCAAGCTCTGTGTTATCTTTAGCTGAAAAAGGACCAGCTGAAGTGGGCACTCAGCCCTGAGAGAGCACGTCGCTGTTTGAAGTGGAGGAAAGACTCTCCTGTGTCCAAAAGTGGACGTATAACTCCCAGAGAAAGGCATACTTAAGATATATTCCTTTCCATATTATTTTCTGCTGGGCAGTACATCTGAATCTGCTCTTGTAGATCTTATTTTTCCAAGCCTAAGTGTTCTATTTCAAAACTAAGAAATGATTGTATTCAGACATATTCACTGTTGTTGTTGTTTTCCTCTTCAGTTGTACCATTTGTTCTACTAAAAAATATTAAACACTTCTCTACAAGTTTTACTTCACTAATGCTCCCTATATAACATGTTAAGGAACCTAATCACACCGCCAAGGCATCTTATGTTTCACTAGGCTTCAGTATGTTTAAATCTCTCTCATCCCAACACATTCCTCTAGTTCTCCTGGAACATTCCCTGGACATGAAAAAGGTGTGTAATACTGATAGTTTCAGCCATATATTCATTACAAATAGAAAGCTGATGACTGCCAAACAGGATGCAAAACTTCTGCATGTCCAGTGCAACAGCAGAGCTGATTAATGTATCTTGAAATACACATCAGAACCATGCATGGTCTGGGGAACACAGAGGAAGCCACTAACAGGCTCAGAAACACCAAGTGAAAGACTTCTGAAACTGTTTTCCCAGACAGTGCCAAAAACTTTGTGAGTTCCTGCCTTTCAAGTAAAGATAAAGTCGGCATATGTGTGGAGGCTTCACTCTAATGGGAAGCACACTTGTATCTGGGAGGCAACAGGAGGTATTTCCCCCGCATGCTTACGGCCTGTGCTGATGCACATGTTTGAACAGCCCAAGCACATGGCCAGCTCAGTGCAGCCATGTGCTTTGATGTTGGCTGTCTTTTCTGGTATCACAGAGAGCACAGAGACCCAGCAGCCATTCAAGTCAAGTCCCAAACAGAATGCCCTGCTCTTCAGAAAGCAATATGTCCACAGTGAAAGGACCAATGGTTGCTCTCCAGAAAGTGGTACTAATGCACATGGAGTTGGTTGGTTTTCCTGCTTAATATCCATTCTGTGCTGAAAAATATCACCAAGGTATAGAGGCAGCTAAGAATGCCATGGGTCTAGATCTGAGCCTACAGGCATCCATTTGGTGGAAGGCCACTTGTAGGGTGCCAAGGAGCAAAGGGGAAACTAAAGCTGAGGTGCACTTATTGTAATGCCCCCATCCCTGGCAGGGTTATCCTTAGCACCTTATGCTTTCTTAGCAGCTCAGCCAGAGGTAAGTCATAGTGGCTGGCAGCCTTGCAAACAGCAACCTGACTGTTCTGTATTTGGATCAATTTTTATAGAAAGATTTGACAGAGCACACATCTCTCTCAGAGTCTATATCAAAAAAGCTTTTATGGCCAAATATCAGATCCTTTTCTTACTAAGGCATTAAACTGTTTGTTTAGATGAATCTAAAAATAGGTGCAAAGATCTTGAGAGGGTACATTTTTCAAAGGAGTATTTGTATGGATTGTTCTGTGACAAATAAATATGATTACTAATCAAGTTTAGAGCCTTGTTGCATTAAGAAAGAAAGATGAAGGCTAAAACTAAGAATGTGTAAAGGACAGTAGAGGAAATCTCTGTGCAAATATGTAGGATACATGAACAGTGCTTAGGCAGGTCTCCATTCCACACTATATATAACTCAGAATTAAACTATATTTAAAAGGTGCTCTATAAGCCTACAGTAATTCAGAATGGAAAACTGTTACTTTTACTCTGAATATATGAAAGAGTGAGAGAATGTGTAGATTTAAGAAGTGGTTTTTTCCCCCCCTTTTTTCCTAGACTTAAAAGCTTCAGTAAAAGTACAACACTATAAAGGAAATCTAACAGTCATCTTCAAACTAAAATTTCTTGGACAATGCACGCAATAAAGTCTCTATTAAAACTGAATGGGTAAGTGTATTTACAGGCAGTATCTGGTTATCATTTTTACTTCCCTTTTACTCTACTCGGTCAGAAAAGAATGAAGTAGGGAAGGACCGATTTGCCTTTGAAAATCAATTCATATTTCATTGAAAAGAACCTTTGAGTTAGAATATTTTCCTTGCCGTCTAATAGCTACGTCCTACACTAAATTTGACATAATCCCCAGATACTCATTTAACATACACAGCTGGGAGACAGGAGTAAGACAGGCAAGTCTGTTTTCCTAGAACACCTACAAATCTGGCCATGTAGTAATTCATTTTCTAAACTACAATGGGGTCAAAATTGACCCTAATTAATTCACAGTGCACTTGCTGCTATAATCACAGAAGTGAATTTCATGGATTTTTCTTAATCGTGATCTTTTCAAAAGATACTGATTAAAGGTTTGCCTTCTGGTGCACAGCAGACTGAAAGTGCAGCCTCCTTAAGGCCTGATTGGCTTACTGAACAGCAGACTGCATGCAGGTAGCTTTCACACATGGTCAGAAACAGATTGCATGCAGTTAGTGCCAAACAAGCAGATTGAAGTTAGAATGCTCCCTGCTCCCTGCAGCAGCCTGCTCACAGTAATTTACTTCTGCATGTCCTTTTCATTCAAAGTAATCAAGCAGCCAGTAGTTGAACAAGATTCTTCTTCACAAAAAACTACTAATTACTTCTGAAAACTGAAAGGTACTTGGTGACAATGTTTATTCTACTGCACAAGGCATAAGAGGGATGCTGAGCTGAAGCTTTGCTTTGCTCAATACGGAGATCACATTACCACAGTAACAGAACATGGTAAAAATAAAAATTAAACGAACAAACAAACAAACAAAAAACAGTCAAAATTGAAGGCTCCCTCAACAGTGATATTAAGGCAGTTAACTGCAGTTTATTAATCACCTAACTTCCCCTGGCGTACACAAATAGTTCATGTAGCAATTCACTCCTCCCAGCAGACAGAAATCTCATAGATCACAGTGATTCAGTTCAGGACTGAGGAGGAAAGACAATAATGCAGCCAGAGCAGAGCTGCAAATGTCCCTGAATCAAAGTGGTGCAGGTTGCTGACCCCCAAACATCAGAAACATGTTAGGTGCTGTTTTATTCTTGCAAAGACAGAGGCTACACTTGCATTTGGGCAGTGTTCCAGCTGCTGCCAGGCTGTGACCACATCTACAAAAGCCAAGATTCAGCACTTCAAAGAAATACCTCTGTAAAGAGCTAAGCACTTCTACACCTTTCATATGAATTTTTAATCAGCCTATGAGAAGAACTGTGTTTAACTTTCTTGTATCCACTTATACAATAAATTGGTGTAAATTCAAGTTTCCGAATATGTAGGACAAGTTTTTCTTTAGTAAAGCAAGCATGGATGCCTTCATTTCCAATAGTAAACTCTCCCACACTATAATGTAGGTTGTTTTTCTGACTAGTAGGATTATTTGATTACAATGCCCCCTGAGCAGCTACAGAGCCAAGAATATTACCTTATTGTTTAAATATTTTTTGCCTGGGTAGATGAACAGTTCATAGCAAGACAGCTCTTGATCTGTCCACATTCCAAGTTGATAACAGCTATTTTTTTGTGTTCCTTTTCTTCCTCAGTAAGATACTGTACATCTTGAAACAGGAATCTTGCACAGTGTTTGCACAGTAATAATTCAGCAAAACCCCAACAAATTCTGAATCAAACAGACAGCTTAAGTTTCCTCTAGAACAAGTTCTCCTCTACATGGAAAAGGGATGCCAGAAATTGCAGTGGATGCGGAGACCATAACCTTTGGCTGTTGCAGAAAACTATAACTTTTCCAGTTCAAATCAGACTCAAAATATGTACTGCTGACAAACTGATATACCGTAACATACAGTACACTATAATCTATATGCAATACGTTAAAATAATTTAACAAGGGCTAAATTAATTATTACTGCAAGGATGCTGTCTTGTTTTAACTTTTCTCAACTTCCATTGTTCCACAACCTTTCTACAGCCTTTTAATCATTTGACAACAGCTATATAAGAAATTGCATAAACTTTGCAGTCTTTTTAATGGAAAAGCACAGATGTGGAGTAACCTTGGTGTGCCAATTCTACCATACTGATCTTTACCCTTCAGCTGCTAATACCCCTCACCTAATAAAAACAGCAGTTCTGCATGACTAAATCAGGGGAGTGTACTTCGAGGAAAGTAATCAAGTTTGATAATTTTTTATTTTGTTTCAGCTATTTTCTGTTCATACGACTAACACGAGTGAGCTTGAGGGAAGGTCAGAATTGGGGAAGAGAATCGAGAAGGATACGGTTTAAAAGAACAGTAAATTATTTTCTTATGCTCTTTAGATGTTCCATAATGTTATGACAATTGAATAAAAAATACATAATAGTTTGCAGTTGCTAGAAATATTTGGAAATACTTTGAAATACCTTTATTTTGGAATATTAAACCTACCCTCTATTGTTTTGAAAATATTACACAGGAGGAAACAACATCTGCTGTTCTAGAGTACTGCATTACTACCTTCATATAGAGTGCACTAACAGAAAAAAAAAACAAGTATGTAGCAGATAAAATCTAATTTGCAGTTTTGCAAAGCAAAATGTCTATGCAATGACTGATCTTAATAGGCCACCACACATTTAATCAGCTGCAGTAATTAAATAATCTCATTTTAAGCTTAGAGTTCAGCATCTAATGTACTGGGGAAAGACAAAGTAGGTAGATCCATCAAAAAGACCTCAATACATCCATGAAAACTCAAACACACACAGACTGCAAATGGCCCTCAGACTGCCAGCATAAATGCCTTGGGAATGAACTCCATTTATACCTCTTCACTGTATCAGAATGCCAAAGCAATGCTTCATAATAAATGCTTCATATAGCAATGCTATAAGACATGGATTTAATATAAGGCATTTCCTGTAAACCAAAAAAGCTGTCTCAGTCCTCTTCTGCCTTTCTCCAGTAACTGACTGAAGTTGTGAAGCTAGCTCTGAGTTAAAGACAAGTGAAAGAGCTGTCATTATTTATAACTGCTGCTGGTCCACCAGTTGTGTACCAGTTCAGAGCCACATTTTACAAGAACCAAGACATTTCCCAAGCTATTTTTATGACTTCTGACGAAACTCAGGGGCAGCTGTTGAAGTGCACAAAGCCAATGAGTACCTCTCCAGAGCAAATATACAGTTCTGAAAGTAATCTTTACATTTTCACAATTCTTAAGAGTAAATGCCTCAAACTCAGGACACAATCCATGGTGCAGGTTTCTCGAACACTCAATTTGTACCCTGCCTGCTACAGCACATACAGAAGTTTCAACAAGGAAATTCTTCTGATCTCTTGTCATTTCTTTCTGAAGTGCCTTATCTAAAGTTTTCATCAGAAAGTCAGTAATGGAATAAAAATGTAGTGTCAAATTGTAGCTCACTCAGAAAAACTGACAAATTGAGAAAAAGCATACTGATCATAGCTTTATAGTGATTTTACCTGGAAAAAGCCTGCTGCCTTCAACATCCACATGTGTAGCCTTTAAAGAATCTGTCTGACCACATGTTGTTTTTTCTCCATATGTGTAAACTAACAGCAGAGATCTATTTGTACGATGTAGCACTCTGGAACATTGTGGTACTCCCACGAGAATTTCTGGCTTACAAAGCAAGAAGCTGGTTACCTTGAGGCTGTGGAATGTTCATCTGGTTTATATGCCACAGCTGTAACACTATTCATATTTTGTAGATTATATTAGTTACCTCAGATGTCAAATGGTAGAATTTCAAAATGAAAAGGAACTTCTAATCATTATTAAACTAATGTATACATCTTTGAA
Source organism: Phasianus colchicus (assembly GCF_987193195.1). Lineage (NCBI taxonomy): Eukaryota > Metazoa > Chordata > Aves > Galliformes > Phasianidae > Phasianus > Phasianus colchicus. The sequence continues at coordinate 23,968,325 of NC_143436.1, forward strand.
ACTGTCACGTCATAATGATTTTCCACAGTCAAAGAGCACATCTGATTTGTTTTATACCTCTCTAAAACATGTATTTTCTTCAATACTGTTCAAAAAGTCACAGAATCATGAAATCATTCAGGTTTGAAAGGATCTCAAGTGGTCTCCAGTCTAACTTCTTACTGTACGCAGCTCAGTTATTAGATCAGACCAGAATGCTTAAGCTGCTTTGTTTAATTTGGTGTTAAAAAACACAAGGATGGAGTCTCTGCAGTCTGCTCTGCCACCTGGCTGTCCTTATAGCAAGAAATGTTCCCTTACATATTAACAGGCAGAAAATTCCCTGCTTGAAGTTACAGCTGTCTTTTGTTTTCTTGCTGTGCAACTCTTCCGTGAGGAGCTTGCCTCTCTTTTCTTTGCAGTTTCCTCTTACATATTGGAGAGCTGCTATTAACTCTGCCTGAAACCTTCTGTACTGGAGGCTTTAATAACAATTCCCTCAGCCTCTCCTCATACGGCAAGTGCTGCAGGTCAAATGTGTCCCCAGAGATTTTTATGTTTAGTCACCTCAGTAAAAATCTCCATTGGGATAAACAGGAACTAACTTTGAGTAAGGGAGCTCCAGTTTAGCCAACCGTTTCATGGATTTAAAAAAATAATAATCTTTTCATTATAAGATGTAAACAGAATTCCTGATTTAACCAATTGCACTACACTTGTTGCAGAGAAGTTTTATTTGAAAGACTGAAAGTTAGACAAATTGTTTATTTGTTATTTGTATTTTAATTCTTATTCAGATCATTTGCAGCTTTAACTAAATAAGAAGATGTAACTCAGCACCTTCTCAGTTTACAGTTAATTCTGATCATTAGTCACAGTTCTGGTATAGAAAGACAAGATATTTTTAGAAATACAAAACTCAAAATATATATTCACTAATCCAAGTTTCTGTCTGCATCATGTGAGGAGTGGACATGGTAATCCCATTTACAGAACAACCTTTACAAATACCCCATAACATTTTCTGATCTGTGTAGTATGACATGAAATACCATTTATTAAAGGCTAACAAAAATATTCCTATTGACATCTTTGTGGTTTAGATTCACATGCTTAAGACCAATCACCCTTACTGGAACTTTGCTAGGCTGAGGACAAATGCAAAGGGACAACCATTCCACTCCTGCAATTGCTTGTGTGAGAGGCAGAGAGGAAGCCTGTAGTCATGTGGGAGCCCACTTTCACAGCCAGGAAAAATATCAATGTTATGAAGCCTCAAGATAATTTGCAAAAATTATGGAAAGGCAGTGTGTAAGCTCAGTTGATGTCTTCTTCTCTCATCACCACCTAAACTCTACTTCTGTTTTTAAAAGTAACCATGATCCCAGATCCGAGGGAACTAAATAACAAGAAGAAATGTGTTGCTATTGACTTAGAAGAGAGCTTTACTCTGTATTGTCTGGCTGTCATGGGTTAGGTTTTCCAGCTTATTCCCTCAAGGATTGCTTTTCTCCATTCACGCTAAGGGACACTCCACATTCGTGCTTAGACATCTGAGAGACATGGTCAGCACTAGACAGGGATGAACACTTTTATTTTACTCAGGGAATCTTCAAGTATACTACAGACATGGGAAATTGGGATGAATATGGACATAACATCTGGACATGATTATGGAAGACAAAAGTGGTCTTAAATTTCTTAACTATAAAATTTTGTGGCACAGACTAGCTATTGACACAAGAGTACTGCTTCATCCCTCTCAATTTTTTGCTGTAGAAAAGCTGGATCATTTTGTCATGTATGTCTTTTCCCATTATTCATGTTTAAAGGTGTCCTCTAAGGTACTAGAAAGCAGATGAAGGCATCATTAGTCAAAGGACAGAGAGCAACAACTCTTGAAGTTGATTTGGATCATGCCTTCTGGAGAACCAGACTTGCATCCATTTGCCACAGAGAGAATTTAGTTGTTACTATATCCCTAACGCAGATGTTCCTAGAAGAATTAGTGAAAATCCAATGTGCCTATCAAGAGGAATGGAAATAATCCAGGTTCCTACCACTACAAATTGAGTTTCGAAATGACTTAAAATCCAGCACTTGCTCAGTAAGTGGGAGTGCCAGAACCATGTGTAAAATTAAATATTTAATGTGCTCTTTCCAGTCTTGTAATATGCCTACAACTATGACTTAAATAGAAAGACACCATCCATTTTGATTTTTCCTGAAAGAAGACTTCTCTAGGTGGCCCTTACCCCCAGTATTTATTGGTTAAGGAACACTTTTGTAAGAGCTCAGATTGAAAACATGTGACTTGACAACTCAGAATATTGAAAAGAAAAAAGTATGTTTTTGAAATTCTACATTGTATGTTAATTTGGTGTTCATATAATTCTGTAAGAAAATAATAAAAGCAATCACAGCGCTTACAGATCAGCTCTTAAATTTCAAGTATTTTCAAACAAGTTATAATGTGCTTCACAACTAAAAATTGGAAACAGTGGCAAAAGTGACTGAAGGGAAACTTTAAAACTTCATAAGGTGAGGGGTGAACACTGCATTTTTATTTTATAGAAACTGTGGAAAAGTCTTCAGTCTTATCACGAGGGGGTTTATTTTTACATTGTTTATTTAAATTAAAAATTGCATTCCTAGGAGATGATAAAACCTTGGATGAAGGTTTTTAACCTCAAGGCATATAAAAAAAGTTTTAAAAAATCAAATTTATACTTTCAGATAAAACAATAATGGGAAAAGTGGTTTCATTGTTGAATTTATTTCATTATCATTCTTTTATTTTCTTTCTCTTCTTTCACTTCCCTTTCCAAAATAAACTTCTACACAAATCACATTACCTCCATAATTTTCTGACCCTGTATTGTTAAGATTTTTAGGAATTTTCAGTGTGTAAAGACTTGGATCCAACAAAGGTCAAATCATTTAAGAGCATATGTTCTAATTTTGCCAAAGTGTATGTATATAGAACATCCAGTATCTTACAAGTTTTTAACTTCTCAATATCATATCCCTCTTTAGGAATTCATTAGTCATAAAGTGGCACTGTGGTTCTGAATACTCCTATTCTAGCAAATGCAACCAACATCCTGCTGACAGTCTGCACCTCATTCCCTATCACCTGTCAACATGCAACTCATGTAATTTTGCTTACATGAGTTGTCTCACAGATTCTATCAAGATTGCTCAGGATGAAAATTACAGAGAATAGCATTCATCTGATCAGATATTAACAGATGAAGCATAAACATTACATCTTTATAGCTGAACCACTCAGACAAAACAGATCAGACAACTGTGATCTTTCCCAATTAATTACAAAGGTTTCAAAGGGAACAAGCTCAACTGTGGAGTTCTACATTACTGAAAACTAAGATGAGCTGGATCCCACTGATAATATTCAAACTGAGGAAACTACTTGTTCCACATAAGGCTTTCCCTTCCATCCCATCACCATATTTTCATTTTTGCAAAAGTGGGGTCTGAGCAAGATATTTGGTACAGAGGGCCAACACAAGCCAGTAATTACCACAGCACTCATTAGAAATGCACTGTGTAGCTATTCAAATACCATATTAGTTTATAACCAAAGAAATTTCTTTTAATCTTCCTACAAAGCACAGATGGAATCCACACTGCAGTCCTCATCTTTTCTATAGTCAAAAGGGCAGGTAGCAGAAGATACAGCTAATGCTTTTCTACAGTAAACAGAATACAAAACTTAACAAGGAACAATACACAGCAATTTCTTTTACAGTCTGTAGCAGAAGAAATCTGCAAACATATGAACTTTGAATGGGCTTTCGAAATGGTAAGCAGTAAGCCACAATAATCAGAGCTTTAAGGCTAAACTAGAAATTACACTATTGTGTTCAAATGGAATAACAAAATGCATTCTTGAGAGATGATACTCTCTCATACCTCTTTTCTGGTAGATTTATACCCTTTTCTGGGCTCCTGTCTAAAGCTGATAGTTACTTATTTAAATGATTGTAAAACAGTAAAAAAAAAATATTCCCATTGAGTGTGGTATACCTTTAGTCCATTATTCAGTTTTCAAAACTGCTCTCTGCTGAAAGTAGCCATAAAATACTGTAGAAGAGTAGTAGGACAGAACAGCAACAGTCAGAGAATCACAGAGTCACAGAATGGCCAGAGTTGGAAGGAACCTCAAGGATCATGAATCTCCAACCCCCCTGCTACATGTAGGGCCACCAACCTCCACATTTAATGCTAGACCAGGCTGCCCAGGGCCCCATCCAACCTGGCCTTGAACACCTCCAGGGACGGGGCATTTTGTTTGTTTTGTGCTTTGAAGAGATCACTGAAAATGTGATCACTGCACAATGACATCACAATTTTGCCTTTCAGGGTCAACCTCTAAAGTTGTGTAATAAAACCTGCTGGTGTCTTTGTCTTTTATTGCTTTCTCCAAAAAGATCTTCCTGCACAGAAAAACAGAGATGGCATTTTTTAGATTTTTTACAGCTATTTCTGAAGTCTAATCCAGGCTGAAAAGAGATTGCCTCATAAATATTAATAAGATGACTGAACAAATCCTGGGAGTCCTGGTAGACAACAAATTGAACATGAGTGAATGCTCTGCCCTTGCTCTTAGGAAGGCTAATGGTATTCAGGCTAATATTTAAGTTTATTAAGTAGCTTATAATACAAAATGTAATCACTTTTAATTATTAAAAAAAAAAAAAAATTGATGTCCTGACTAAACACCACACTAATAATTGAGAATATTTGATTTTTCACATGTTAAAAATAAGGAGGTCTTGTATCTTCCTTCATTGGATTTAAGCATCATTATTGCAGAGCAGAATGTGTGCATATAAAAGGTAGCACACACAGTGGTACAAGAGGAAAATAGGCAGCCTGAAATACTGTTACTTAATTATACACAAGAATATATGCAACCAAGTTCCAAATTTTATTTTCAGATACAGCCAGATAGATTCTGCTTTTAATAAATGATCAAACACCTTGACAAGATGTGTTAAGTTCTTCTAGCACTACAAGTTCCCTAGATCAGGAATATTGTACTAATAAAGTTGAAAAAAGCCATTATTGTTGTACTTGCATGCGGACACAGCTCCTCTTTTTGCAGCTGCTTTTTTACTGTTACATGCTTGTCCTACATCTGTTCTGTTGTTTGAGAAGAATAGAGCTTTTACATTTTCTGGCTTTGTTCAGCACACTAGAGCTTAATATAATGTTAATGTATGTGACACAGCTGATGTTAATAGACATAAATGTCCCCTAAAGTACATTTCCATATTTATTTTAGAACAGATGTTTTACTTCTTTTTGTGTCCTTGGACACTGGCCATTCCTTAGGACTTTGAGATATAATAGCAGCTGTCTGGCTAAAACATGTTCTGCTCAGCAAATGTATCTTCCTTTCAGTTGGATATACTACAAATGTCACTCAGGTATTATTTTATCTGAAATTTATTTTGTTGTGCACAATTGATCCAAAATATGAAAAATGTGTTGAAAGCTTCCTATGCTGTAAAAAATGTTACACTATAACTTGTCCTCTTGTGACACTATATAGCTTCTCATATATGAAAACATAGTTTATCTTCAGGCAGAAAAACATAGCATTTGTGAGCAAGATTTCTAGCAATAAAATATTTCAAAATTATCTCTCTCTCTTGTTTCACTGTTTTAGAACTGAATAGATAGGGAAGTCCTTAACCTTAGAAATTTGAAATACAGATACAGCAAATCATTAGCAGCTGAAAACAGTTCAATTCTTCTTCCAGTTTAGGAAACAGTAAATAAAATAAAGGCAACACGGCACAGCTTTTTATTAAAAAAAAAAAAAAAAAAAAAAAAAAAGTGGAAGGTATGAGAGCCACAGACATGGAAAGCAGGAAAGGAACCCAAAAGCAAAGAAACCCATGAGGTCATCTCGTTCATCCTCCCAGACCAAGGCAAGATCAAGTTTACCAGCAGTCTCACTGATCACACTTAAAGTCTTCCAATGAGGGGCATACCATAACATATCTATAAAGGCTGGGAAAAGCCACACAATCTATTACTCATGAAATTTTAAGAAACAGCAGTGGTAGAAAGGAATGAGAATGAGAAACAATATTCCCTGCCAAATATCTGTTTTCCATTTAATTTTTTTTTCTTCTTGATAGTATCTTTCTTTGTTTCATAGAGGGACCTAGAACTAACCATTATTAGAAAAGAATTAATTAATTGGGCAATAGCAATTCTCTATAGATACGACACTATGAAGTTAATTATAAACAGTGCAATAAGGAAGAGGTGCTGATATTTCAAGCTAAAGAGAGGTTTATAAAAGTGAAGTCAGAATTTAAATCAGAAAGGAAATTTACTCAAAACACCTGATAACAGAAAACTCCAGGCTAACTAGAGGCTAACTCACACATTTTAATTAAATATATCAAAAATATGAGTTCTAATAAGATACTAATTATTAATCTCAGTGATTTTCACATGTATGATTCAAAGCCAAATTCATCTGAAAGGGGTTTTGATTAGATGTGATATGAAGGAATGCATAGTATCCTCCAGACATGAATGAATTTCAAAATATCAGAGTAATGGAGGAATCACACGATGAGCTCTTTAATTTGAATACGACAGAAATACTCAGAAAACAAGTGGCTAACAAAGCAATTTGTTATAATTGGTTGTATCTACTTGTGAGTGTGATCCCTAGCTGGCAAGCACAAAATACTGTTTATAAGATTTAGCAAAGTAAAAGTGTTACAGCAAGCTCAGGCCTTTGAAGGCAGGTAAAACTATGCTTGATGTAGAGGAAGTTATCAGTATTCTCTGCTCTGTGCCATGGGACGCACACACACACAGGTGATGGGAAAAGTTACATTCATAGGAATTTTAGAAGAAAGAACATGGTATCTGATAACATCCCCTGCTCCTGGCAAACTGATGGTGAGAAGAAAAAAAAAAAAGAAAGCTAAGCTTTAGCACACAATCTGTAGAGAAGTCAGTATTGAGGGAGGAAAACACAGCAGAAAAACTAATGTATTGATGGGTTCTGCCTTGAAAAGTGCCGAACGTCTTTTAGTGAACTGTGGAGTAATCCATGTGACTGAGGTATTCTCAGCATCCTTTGCACTCTGCTAAGTATTACGGACTTTAGACCCATAGATTCATAGAACAACTTAAGTTAGAAGAGACTTCAGGAGGCACAAAGCTGGCAGAAATAACACAACTCACACTCCTAAGTAATTTAATTTCCTGATATTGCAGTCTAGTCAAACCTGGTTAACCATTTTGAAATAACTGAGCAAAATTTATACAAGAAGTGACTGCACCTCTGCTGAGGAGGCTGCACCCAAGAGCTGACAGCACTGAAGCTCATGTAACAGAGAACCGTTGCATCCTAACATTTGGTTAACACACCACTAGTTAGAGGTGTCCCAATGGAGCTATGAGCCTGATCTGGAATGAGCAACTTACAAAACCTCCTCACTGTACTGTCTAAAGTTCTGCCCTGGTGCCTCCACCTGCACTCAATGCCCTTCACTGATAGATTGGACTGACTGACTAAACGATCATTAGAACATCGGCTTGATGCTGTGAATATTTGTCTTGGATCAAATCCCAAACTAATAGAACTCTTCTTGATGGAGAAGCTAGATTCTCATGATATTTGAGGCAATAAGGAACTGTCTTATTGCATTTCAACACATCATCCAGCTATAAAAGAGATGAAATTACAGGCAGTGGTGCTTTAAGTTATCTATACCAATTTGGAACTGTGGAGAACTTAATGCTATAAATCAGTAACAGAGACGTTCTCTGACAACTTACTAATCATTTAAATATTTGATCCAGGATGATGACCAGAATATGATTCCAATGGAACAATTAAGGCCATCATCAGGAATTACAAGAATTATTTAAGATTATATCACATTTCTCAGTGATGAGGACTCAGATGAACCTCCACTTGCATTCAGGCCATCTGCATTCACCCCACCAGTGAAGCAATAGGCAAACTACAGGCTAGGGAAACAGTTCTCTCTAATCAGAGAAAACACCTTTAACAGGAAAACAGTCTGTTTTGACAAAGAGTGAGAAGAATCTGGAATAGAAAGACTGGGAAACAGCTGGAGAAGATCATTTAGAATAATGAAGATTGGAAACCACAAGGTCATACAAGAGAAAAAGAAGTGAAACCTGCTATTTCTTCTGTACTGGGATAAGAATAGAGTAAAAAAAGTTTCATGCTCAAGACTTTTTTACTGCAACATCAACCAACTTCAAATGTGCTGTATCAGGTTTCTAAAAAATTCTCTTTGGGCATCTGATGGCCAAAGTAGGCACAGAGCAATTGAAAGCCTGAGTAAACAATGATCATTATTTCTGAACTTGATTAGCACATTCATTGATTATTTTTCATAGGAATTATTATATTTTTTATTGTAGAACTTGCCAAAGTGATAATGAAACCTCTTTATGTCTCCCATCAAACTCGTATTTTGCTTTAGCCTATGTTTTAATAGATTACTTAGTTATCTACAATAATTGAAGTGACAAATGTGGTAACAATTTCTGAAAACCCAAGGACTAAAGATACCTATCAAATAGAAATAAATGATCTCAACTCAGAAGAAGCATTCAAAGCAGGCAGTATCTGCAATTTGTCCTCCTAAAATTAGACAGAGGTTTAAAAAAAGTTTTTCAACTTACTTTGTTCCATTCTGCTGCTGTGTTAGTTTGAAATGGATATTTTGGGTTTCCCAGGCAAATTGCACAAAGACATTGAACAAATGGTTTTATCCTTTATCATGTTTTCTGATTTAAGGTCAGGTGTGTTAAGATGCCCTCACTCTTGTTTTGGAAGTTAGTGTGAATGACTGAGCTGCTTACGTAATAACCTTATGTAATGACTGTGTCATACTCAAATCTAACATGTACGTTTTATCTGGTCTTAAGTATATCGCCCTTACTCAACTAAGCAAGAAACAAAAGTTAGAGACAGAACTGCATTTGTTCCCTGAGGTCTGCATTTAAAAGACTGCTGTTAAGAAAATGGGATATTCTATGTTGTAAAATCATCACATAATCACTGCAGTAACAATGAGTTATGGTTTTGGCTTCAGTCCACTAGAATTTCCAGATGCTATGCAAAATGCACAAGCCTACAGTCTGTACTCAGTTACAATAGCTTCTGTTACTTCAATGGGGCTCTCCAGACAGGCACAGCAACAGCTGAAAGTAACATTAGCCTTCATTTGTAATAATAAAATATAAAAAACTTTAAACAGATTAAGAAAAGAGCTTCAATTTAATGACTAATTGAAATAAACTGCTTTATATTATCAACAAAAAGTACGCAGTCTATCCAAAAGGAAACATATGACTGTAAATATGGATAATAAAGACAATAAATTGTGCTACTCCTCTGTTGCCATTCTGACACTTTCCTTTCTCTGATATGCAAATGTTTCATGTAGTTTAGTGTCAACATCTCTGCTAGAAGTCTCAAGACTTACGTGCCACAATCCCAGTTTGATTTTGTAACACTTGAAATACGTGCTAGTCATCACACTTATTTCCAAAAACTTCTGTACATTTATTTCTGGTTTTGAAAATGTATCCTAGTAACGTGCCCAATTTTTCCTTGAAATATGTGGCCAAAGCTGAGGGCCAAATTGAAACCAATGCATGCAAAAGTATATTTTTCAAGTGAACTGAGGAGATTTGGGATTCTGTGAATTCCTCCTTCCCTCAGAACAAACTTTTCAACTCACTCCAAACCAAAAACCTCAGAGCATTATGCCTTGTTTACTGAAAATTAAGAACTGCTACTAGTGACACATAATGCAAATTTCCCCCTCTGTGATCTACAACGTTTATTTGCTCTTTAACTGCTGGCTTTAATAGTGTTCAATCACAGTGTATTATACATTTTGCTCTGACAGGATTTTTGGGAGGTAGCACTGCATTATTACACAAATGGTCTATTTGTGCTCTACAGTGAGTGAGCACTATCTGAATTCTCTGTGTCCAAAAGTTTACAGTGCATTCTATCTACCATCATCAGGAGAGAGGAGGCCTGGGACTAAATGCCTCCTCCTAGCATCCTGTCACGGAAAAGCTCTCTCAAGTCTCAGTTTCAAGGAAGAAGAACAGCTCCCTCCGTCCAAATACATTCTGCACTGTGCAGTGAAGTGGACAACTAATGTACCTTCCCAGCCAACGTTTGACAGACCACATCCTCAGATGCCAGCTCTCTAAGTCTCTGGTGCATGGTTCACTAACAGCCCTAAAGTGCTCTTTGATTTGATGCAATAGTTAAGAGTTCAGTAACCTTGTCTGCAACTGGAAAAAAGGGATATTAGCACAGGGTTTCAGTCCATTTTGTGTTTTGTTACTTCACCTCAATGACCTTATGATCTTTGGTACTCTTTTTCCAGTTCTGCTTGGGGCATAGCCAATTTATTTGCAAGACTGAATGTCTTCCTGACACCTACTTTCCTCTTACAACTGAGGATATGGGAGGCTTGTGAGAGTGAAATCTGTGTGCGAACTGTCTCAGCAACTGAGCTGCTGAATGTTGTACTTGTTCCCTAAGGAGAGAAGGATGTTAGCATCAGCTCATTCAGAGCAAACTGCAATCTTATTCCCTTAACCAATCTAATTCCCTCAACCAATCTACATCAGAGCAACATACAGAATCCTCAGAGGTAATGAAAAGAAGTTAGAAAGATAAAGGAAAAAGGAAGAAGAAAGAGAAGAAAATTTAATCCTAAAAATCCTTGAGGCAGGAGAAGCAAAAGTACCACAATTTAGCACTGTTATTAATTTCATTTAATTGGTTTTGCTCTAAATACGAGTTTTAGTTTCTCCAACAGTCTGTAACAGTCAAGATGTTACAGTGGAGCAGGGAATGAGCAAATGAATGGGGAGCAGCAATGGCAGAGGTTCTCACTGTTGAAACAGAGAAGAAGCTTTGAATACCAGAAATAAAATACTGAAATACCACTGCAAGTGCACCTGCCAGGGGCTGAGATCTACTGCTGTAGATGGTCTTCCTCACATGGCTGTTCTGTTCAGTGAATTTTCTGTTTGTCGAGACAACTGTAGTACTTTCCTTTGGTCCTATAGCCCCCATATGGGAGCGTTTTGATCTCAAGGTTACTGAAACACAGATAAATTCTTCAGTCACATGCTCCTGCCATTTATTTGGTGGTATACAGTATGCATACTGCAGAAACTTATGCCGTACATCCATAGGCAGGGTTCACATGTGTACACATTTTAGCACAGTAGGAGAGATTATCCAAATTTAATTTAATTGTTTAGCAAAATAGGATAACTGGAGATCAAGGAAAGCTGGATTTCTGGAGATGGATTGCAAGGGGTGAAGTGATAACGTCACTAGCACCATGAGACAGAGTATTAACATTCAATAGACCAATCTATTTGACCATTTGAAGAGTATTTTCTATGTTTCTACTCAGGATGAATGTAAAAATAAATGTATTTACAAGTTCTTATGTAAAAGCTGGATTGTAATAAAATCCCTTTGCGCTTAGAGTAGGGAAGCCAAAAATGTTCCTGTCTAAGACACCCTGAAAGCTTTGGAGCTTGAGAATTCAGATTTCAAATCAAAATCAGAATCCAGTACTCAGGACTGGCTCTGTCAATAGTATTCATGGAGGGCTGCTCTGATAGTAATGCCTCCTATGTTATTATGTTGGCACACAAGGTCTGAGGTAGATGTTGGTGGTACAGCAGTAGAGGCTGAGCCTTCCCACCAATATCTCGTTACATGCTGTTGCTGTGTGACAGATGGCAGCAGAGGGGCACTCTGACATCAATAGCACCTGTCGTGAAAGTGCACATGAGGCAAAGGTGTGTCACTGAATTCCTCCATGCAGAAAAAAGTGCACTCATTGACATTCATCGACACTTGCAGAACATTTATGGAGACCAAGCTGTGAGCACAGTGAGGTGGTGGGTGATATGTTCCAGCAGTGGTGGCAGTGGTAGTGGGTCACCTCCACTGGTGCAGATTTTCATGAGTGCAACATTCAGGCTCTTGTTCATTGCTGGTGAAAATGCACAGCTAACAATGGTGACCATGTCAAAAAAGAGTGTTTTGTAGCTGAGAATTTGTTCTATCAAATAGTGTTATTGTGCTATTTGTGTTTGTTGTAGTTTCCATGGAAGTAAATAAGAGGCATTATGTACAGAGCCAACTATGAGAGTTTCCAGACATAGCATTTGAATTTTGAATTAAAAATAAATAAATAAACAAATAAATAAAAACAGCAAACCTCTAAACCCTTCCACATCCTCTAGAGAATTCAAGAGTAATTTCCTGAGATTTTACTGTGAAGATTAAAAGGCTGGTTCTGCATTACATGTCTGCTCTTTGTGGATGGTTTCCTAATATCAGCCATGATTTGCTGCAGTTTAATTTTTTTTTTTTTTAAATCCTATTGTGGGATTTCCAGATCCTCATTAAGAATTCAGTTTTCTCTCTGTTCTCAGCCAGCTATCAGCCAGAGGATTCCATAGGCTGTGTTTACTCCTAGGTTAGACTTGTTAACTTACGCAGTACAAAGAATGAAAAGGTTTGACAGAGGAGAAACTTCACATCTTTAACTGCAAACAAAAAAGAACAGTAACCAGAGTGGTTAATTTGATAATGAAAAGGGCAATTTTGCAGCTCTGTGCTCACAACTGAAAGCATCATGTTGACCACTGAGCTTAGGAAAGGATGAATGTAAAATGATATTTGCCAGGTGTGCTGTGTAATACTTAAAGTCATTTTGCAATTATAAGAAAAAAGAACTTTTAAATTATCAACCAATCAAACAATTTTTTTACTTAATGTACTTTTTTTTTGTCTTGAGTAAAACAGATACAGAATGTTTGAGAGCACTTCATTTAATACTGCTGATAAAATGCATTTAGGGAGAATTTTTAAGCATACAGGCAAGAAAGTGTCCAGGTGGGTTTTTAATATCTCCAGAGGAGACTCTCTGGGCAGACTGTTCCAGTCCTCTGAACTTTCTCCTCATGTTTGTATGGAACTTTCTGTGTTCTGGTTTGTCCCATTTTCCCTTGCCCTGTTGCTGGGCACCACTGAAAAGAGCCGGCCCCATCCACTTGACTCCTACCCCTTAGATACTTATAAGCATTGATAGGATCCCCTCAGTCTTCTCTTCTCTAGGCTGACCTGCCGCAGGTCTCAGCCTTTCCTCATACAGGAGTTGCTCCAGGCCCCTCACCATCTTTGTGTCACTCTGCTGGACTCTCTCTAGAAGTTCCCTGTCTTTCTTGAACTGGGGAGCCCAGAGCTGCACACAGCACTCCACATGTGGTCTCACCAGGGCAGAGCAAAGAAGGATCAACTCCTTTGACCTGCTGGCCACACTCATATTAATGCACTCCAGGCCAAGAGGGCACATTGCTAGCTCATTGTCAATCTACCATCCATCAGGACAGACAATTGGCTTTTTTGTTATGAAAGGGGCATCAATGGTGGATCTAATAGACATTTTCCAGAAATATTTCTCCAAAAAAGCAAACAACAAATAATCTCAGTGCACAGACAGAAAGAAAGAAAGACAGGAAAAAAAAAGAAAAAAAAAGAGGATATTTTTCCTGTTCCTTTTGATCATCCTAGTAGACTATTGTGTCCAGAAACTTTTAAAGACTTTGGGAAATGCCTGTTTAAAACTAGTTCAGAAGAGATGATTAAAGCCCCATAGATGTATAAGCAACTCACTGACATTTATTGCTGCCTCTATGTCATCAGTAAACATGCCTTGCTGAATTACTAATGTAATAATTCATATAAAATTGACATGAATGTCAATTTTTCCTAACTAAAGAATAAGCTAATTTTCCATAAATATCAAAACATATCATCATGAAATAGAACAAAAGAATTAGAAGACAAAAGCCAATGCCACTGATAATCACTACAAATATGTTGCTGTTTTAGGAAGAAATAAGTACTGATTGTCCTATTATAGTGCTGGACAACATGAGCATGGATGCAATTATACACTTCCCAGACTTAATAAATTCTACTTTGAGCCTGCAAAGATGAAGACATATGGTATTATTCAGAACAAGTTGTCCCACTGACTTCACTGGAAATGTCCACAGTATGTGAAGAAATTCCTTGAAGAAAAACACACTAAATCTTCATGTTTTCCATCTGAAACCTCATCAAATCATACTCCCCAAGTATTTTCTGGGTCTTTTTGTTGTCACCATATTATTGCTCAGCTCCTGCATTCTGTCAGCATTCCATTTTGCCTAGAATTTATTTGGCAGCTCTCAGAGATCTTTGGTAACATCAGAAACCATTTTTATCAATCCACCCTCTTTCACAATAGAATTCTGAAGTGTTAAAGGTTTGTCTCAAAAATAAAGCAGCAATGAACACTAAATGAAAATCCTCTAACCTTTCTATCAAGTTTTTGACAACGCTATTGCAGCAAACTAAATGATTATTTTACTTAAGAATGTTTTTAATTAAAAGCAAATTATACCTAGAACATCTTTTTTTCTCCAACCTCTTTTTTATTTTTTAATCTGGAACTGTGAAAATGTGGAACTGTGAAAAACACTGGGCTGTTGGGCTAGAAAAGGAATAGCACAATGGAAACAGTCAGTAGTCACAGTCCCATTCTCTTTGGGATCAGCAGTTTGGAGTTAGATGTGATACAGACAGATGGCAGATATCTGTTGCGTTCTGCTCCCTTTCTCTCTGGATCCTTTCCACTTGGAAATTTTTAGAAAGTTCCTTCAGCTCTTCTAAAATTATTTCATCACTAAAAAAAGCCATGGTCTGATCTTTACCACAGGTGAATCCACTCCTGATACCTGTTATTTTCTATCCCCCCTATTCCTGAAAATGGCGAAGTGGGCAGCCAGATCACTAGACAGAAATTTTCAACTATTTTGCATGTTTCTCCAGTGAAGCATTATAAAAACTATTTTGCTTTTACAATGAGATACCATGTATCTCCATGTGTGATCTTAGTCTTATCTTGAAATACAAGAGAATGGTATTCATTGTTTTGTCAGGAGTTTAAAAATATCCATTTCTTAAGGGATGGGGTGTGCTTAGCTTGACAAAGATTGAACTTCCCTGCTGAAGCACTTTGTTTCCCACAAGGAATTAGGTTAGGAGGTCTGATTGGGAGGAGTCTTAATCCCATGTTCTACTTGAATTCCAACCTTTCACACGTAAGACTGGGTGGATGTTGCAGCTATTTCCATGCATAGTACAAATTAGGACATTCTGCAGTACTAAGGAGTTGTAGGCATAAACAAAAAAGATAATTCTAACAAGAAATAACCCTGGAATAACCAGGGATACACTGAAGTGTCTGATTTACTTCTACTAACGTAAATTTACTTTAAAAGGTCAGCCATAACACTGACTACAAGTTAAATAAATTGCACAGATTCATAGATACTTTACACAAAATGACTTAGATGAAATTCAATATTTGAACTTCACTATTTGAATGAAAACTCTATATCCTATTGGCTTGAGAAATTTTATTTTTCTTCCTAAGGGTTAGACATAGGGCACAACATTCATTTTGCAATTAAAGGAACAACAGAATTACAGCATGAGACATTGGCCCACCTGCACCACATACTACTCAAATTCTTTACTGAACCCCAGAGGACTTCTGGTGCTTCATTGTCATGGCTGTTTCACTTTTCATGCCATGCTCAGACACTAAGCCACTCACAACTGGCCTTTCTTAAATAAACTCCAGAAGCCTTTGATCTGTTTTCTACAAGGCTTCCCAGAAGATATTGGCATCTACTTTATTTTTCAGACAACATGGGTGGAATGAGATTTATGAATAACTTCTGGACTCCAAAGCAGTCTGGTAGTAAGCAGCTGAGCACATGCCACTCAATGGAAAACTAAAGAATAGACATTTGCTTTCCTAAACCTTTTGCAAAAATGTATTTTTCAAGGTCAGGACCACTGCCAGTGTGGTCAACACATGATTGCAGACTGTTCCTGACTGAATATAGCAATTATGATCAACAATAAGGCTGGTACTTTTAGGTAGATTAAGATGCAAGGCAGCTTCAGCGTGATACTTAGGCTGGAAATTTAACATTGATGCATTTCATTTCAAAGCACAGGCATCAGATTCAGAGCAGCGTGTCCAAGATTCCAGTACCTGCCAAAGGTACTGACTAAGAAAATTCAGAAAATCAAAGTCCCAAGTTCTAAAACTAATTGCTGCTGCACTGGATACTGTTTTATTTTTTCCCCAATAGTATATTTCTTTCCCTCCTATGTAGTTATATGTGTGAGTGAAAGGAGCTTGGGATGTACAGAGATTCCAACCAGTAAACGTGCTTAATTTAACAAAATAAAATGAAATGAGAAGCAAAACTATATTTAATTGTATCATCAAAGATCACATTTAAAAATAAAATAAATCTGCAAAAATTATTGCAGTAATTCTTAATACAGAGATCTCACACCAGAAGACCTAAGGAACTCGACGCTAGTGAAATGGTTGTCTTCTTTGAAATAAAGTGAAATATGCCCCCTGCCACTATTTTCCTACAAGTATGTTGACTTTACCTTCAGCAAAAGGACAAGGATTCACTGCAAGGGGAGCAGTATATGCAGAAGTAGTATGTGAACTTTAGAATTTTGTAAAGGTCATACTCATTTTCTCTCAGTATTAGTCAGACCACTTCCACGTGCCCTTACATAGGTACTAGCACTTTGCATTCTGCTGCTTGAAATAAATCCCACCTTTTCATTATAAATTTAGTTGGTCACCAAATTTTTGCAGCATCTTGTGGGTCATTTATCAGAATCATTATAAGTTTTTATATTTATTTCAATTTGACTAATTTAAAAAACAGATTCACCAGATCAACTTTTCATCAGTCATCTTTAAGTTCACAAGCAATTGTAATAGATAGAGGTCTCCACCCAACATGGAGCAAGGGTGGCCTCAATGCTGATTTGACTTCAATTACTCTATGGTGACTGATTTAACTTAAGTGCTTCCTGATTTATATCTCTGCACTGTAACCCTGAGCAAAATTAGAAACACTTATCGCACATCAGTTGTTCTATGCTCTTTTACAACATGTTGCATTCTGTTCTGGAAACACCTAACTTGATAACATTTATCATGCAGGTAGCACGCTTGTTTTGTACAGCTAAACAAAGTAGGTGGGAAACATTAAAAAAGTATTAAATGGCCTGAGTTCCAGATGGCTTGCTTGCTTAGTATAGTAACAGTATCTGCTGAGATGACTGTGGTGGTGTCCTTTTCTTTACTGAATACACACAGTAGGAAGTTTTCCTCTGCCTTTTTTGTCATCTTTACTGCTCTCTTATTTCATGACCTCTGAGTTAATCCTTCTATTCTTCCTATTAGCAAGTTTAAGCAGGCAAACTTCAAACAGACTAGCAGTGGGTCACAAGGTTTAATGGGCATGTAGATAATCATCTAAATTACATTTCTGGAGCTGATGGGCCAGACAGTCTTAGAGAGTAACTTTACCAGCTTTCACTGTTAATCAGCAAGGATTCTGTGTCTCAGTAGGTATCTGCCTTCGCCTGCCTCCCAGAGGGGCTGGGTCCTACTGACTGATTAGCAAAGGCAGCTGCATTAGCTTTCTTCTCCCACAAAGTGCGTTATGGGGGCAGAAATGACTTGAAAGGCAAATGTGACCACAGCTCAAACACCAAGCGCTCTCTTCTCATCGCTGTGGAATTGCTGGCCCTCCTCTTGCAGATTATGATACTCGGCACAACAGTTGTTGCCAATTTTTATGATCTGTTAACACTTAGGAAGCCTCACGCTGAAGGCTCTTCTTTCACATCTATTGTGGCATCATCAAGGGGAAAATTCAACAGACTTTTTCACATTTTCTGATGAATCTCACAGCAGTGTTTGAAGCAAAGTGAGAAGAATATGGTAATTGAACTGTCAATAGTGAATGCCCTGGAATTCAGCTTTGAAACACAAACTGTAGAGGGATGGGTGAAGAGGATAACAGTTTTCTGTAGGATGCAGACAATCTTACGGCCTCAGAAATAACAACAGATATATACTGTAAAGCTGACTTTCTCAGTGAAGATATTCACAAAGGAAAGTGAGTCTCTTGTTTGTCTAATACTGGGAGTTGTGTTTTCTATCTACCTTGATCCTGAAAGGAACAAGAGCAGTGGAGGATTGGTTTCCTGACTGGCAGAAGTGTCTCCTGGTTTTAGGCTTGTCTTTCACAGTAAATGTTTCTCAGTGATTTATTTTACTGCTTTTGAACAAGATGTCAAGTAAGCATAAAGCTAGACCAATTAAACACAATAAACTTTCACTGTCTTATGCATACATAGCATAGACCAATACCAACACCCTGTCTAAACAAGGTAGACTGTTTTATATATTTAAAACTCTAAACAGAAAAGAATTTGATTAAAACTGTGCATTTTGGATCTCAGTTGAGAACATTCTACAACAAGAAACTACCTAGGAACAAAGTAAAGTCAAGAACACTGATTGCCTTGTTTACCTCTTCACTCTTAGAAAGGAAGTTGGATTTTGACTTTCCACAAGTTTTCCATTGCATCACAGAATCAATGGCTTGGGTTGGAAGGGACCCCAAGAACCATCGAGTGTAACTATGGCTCCTGTGACGTAGGTACTACTACTTCATACTGATTTTAGAGAGACATGCATTAGGCAAAATACTTCTCTGATTTTCCAGTCCACAAAGCATACCATCTCTCAAACCTCTCAACAAGGCTGACCAAATTTCCTATTTTGTTTGGGACAGTCCCAGATCTCAAAGATCGACTCATAGATTTATAAAATCTTCAAGTCTCAGTTTTGTTTCAAGTGTTAACAGAGGCAAGGTATTATCCTGTTTGCCCGCATTCATGTGGCAGACAGAGGAAGATATCCACTTGTGGTGCCACAGCATCTTTGGCTCTTTCAGTGAGAACTGGTCAGAACTGATCAAACCATTACTGGACCATGAAATCTATTTCAGACAGAATTTCAGTCATGTCACATCCTCTTTACAACATAATACAAGGAAATAAGATCTGAATTTCAAATCTTTGGGAGTACACAGCCTGAAGAGCTGATAGCCTTTATGCAGCCCACCAATAAATCACTTCAGTCTCCATTGTTCCATTGTACCGTACAGCTGATTTGTGCACTTCCCTTTGCTTTGCCATGCCTTGCCTATAGCACAGCTATTGTTTCTCGAGATGCGTACGCAGGCATACTACCTTCTCTGCAGATTGACTTTTGAGCCCAGATCGTATTAATGAACACCAGTGAAATAAGACTAGTAAGGTCAGATTCAAAGAACATTAAAGTCAATGGCAGTCCTTTTTTCAGTGTTAAAAGAACTAGGGTTAAAGGTGCAACACACAATAATGTTACTGTGATTATCTTCTAAAAACTTTGCCCATATGCATATTTTGATTTGTCAGGAGCTAGCAAACTGGCATTCTTATCACAGCTGTAAAACTCTGTGTACAGTGTTAGTCATTCATGAACTTTCTCTCCGTGAATCAGGTACACTGATAGAATACAAACACCAACATGGCCATTTACTCCAAATATAAGCTATATACCTCAGCAATGTTTCAGAAACCTTGGGTGACCTTTTCTTTCTTCCCAGTTCCTTCTATTACTGTACTTTTAAACATAGCATTGCATTTTCTGGAGCTAGGAAAGAAGAAATGCTTAATTCATACTTGTGGCTCTCATATGCATATGGCTCATAAAAAGACTTTAGTTTTTGTCAGAATATCTTATATAGAAATGGAAGCACAGAAAAAAATATGGCCTAGATTCTGAATTTGCTATGTTTCCAGTGCAACCAAGGGCAAACAATGGCTTCTAAACAGTCCCTGAGTATCTGCAGGGGAATTGCTGGCTTCTCTCCAGAGATCTCAGGAGATTTCATTAGGTGACTTGGAGATCCAGATGCTGAGGAGGAGAATGCCCAGAGCCAGCTGGTAATCTCTAGCATCCTACATGAACTTGCATTGTTTCAGGGCTGAATGCCTCTGTCTGCTCAGGGTTTGATCCCAGCAGTGCACTATTGCAGGCAAGAGGCAGTTAGAAAGGAGTGACCTTTTTGTAGGTGGTCAGGTTGGATAAGGATCCCCCTGAGAACTCAGCCATCAGGATGGCCTCAGGCTGGAGTGACTCAAACACAGCTCTCCTGCACTTGCTGGGCCACAATACAGAAATGCAGGGAGGAATCCCTGTGGAGAGCAGGAAGAGGAAAGAGAAATAAGCACATAAAAGTCTGTATTGTATGGAGCCTTCTGTGAAAACTGCTGCTACCAGTTATCTAGCAAAATGGAATTGGTTACTGGGCCTATGTCACAACAAAATCATCCGAATTAACAGCAAAAAAGGACTGTAAGCAAGAATCTATTGCAAATATGGGGGATGATTGGCTGATAGCTTAAAATAAACAAAAACCCTATAACTAAGAAGAATTATACAAAACCAGCTTTTTGATCAGCTTTTTCAGAGAACTGCAGTCTCCCAGGAGCTGAATTGCCTACCCAGCATTTATTGCTGTCTGTCTCTTTTCACATTCACCCACAATGGCTCTCTGCTATTATTTAAAAAGACATTTCAATCCTGTGGTTAAAGGCGTGGAATCAAAATACCCTTGGTCAAGTCCAATCTGTCCTAGCAGTCCTTGATTGGTTTGGAGAATGCACTGTATCTGCAGCATTTGCCTCTACAGCACTGTGTCTGCCTCTGCATCTCCCCTCCTGCAGCACCCTTGGGAGCAGGCATTGCAAGACATCTGTCAGGCTACAATGTCCAATCACACACCCCACCAGCACCAGTGGGATCTTGCTCAGCATCTGCAATTATACTGGTCATAATTTGGCTCCCTACCATTTGTAGTCATGCAATTATGAATATCTACTCAGCGGGCTCCTGGGAAGATCTTCATCTTCTGTATCTTTAGACTATTATGCATGCCCATGAGATGACATAAATAATTGTACAAAGGGAGAGAGAACAGTCTGAACATGTGAGAATAGAATTGCTCTTTAAGGTCATTTTAGTTTATCTTTTACAATTTTGTTCCTCCCAAACATTTTTCTATGGCAGTATAATAGCAAAATAACCCTTCAAATCAGGATTCACCTAAATGAGTTCCTAGGATAGCAGGATGTTTTTTGGAAGGCTGTGCTAAGCTGCAAACATGCAGAAGAGGGAATTATTAAATCTTTGCAGAGGTTGGTATCAGTAAATTCAGTGATAACTAAGAGTGAGATCACTGCTCATTTAAGAAGCTTCTAACTACAAGACTGTTGCCCAACAAAAGGAAACAGAGAAAAAAAGAAGGCTGAAAGCTGCCAAAAATAGTATCTCTTAAGGGGTGAATTATTGTAGCAAC
The DNA here is from genome assembly GCF_987193195.1 of Phasianus colchicus. Taxonomy (NCBI): domain Eukaryota; kingdom Metazoa; phylum Chordata; class Aves; order Galliformes; family Phasianidae; genus Phasianus; species Phasianus colchicus. The sequence continues at coordinate 23,989,766 of NC_143436.1, forward strand.
CTTGTACTTCCTCTGGAAAGGGTCATGAATGCAATGAGTTTGTTAATATCATGCTCTGTCTCTGGAGGTGCTTGAGACCAGGATGGATGCAGCCCTGGGCAGCGTGGTCTAGTACCAGTCTGGGAGGTTGGTGGCCCTGCCACAGGCAGAGGTTTGGAACTTGATGATCCTTGGGGCCCCTTCCTGCCCAAGCCATTCTATGATTCTATGATTCTATGATTCTATGATTCTATGATTCTATGATCTCAGTCATAATCAGCTCAAAACTTCTGAATCACTAAACCAGCACTCACATGGCTTGCCTAAAAGCCCTGCTGGCAAGTTGTCCACTAGCGATCTGTGTAACACACCATTTCCCATGTACAAGCCATCATAACAATGACAAATGCAGCTGCTGCATGGAAACAGACACACTCTTTGGTCTCTGCCTGATACTTCTGGAGAAGCTTCCTGAAAGGCATCTGGCATTAATCTGGTGCCATACGTTAAACAGGGCCTAGCTACAGAAAGAAGAATAAGCACAGCTAATATCAAATTGAGAAAACAAGCAAAATGCATTAAAAAGCAATATGCTTTTCTCCTATATGCTTTTCTCCAGGCAGCCAGAGCCATGCTGGACTTGAGCCTACAAATCTGGGCTCTGTAATGTGGCATCCCCAAAATGCTGGAGGCTCTGATGATAATCCTAGCTAGGTACAGCAGTACTGGAGGTACTGGAAAGCTCTGAAGCAAAATTTCATTCCATGTCTAGAGAAAGAGACACTTAGATTGAAGCACAGCCATACTGATCCTTTTGCTGGCTCTTCCCACCTTATTCCAATTTGTTCAGAGCACAGCAATTGTCTGACAGGGAACAGAAACTGCAAGAACCAGTGATTAACAGATGATGGTGCAGATTATATATGAAGTCAACTATGTCGGTGAAGGAAGTGAGCATTTGATTTATAAAAAGAAAATCTAAAAGTATTACATTAATTCCCCCAAGGAGACAAATCTCTGCTCAGTTGAGCTTTCCAGACCTCCCTTTAAAGCAGCAGATACTGGCTGCTGACCAACATATCAGCCTAACAGCCACATCTCTGGTCCTGAGATCCAAAAGGAGTTCAGCACAGAATAGCAGAAATGCAGAGAAGATCCATCATAATGGTTAATTGTTCCTCTGAGTCATCCACAAAGCAATACTTTAAAACAACACAAAAGCCTTTCTTATAATTAAGAAAATGTGGCAAGCCTTCTTTCCCCAATGGCACACATGTTGACAACCAGAAAATGCTGACTTTACAAAATGTTTTGTTCTGATGTACACAGAAACTAACTCTCTACTTGGAAATTAGCTCGGCGTATTTAGCATTTAAATTTCTACCTTTTATATCTTTTAAAATACACTTTTTAGGTGCAGCAAGATGTATTATTATGTTAGGTGCTTGTAAATATTCTGCTTGTAAATGATTATACATCTCTTATCTTTACATGCTTTAAAATTTTCCAGTGTTTTTTAGGTTTTTGTGAGCTGTTGTCTGATCATGGATTTAGGAAAATTACTAACAATTTCAGCAGCTTTTCTGCAAGTGAAATCACTCACTAACATTGCATATAATACCTAATTTCTGTCAAGACAGATACTCCATTAGTGTAATTTGGAATTGCTCCCTTTAAATTAATTGAGCCATGTTGATATATAGGAGACAAGCATGAAGATGAAGATATAATTTATGTCAGCCTCTGTGAATTAGTTCTCTAGTCACTGTGGGGCTTCCATCTGAAATACCTGCAATTTAACAATGCATTGTTTGCTATGTATTTGCTCCTCAAGTTTACATCAGAACTACTCTGTATTTCCTAGTGAACGGTTACAGGCATACAAAAAAAAAAAAAAAAAAAAAAAGAAAGAAAAACAAACTCACTTATGCTTTATTCAATAGATTGATAGCAACACAAATGCAGTTCTAGTGTTTTGTGTGTTTTCACACAGAAAATCACATCTACAGTTTCTGGATATGAAGCTCCTGTTTATTTAAAGTCAGATCTCTGGTTTTCTCCATACAGCTGTAACTTTTCACTCATAAAAGCTTTAAACTCCATGTGGATGTGAATTTTTTTCCTGGACAAAGCAAACGCTGATTTAACCCAGCATCCACTGCCACTCTTCTGGATCCAGTTGCTCCTATCCCCTCCATTATGCTAACAAAATAAGACTGGGAATCTTATCCTAGAAGCTAGTCCATTAAAAATAATTTTTAAAAAAGGTCTTCCATCTGGTTCATGCATAGCTGCAGGCAAGGAAGGAATGCTTAAGTTGGCATTACTCCTAGAAGGATGACTGCCATACTATTCTCCCACCACTGTTTCTGAAGAAAATTTAAATGCTGCTTGAGTATTTCAGTTCTATGAATGACTGACTTTTTCTTGCCCCAGCCACTCTTTCTATGAAAACAGAGTTTTACTTTTGGAATCCAATGATAGCTAAAATCTCTAGACTAACAGTTACGCTAACATCACAGATTTCGAGTAGGAAATTTCCATTTAATCGAAGGACATTCTTTTGAAGAAAACACATGCTGTAATAACAATGCTTTTTAAAAAGGAGCAGCAAAAGAAAAAGAGAGAACTCAAAATAATTTCTTTAAAGTTTAGGGCATTTTTCTTGTTGTTTTCTGAAAATATCAAGAATATTGGAAAAAAACCTGACTAGCTCTAGATCTGAGAAGACTAAGGAATGCAATGTGTAACTGCACATATAATGGATTTTCTTTTATTTTCTTTTATTTTCTGAGGGGGAAATTAGCTGACTTTGCAAGTAAGATAAAATCTACTTGCTGATATGATTTGGCTGTATATTCAGTTCAAGAGATGCACCTTCTGCACGTCTTACAGTGACATGAATGCAGCACTGCCAAGAAGGTTGACTGCTACCACAGTGAGTACTGCAAAAAACTAAAAGTTGCACAAAGCATCCACAATGCACTAAGAGTAGAAGAGATGTGTGGTTCATCATGGAGGTCACACAGAATCTAATGCAACAGACAGGAATTGCAGAAGGGACAAATGTGATTCAAACCTGTCCTGATGAGGACAAGATACCTGTTTCTCTCCCATGCTTTTTTTTTATTTTTATAGACTCTATTCCATTTTTGCAAATTTGAAATCTTTTTATGAAAGTACCAAATAAGAGTTCATGTTTCTGACACAATTCTTACATATATTATATTATAGGAAAATATTGTAATTGGAACAGCACACAGCTGAAAATGAACTTGAAACATCAGGTAAGTTTTTAAAGCTGTTCTATTGTATTTTATTTCTCTCAGACCTGAGAAATCTGTAGAAGAGGCTGAATATCCTTAAGACACACTGCACTGGACTGACTCTGGAAGGTACTTTTGCAAGTTTTATGCAAACATACAAAGCAGATGATACACACTGTGGCTAAAAATATAATTCTAGTTATCTCTCATAATGAATGCAAAACAAAATCATTAACTGTATTACTAAAATATACACACAAATAACATGATAGCAAGGTATGACAGCTACAAATGTTCACAGTGCCAAACAAGGTTCCCCAAACACATCATGAGTTACTATCAATGACCCAAGCTACACAAAAAGTAGCAATGAAAGACATAATATTCATACCTTTCAAATGAGGTATATTTAAATCTACTGCAAGAATGGATAAAATAGTCTGTTCTTTCTGACAGTGTGTGTGTAAGTAGCTCTGGAATCTTTCACTTGAGTGTAATGTTGATATCCTGCTTTTTTTTCTGCTTTCTTACATCTGTCTTGGTATTGCAGCTTCATAGAGGATAATTAAATGGCACCTCCTCTTTCAAGACCACTTATTTTGAATACTGTCAACAGTCCCGCAAAACTAAGTTAAAGCACCAACCAACAACCTTTCCACCTGCAGCACCAGCAGTACTGTCAGAACACAGAATACATAATGAAAGGTAATGAAAGCCACTGATGGTTCTATGGTGATGCCACAATTTGTCCCCAGCTAATCTGGTTTTAATGAGGATATTACAGCTACTATCAAGGACGATACTTTTTTTTTTCCTTTTAGAGGCTGCAAGGCTTGGAACCACACACTTCTTAATTCAATAGCCTTGATATTAATCCAGGATTATTCAACTGCATGAGAATTGTTAGAAGAATGGAAACAACATCCCGCACTCTGTCTTTTTATGGTAACTTTCCTTATAGTATCAGCTTGCAGTGAAACCTGAATATCCTAATGGGATTAAACATAAAAGAAAGTCGGGCAAAAAGTCTCTGGATTAGAATTTTAACTGAAGCCTTCTGTGAGAAAGACCACACCACTGTTAGTGACCTTTCTCTCCCGATGTGTGATCCCAGTTGTGCCTAGTCAAGTGTCCAATGGAGACTCCATCAGTTCACGCTGTATTTATCCTTTTGCTCTTAAAACAGGTGTCTTGTTACTAAGAGAACAAGCACTCATGCCATTGATCAGGCTGTATTAACCCCCCCTTAACCCCCCTTGTAAGAGCCCATGATGTTCACTGGTATGAAATGCAGAGTGTAATTATGCTATTTAAGAAGAGAGCTTTCTACTGATAAAAACCATCAATCTAAGTAAAAGGCAGGAAACCGATGTAGGAAATAGGGAAAAGGACAATGAGTAGGCTTTTGAGTGTTTCAGAATGTCATGTCTATCACCAGCTCCAGCCTTTGTTTTTGAAATGTTCTCTCTGATAAGTTTGCCTTTAACATATCTAAAAAAATGTTAATTTAGAATCTCATACTGTATCTTCAGAGCTTTCATTAGATACCGCAAGAATGCTTTTCATCTCATTTTTACTCTAAACTCCTTGAGTCCTCCCTAGCTCTGAACAATTATGTTTAATTAGAGAGCAGTTATTCATAGATGAGCAGTAAACTAACCTCAATCAAAAGTAACTTCTAAAACGTTTCATTTTTATCATTCTAGATCTCTTTACCTTGACAGTGCTTCAAAGATTCATATTTAGTCTCATAAATGCTATCATAAAACCTTAACAACAGTGTAAATTCTAGTGTGGGAGGATGTGCAAGATGTTGAATTCCTTTTTCTACATCTAGATATGCCATTCTAAATTGGGTCACAAGAGGGGCTTTCCTCACATGATCTAAGACGGTGTTTTTCTACTAGTGCTCAGCTTACTGATACTCTCCTGGAAGCTAGCCAGCGTTATATCCATCTACAAAAGGCATGAGAGAAGACTCAGGAAACTACAGATCTGTTAGCCTGACCTTAGTCCCTGGAAAAATTATGGACAAAATTATCCTCGGTGCTGTTGAAAGGCATTTGAAGAACAAAGCTTTTATCAAGTGATATCAAAATGGGTTCACAAAGAGAAAGTCCTGACTAAATAATTTGATCTCCTCTGACGATAAGGTCACTCAGTGCATGAAGGGAAGGAAAGGCGGTGGATATAATTGTCCTGGATTCTAGTAAGGTCTTTGATACTGCCCCTCACAGCACTCTTCTGGACAGATTGTCCAACTGTGACATGAACAGCTACATGCCACTTGATGAGTTGACTTAACAGCAGACCTCACAGAGATGTAGTGAATGGAGTTACATCTGATTGGTGGCCTGTCACTACCGACTCAATTCTAGGGCCGGTTGTGTTCAACATTTTTATCGGTGACCTGGATGCAGGAGTAGAATGCATCCTCAGTGTGTTCATTGATGATGGCAAACTGGGAGTTGTTGCTTGCTCTCTCGAGAGACAGAAGCCTTTCAGAGGGTCTTTGATACAGTGAAGCATTGAGCAATCATCAATGGCATGAAATTCAATAAGGTTAGATGCTGAGTTCTGCTTCGTAATTCACACTCAAGATATCTCATTAATCGCTGTACATGTGAACAGAAATCATAAGCATTACATGCTTTAATTATTGCTTGTTTTACTGTAATAACTACTAGATCTAGTACTGAGCCAGTACGAAGAACAAAAAGATGTTCCTTGACCTTTTAAGTTTGTAAGTTAATTTTGAGAGAAGAGTCAACAAATGGGTAGTGTGGTACTAGACTCATCACAATCAGGTAGGCAGATCAGCAGTCAGTAGGCTATGACTGCTACATATATTTTATCTGACAGTTCTGATTGACAGATTGAGATAATTATTGTCCATCAACATTTATAACATCATTGGTTCTTGTTGTAAATTCCACTGCTTGTTTCTTCACAATTAAAAAAAAAAAACAAAACTTCTTAATCTGATTCATCACTTAAAATTATGTTGGGATAAATGGGATCTAAGCAGAAATTGTCTCTTCCTTTGTGCAGTTTTGTGTTTTTGCATGTTTGTTTTCCATTGTGTCTGTTAGGCTTTTAGAGTAAACACTTTTAAATCATAAATTTTCTAGCATAAGTTGTCCTGAACAGTGTTAAATGTGCCAACGTCATAGACATCTTTGGTGGTAAAAGAATTTCCACAGCTCTAGTGTCACAGATAGACAGGTACAGAAAGTCCAGTCTGCCCCATCACATAGTACCGAGATGATTCTCCTGCAAGCTCTCCAATGGGTAAGCTTTGGCTGACCAAAGAAAGGATTAATTAACCTTAAATTAAATAGAGTTCTCGAATGCATGCTGACTGTAACAGGTACTTACTTTTTATACTGAAAAACTTGTGTAAATGTTGTATTTCATACAATTATAGCAATTAGAGTCCAGATTCTAATCTCACCAAATCTGACACTATATAGAGAAACCAGAAAAAATCCACTATTACTTTGTGTAATCAAAGAAAAGAAAAACAATACCTGCACAAAACCACATATCATATAGTCATCAAACAAAGGCAGACTAGGGCGGTCCTCTCGATAAATTTTGATTTTATAGCTGCTCACAATCTGAGGACTGGGATGCGAATCATCTGTTACAAGAACAACAATTTTGTTCAATCCAAGGCCAAGTGGGTAGTTAGCAATGCTGAAAGAGGGGAAAAAAGAAAGAAAGTGGAATTAACACTGAAGAAACAAAGATTTTTACTGCATTGCCTATGGCAGGTAAACTTGCTCCTTGAGACTTCTATTTCTAGAAGTTTTTTACTCCATACATTTGTTTTTACATAAAAACAGCACACACTGTTTTCCAAAGAGTTTAAAATTCCTTCAAGAAGACAAAATAATGAAACTTTGCAAGAACAACTTCAGTGGCAATGATAATTCTGATGGGAAATCTGTGAATGGAGGCACTAGGTACAATAATTCCTGGCGGGTCCAAGGCCAGAGTGAAGTCTGAAGGGAGACAAACCAGATGAAAAGTGTCACCTAGGTGTGGAAATTGTTACTCATCAAACATGATGGAATCCCAGACTCAGTCTGACACAAGAACAAAGCTCAACTGTGCTCTTCTTCTGATTGCAGTAAAATGAGAATACTTGAAGACTGAGCCTGCTCATCCAGAGCTTTTACTTTTCAGTCAAAAGGGCAAATGGCTATTCTGCCTTTTACAAGGAATAGCTCTCATACTTTTTGCAGACCTTCATTACCTCACAGTGCCTGTACATGTTGTAATGACTATTAATATTAAAACACTGCAAAGCTGGATGACAGAATTTTACAGGAGCTTTCATTTCAATTGTAAACAAAGATTGATTTCTTACTGAAATTACAGGTAATACACTACGTAAAAGGCCAATAACAACTGTACAGACGAGTACTGATTGACTAATTATTAGCAATCATTCTAAGTCGAAGTATCCGCTTTGCAGTCAGTCAAAAGGCAGTGTGCTGTATAAATACTTTGTGCCATAAAGAAAAGCCAGTTTAGTGAATCACTGTTCCTTCTTTTCCCTTTTAAATCTTCAGTGCTAAGCAAGTAAATCTTTTACTAATGGCTACTGAGTATGTAGGCCAGCCCTCAGGTTCTAAAGCCCCTGGTGCAGATAAACACACACTTCTTGACCCTCTCGATATCCAAAAGCAGGGTGGTCTGGCCCAAAATGTCTACTGGAAACACGTGCTGCTGTTTGTGAGAGATCTGTTGAGAAACCCAAAACTGTAGAAAGGACTACAGTAATGATTAAACAGCATACGTGATTGTGGGTGCGTGCTCAAATCTGATATTTACTGATGACTTTGCTCTCTAATAATGTCCTCCAGCATTATATCACTCAATAAGATTGGGCAACCTGTTACTCCTCCTGATGTCAGTTCCTTACAATGTGATTCTGATAAAAATTGATCATTCTGAAGGTATACATCTGAACTTTTTTTCTCTATTTCTCACCTTACCTAAGCAAACTGCTGGCAGAGGGAGAAAGTCCAGCAGGCTGTAGTGCAAAATCAAGACCCGGATATGAAAGCTCATTTTCACTGCAATCCTGATATATTTTCAAAGTTTACAATGCTTTCAGCTTTTAAACATTTATTTTGTTGCTCATACCTTGGTCCTTTCACCTCATCAAGGTGGACTTTGCACTGACAGTTAGAAGGCTCTGCTCCAATCTTCACTGTCACCACGTCAAATGGGACTTCTGCATAGTACTCCTTGATTTTGGGGTTAAACTGAGGATTCAACTCCAGCTGTGGACTGGTGAAGATCTGCCTGATATGAGATAGGGTATCTTTATCTGTTCCAAGAAGGCATCAAAGGAAAAACAGTGAAATGTATGAACATTTATAAGTTACATGCAACTTCTGGCAGATTGATAACATGCATAGTAGAAAGATTTTAACTGCCTGCTCACTGTGAGACTGATAATCCTGATGCAAAGTCCTGCTGGCACCTGAGAGTCATTTTCAGGCCCTAGAGGGATTTTAGTCACTCAGTGCCTGATGACTCTAGTCAAAAGCACAAACTTCTAAGTCTCGATAAGCATCTGAAAATGTGAGGATTAGCTCTGCAAGATCCTGCCTCCAGTTGTTTAAATGGAACTTGAAAAAAAGTTAGGCCAAAATTCATAACCTGCTTAGGTACCAGCCTGTGTACAGGGTTTATGTACATGTGTAATTGCCAATAAAAATCAAAGTATGTTAGACATAAGAACAAGTCACATGGAGATATCTAGATTCATGGGGTCATTTGTAGTACAGCTTGAAGCACGATTTATTAAAATTCCTAAATAAAAAAAATCCAGCTACTTTCTTGTTTATAAAATCTCCACAATCAGATCCTATTTGCTCAAATGTATCTTTTATTTTGTAGTGTTTGCCAAATGACTCCTGAGAATAATCATTTGCTGGCAACTCATCTGTGACAAATATTTTAATCCAACCTATTGAAATCAGATTTACTGAACAATTACGTATTGAAAATTTTCTTTCCACATATATTATCTAGTATGTGTTTAAAACTGGGTACTTGAGAAAATACCAGCCAGAAAGCTCTCTGTAATATATGAGCAAATCTTGTGGCTTAAACTGTTTTTTTTTTTAATGGTCATAAGGATGCATGCATTTCTGTGCAGGCCTTTCCTACCTCAGCCTAACGTATCAGCCTAAAGAAACAAAACAGGGCAATTTCAGTAATCTTGCAGAGACTAAAATGTAAAGGGAGATGTTCCAGGGAAAGGGCAGGGCTAGATCTACAGGGTAACAGAGACTCACAGAAATACTGACTTTATGGCAGTATAAACCATTCCCCAGATACTGTACATATTACCTAGAGGGATTATGTCACTAATTGCTAAAACCAGAGGAGAAATTTTCAAAATAAAATGAATTGAGATAACTTCAAAATTAAATGTCAATCAATTAGATGGTGATGACCAGCCAGCCTTGAACCATTCCTGGCCTCTGACTGACACAGGCGCTCCTGGAAGTGTGGCACAATCACTAACAGAGAGGTGAGTAGAAAAGCCTCTCCTCTGCAAAGCAATTATTTCACATTGAAAAGCAAATTACTCCTCCGATAATCCATCAGTAAGGAAGGCAGAAGAAAGCACTGTTGCCAGTACAGACAGCAACACTACAAGCAGACACTACAGAAAACTCTTCTACTCTAAAGCAGTTCTTTAAAATCACCAAGTTGAGAACTGGCCTGATACAAGGCTGATTCAACTCCATGCAAGCTTAAAAGCTAGTCCACAAAAACAGATGTATGCTGAAGTTCTTGTAAAGAAAGGGAAAAGTCTACTGAAGTACAGCAAGGAATCAATGAGTGTTGGAATATGCACAGTATGTATACATAGAAACATTTAATTTTGTACTTGAGGCTTATTTAACATAACAGCCTAATTATTGAGCAATTCACAAACATTATTTCTACTTAAAATTCCCTTGTTATGTAACGGCTTATAGGCACTCAATTTATTTAAGGGCTATATAGAAAAAGAGGCAAGAAATTTGTTCAGGTAATATCCTGTCTTCCCTCCTAGTGATTTAGAAAACCCTCGACTTACCATAACTGCACTGAATTTCTTTAGTCTTACTGGAATAACGCAATGCTGAAAGAAACAGAAACATAAATTTTATTTTCTAATCCTGATTCACAATCCTATGGCAAAAGGAGCTCTCATTTTGGTAATTATATAAAAAAAAATCTTTGCAGTGTCAGATTTTGCTTTAGGCTCAAGAACATTGCTCATCAACACAGCAGAACACTTATGCAGATAAGGAAGAAATTGCTTTTTTTATATGTGGTAAGTCAAGATCTTCCAGCTGGAATGCAAAATCGTGTAATCTAAATCATATATATTGTCAGAATTACTAAAAAGAGGAAAGACATATACCATATGAAATGTTTTACTCTTATCCCATACCTTCATGATTCTTCCACAAGCGAAAATGAAAGTTCTGCTTTGGAATCACATTTTCTTGAGAAAAATTCCTGTCAATTCAATAGCAGATACATTTCTACATTAGTGGAAGAAACAGAATTCATGGAACATTTTTCAAAAAATTATATGTGGCAATGCATGGCAGATGGTAATTTGATGTTCTCTGTGAAAAGATATAGCTTCTGGACTCCTGTTCCCAACATTAGTAATGCTACCTGAATGAATGTGATCGAAAACACTTCATAATAAATGATTTTATATACCATGAAGAGAACAAAAATAAAAAATAAATTTCCAAAAAATACTTGAATTGCTGGGAAAAGGCAGAGTAGATACAGCTGAGAATAAAACAACCTATGCCATATCTCTTAACAGTTTTATATTGCTTTTTTTGTATATGCTTGAGATTAAAGTTGGACTTTGTTCAAAAAGCAGTGGAATACGGATGAAGGCCTGTGTCATGGTGAATATCTGTATTGAGTGCTTTGATTTGTTTGCTTATTCAAACCAAGCACATGATCAACATCCAGAGTATACACACATATACCCTTGGTAAAAAAAAAAGTCAATTGCAACTATTCATTAACACATTAGTCGCTCACAGTTTGCTAATTCTGCAGATTTTTTTCTTTTGTGTAATATTTTGGGAGCATAGAAGATGGGCAGTAGGCGTCTCTCCAAGTCATGAACTGAACTCTTGCTGATATGACCCTTTCAGAGGGAGCTTTTTTAAAAGGATCCAGTTTCAGATGTTCTTCTCCCAGTGTTTCCTGTAGAAGCCCTCATAAAGAAGCTTCTTCCTGAATACTGCCCACTCACTTTGAATTCTGAAAGACACAAGGTCATTCTCTGTGATAGGCAGGGGAGGTTCTGTGCAAATAGCCATCTCTGATGTTTCACGAGGAACTGCTGAAAAACAGTATTAAAGTCCATCATGGTAAAAGGCAAACTGTCAAATACTCAAAAAGATTCCTGCATTATCTCAGTGAGATAAGGGGAAAAACAGCTGTCTCTTGGCAGATCAGTGTGTCTTTGTATGTGCATGAACATGTAGTTTTGACATCTTGCACTGTCTAGACACCGCCCTTATTTCATGCACATTCATGACCTCTTTCAAAGGAGACAACAAACTACTAGAGAGTTTGTTTTCCACGTTATAAGTCACTTAATACCCTCCTTTCTTCTTGCCAAGGAGGTTATGGATAACACCTGTCAAATAAATTTTTTTCTCTCCCCACTGCTCCTTTTTGTATTGCAATCTTCCCAAACCAACTGTAAGGTCAAAACAAGGCGTCTTAACTCTAGAAAATGTTAGAGTTTCATTTACTGAGAGAATACCACATGAATGTGCCAGCCATCACCACTGCAAGGGCCCAGCTTAGTAAAGAACTTCATGACCTCTGTGCATCAGATATGTTTATCATCAAACATTAAGACTCATATAATAACTCAATTACAGTAAGGTATCAAAAATTAATATTTAGAAGTAGTATTACAGAAAGATAGTCAGATTACTGTACTCATCACTGCTGAAGACTCAGCTTTTCAGTCATTGGCATCATCTCATTTTCCTTTCTCCAAGCTCCTTCCACCAGCAGGACTGAGGAATGGTGAAGTTAAGAAGCTTTCCCTCAGTCAGAGAGTGGCAGAGGATGCAACAGAATCCTTTCCTCCACACACTGTTGTGCAAGAAATGACGTTCATTTGTATGAGCTGCTCCTTGTTTGTTTTACTGACTGTCCTGAATGAGCTATCAAGCACAGATGAGCACGCTGCCTCTGTACTTTACTATTAGGTGTAATTGTAAATGACTGTACATTGTGTATCCCTGGTATATGTATATTTGTGAGCTTGCCTTTTGGGAGATCTCCTCTGTGTACCTCACAAAATGTTAACAGTAAACATGTCCTGTAGGACTCAGACTCACTGTGATTCAACAAAAGTGAAAGCTAAATGACTGACAGCAGTTGTAGTAATATAGCTTAGCAATAAAGGATATATAGAGATAGTTAAATTTCACTACCTGGACTTCAGCAAAGCCTTTGACATAGTCTCCCACAGTATTCTCCTGCAGAAACTGGCAACCTGTGGCTTGGACAGGTACACTCTTGGCTGGATAAGGAACTGGCTGAAGGGCCAGGCCCAGAGAGTGGTGGTGAATGGAGCTAAATCAGCTAAACTAGTGACAGGTCACAAGTACTGTTCCCCAAGCGTTGGTGCCGGGACCTGTCCTCTTCAATATCTTTACTGATGATCTGGATGAGGGCATTGAGGGCACCCTCAGTAAGTTTGCAGATGACACCAAGTTGGCTGGAAGTGTCGATCTGCCTGGGGGTAGTGAGGCCCTAAAGAGGGATCTGGACAGGCTGGATAGCTGGGCTGAAGCCAATGGGATGAGGTTCAATAAGACCAAATGCCAGGTCCTGCACTTAGGCCACAAAAACCCCAGGCAACGCTACAGGCTTGGGGCAGAGTGGCTGGAAGATGGTGTAGAGGAAATCGACCTGGGGGTATTGATTGATGCTGGGCTGAACATGAGCCAGCAGTGTGCCTGGGTGGCCAAGAAGGCCAATGGCATCCTGTCTTGCATCAGGAACAGTGTTGCCAGCAGGAACAGGGAAGTGATTGTCCCCCTGCACTCAGCTCTGGTGAGGCCGCACCTCGAGTACTGTGTCCAGTTTTGGGCCCCTCACTGCAAGAAAGACATTGAGGCCCTGGAGCGTGTTCAAAGAAGGGCAACAAAGCTGGTGAGGGGTCTGGAGCACAGGCCTTATGAGAAGTGGCTGAAGGAGCTGGGATTGTTCAGCCTGGAGAAGAGGAGGCTCAGGCCAGACTTTATTGCTCTCTATAACTACCTGAAGGGAGGTTGCAGTGAGCTGGGGGTCGGCCTCTTCTCTTGTGTAACTAATGATAGGACTAGAGGGAATGGCTTCAAGCTGTGCCAGGGGAGATTCAGGCTGGATGTTAGGAAATACTACTTTTCCAAAGGAGTGGTCAGGCTGGAATGGGCAGCCCAAGGAGGTGGTGGAGTCACCAACCCCAGAGGTGTTCAAGGAACATTTGGACGTTGTGCTGAGGGACATGGTTTAATGAGTACTACTAGTGATCGGTGGACGGTTGGACTGGATAATCTTGTAAGTCTTTTCCAACCTTGGTGTTTCTGTGATTCTATGATTCTGTGATTCTGTGAAAACTGGAAAAGGGAAAAACCTGGGCACTTCTGGAGCCTCTGACATATGTGTTAGTTGTGAGCGGTGCAAGTTTTAATGGATCACAAAATCAATATTGAGACTATGTTCTCAGTATTCAGTTGAGTTACGAGGTTTTTTCCTCTTCAGATTATGTTTTGTAGGTCTCTGGAAAATGAGGAGCCACCAGAGATTATTTTGTGACAGATGATCACTAGCAGATTTTCTATTTAAATGTGCTGTAGACTACTTCTTTGGCTTCTGCCAAAGAGTTTCCATGGGGGCATTTGCTTTACAGAATGAAGCACTCTGTATTGGTTTCTGGAAGAGAAATACAGAATTGCAGACTAAAGAGTGGGATTTTTTTCCTGGCACTTAATTCCAATTCTCTCTCCTTCCTTCCTTCCCTCTCTCTTTCACTCCTCTCACAGCAGATCTTGTCCCTTGCCCTCTTCTTTTTTTGCCTCATAGTTGGAACTACGTTTGTTTCCCAAACTGTCCAGGCAATGAGCATGACAACATTAAACACCAAGAAATTATTTTCAGCCCAGATAAAGTTTGAGGGCTGCTGTCTCTGTTTTCAACTTAATAATGGGCTTGTGTAAAAGAAGCTAGTAATACTTTTCCAAATGTGTAAGTTGATTTTGTAAAAGCATTTGCAACTTTATTGACCTATTTAGGCTCTCATACAAAACAGAAAGGTTAGTTTTTCTTATAAATCTGATTCTTGTATGCTATTGTGCTGTTTGACACAGACAGGCATACTTACCACAGTACCTCATAGCCCATGTTCTAGAAGACAGTAATCATGTATGTCTTAGTCATATCACAAATTGAAGCTGAATAGAATCAAAAAATCATGCACAAATCAATTTAAATTATATGAAAATGTAGGTAGCATCCCTCCATCACTTTCAAGGAATTTCATATTATTTTATACCAACACCTCTGAGATTGTCATTCTCACCTGGGCTGTAACCATTTCATTGCAGTTGGAGACGAGTTTATGGAGTTCTTCTTCCTTCTCCTGTGAAACAAATATAGATAGTTCTCTAATGTCACTGAAGGTTTCAATATTAGCAATGCAGACGAAATGGGATAAGAAAATCAGACCACGAAACCTCTTTAAATAATGGCTTAATTCTATGGAATCATTATCAGTGAATTGCATACCTTCACAAGATCTAAGTCAAAAGTCATTATTTTTCCCATAAGCACTGTCTGGGTGGATAGTCAGATATGCAAATCACTGGATTTTATAAATACCAAGTTTGTATAGTTGGAGAAATAAGAAGAGTTAAATGAACCAACCAGCCAACCTGTCTTTAACTGAAGACATTCATCAAAAGTGTTCTGATGGAGTCTCCTTTTAAGGAGATATTCAAGATCCATATGGTTGCTTACCTGTGCAACCTACTGTAGGGTACCTGATTAGGCAAGGGGATTGGAATCAATGCTCTCTTGTGGTCCCTTCCAACCCCTACAATTCTGTGATTCTGTGATCTACAAGCTCATCAAAGGTAGGAATCTCAAAGATTAATCAACGTTCAAAGAGAATGAGTTATTTGGGGCGTATGCTTTATTCACCTCTTTCTTCCTTGCAATTATGAATAATTACATACATATCTGACACATATATCACCTTCACTTGCATGTGACTATAGGAGTGGGAGATTATGATTAAGCAATGTTAAAGCATGCACTTTTTTATGGAGGGAATGTGCAGAATGGTATTATTAACTTAACATTGCAGAAAAATAAGTGCAAAGAAGCAAACTGTCAACTGCCCTAGAGAAAGGTCATGGTACTACTAAGTATTTATATACATATAGTAAATGTTCAGCGTGAAGAAAAAAGCAGCCAAGGAGTTGCTCAAAGTAAGTGAGTGGAACAGCTTAGATTAGAACAGAAAGCTGCTAAGGGTTGGTATGCTTTGATATGCAAACCAAAATATTTTGGCAAAAGGGCAAGGGCTTATACATGAATGCAAACAGCTGCATCTTAGAGTTACTGGAGTGGCCAGTAGTAACAACAATAATGTTTAGTACAATCATGGAACTATGTATTTTCAAAATACTAATAAACACTTACCTAACACAGTGGTGAAGTATAATTTTCATTTAGCAGATAAGCAAACAAAGATATAGATAACTCCTTAAAGCTACACACAATTCATTGAGAAACAAAATTGAAACTCAGGAAGTCTTACAGATGCCTTATATAGTGAATTTAGCATTCTCCAAGCAAAGTGTACTCAATGATGTTGCTGCTTGTCAAACTTGGGATTCAGTGGAACGGAACACATCACATGCCTGTGTTTGCATAAACAGTATATATGCCTGTATGCAGTAAAGAATTATGGCATACGTGTGTATAAAATGTCACTAGATGGGAGATAAAGAGCAAAACATTTTTTTCCCCAATTTTTATAATCAATACATTTTATACCACACCTTTTAACTCTCTTTCCCTTCATTCCTTACTCTCTTTTTTATTTAATGCTTACCTTCCTTCTTTCCTCTCTGCCTCCTTCCTTATTAAAGTTTATAATCTCTCACCAAAAGCTCAATGGATTCCATCTTGTATTCTCCCAGCTTTTCAAATAGAGTTAAATCAGGATCTTAGTGCATCCTACTCTTAGACCTGTCTCTTGTCAAATTTGTGCAATTTAGAGCCGCTAAAATTCATCAATCCATTTTGGAAAAACCTTCACCTAAAATTTTATATTTTCTTTATGTTCTTGTTCATAATTGAATAAATTAAATTAGAGTGGTAAACACTCTTAGTTTTGAATTCACCATTTTTCAGGAACAACTTACCTAATTCACTTCACATTTCTTAGAAAAAAGAATTACCTCCAATTATTTTTTTACTCATGGATCTCTGTGCTAGAAGTAGAAGGGAAAAACTGTCATATGTTGTGCATATAGCTGCAGCTCTAATGGCAGAATGTATGACAGTACTTCATGGACAGATGATGGACCTTACTGTCAAGTGATGTAAGTTCCCCTACATCTATTGAGGAGTTATGTTTCATGGTATTCACTGGTGTTTTTCCAAATTACATAGTTACAGAAACTATCTTTAGTATATTGTATAATAGCTGTCTTACCATTCTGAAAGATCTGTATGTGTCTCCTTGGTCATGAACTGGAATTGTTCAAGCAAACTGGAAAGCAACCAATGTACAGTCAGGACTGAACCAAGTCGTCTCATTGGGTCTACCATGTGATAAAGGTCACGCAGTAAAGTTTGGATCTTGGGTGAAGCAGAAGGGTAAAGCTGAGAAGAGATATGGTGATTAGGGACTACGTTATAATATTTGTAAATTGCATAGAAGTGAGAAAATATCAGAAGACAGTGTATGTAGCATACAAATATATTAATATAAATTCTCTTTCACACAACCATAAAAAATGATTGTCTTGCCCATCCCTGCAAATCAGTCCTGCTTGTTGTACTGACATGGAAGTCTACTTCCCTTTCCACTCGGAGCCTCTAACTTGACTTCCAGATCTAGATAACTAATAACTAATTCCCTTTTTAAAAGTCTCATCAATCTCCAGCCCTAATACTTAATCAGGAAGCCTAGAAGAAATCCTGGAAATCCTGATGCCATGAACATTTTCTGAACAATACATTCAGGTTTTGGTGATTCATTTCCCCAGTCCTCCATCTGAACACCAGAAATTTTCTCTCATTAACTATAATGCCTATTCATGGACACTGGCTGCTATTCCTCCATCTCTATTATTCTCCAAAAAAAACCTCACTATAATTTTGAAGAAGACATATCACACGTTCTGCCTATGTTTTTCATCCACTTTTTTGTATCTGTCTTTTCTTTGATAATGATCTTAGTGTTGAACAGCCTCCAGTTTTTCCATTCACACATCCTTTGCTTCACTTGCATTCTATTTTCTTACCACTGTAGGAGACTTTTACATATTTTTTTTTTGTTCTCCTTTTTTTCTATTTTCTGGTTTATTTTTCTGCTTTTTTCTGTCCTTAACTCAAAATTCTGTGTTTCATTTCATTCTCTCTTTAATTATAAATTCCAAAAATCTAAAATAAAATCAGTATAACTTCTATCTCTGTTTCCCTATCCATTCAGTCTGACACATGCAGTGACAGCAGAGAATGGTAATCCAGGACTAATATTAGCAGGTTTACATAAAATACAAAACAGAATAGTTTATTTTACCAGCTCAAATTGTCCAAGATTCTTCACCTCTTTAACAAATGTCATCATTGAATTTATCTCCTCTAAAGACAAACATTGACCATCTTCTTTGAGGAAGATTCCATCCTATGGAGGCAAGGACAACACATTCTGGTGAAATCACATGGAAAGCAATGTTCTTTCATTAGGCCCCAATCATTTTTCCCCAGCAAAGAGGCAATAAGCTACCTTTCTCACAGTTGATCCATATATTTTTTGTAAAGCTTCTATGAAACTGGAACTTGAGGACTTATTAGACAATAGAAATTTAAAAGTATCTTCAAAAATAGCTTCTTTGAAAGTTTGGTCCTGAAGATTTGATTTCTCCTCATCTTGAAAGTCAAAATTTTTATGCACCTGTTAGAGAACAGTGTAAGAATTTACATTGTGTACATCAAGGCCTGTCTTCCCATTACCACACATTACTAAGCTGGAATTCTTTATTAAGAAAGAGAAGCTGTAAGAGCACTAATAAAACAGACAGGATTATAATATAAAAAATGTACCACATTTTCTGTAAGAACTTCATGCCACAATGTTTGCTGACCTCTAGTGGAAATAGTATAGAATCTCATGCTAATATGAAACTGCTCTTTTCCACCTCGTTTGAAATTTGATTAAAAAAAATGTCAGCTGATACGTTAACACAACTCTTACAAAACTCAGGTATTCAAGTTGATATTAATGACATAATCCTTACAGTATATAAATACAACCAACACAGTCATAAAAATATGAATAAATTATTATTTAGTACAAACACAGATATAACCAAGCGGTATGTGGGGTATGTGCATACTTCAGTTTCTAGGGAATACAATTCAAAATAAAATTTCAATCGATGCAAAGAAAGTATCAACTGTTAATTTTTAGAGTAACTTGTGTATTATCTCATTGGAAACTATTCAGCAGTTCTGATTTACTGCACATTTATGGATTGTGACTGATGGTTAAGGCTACTGTAGAAGCTGGTAAACATTACACTTCATGATTTTAAGCACTCCAGGTAGAATTTATTTACAGGTTTATAGGGTCTTATCTTTGCATTACTGTTACTAGAAAACTGCAGAGATTTTAACAGGAGATGAATTTAAAAATGGTCTCCTTTAATTTCACAGGATATATTTGCTTTCTGTTTGTATATCATATACATATGAAGAAAGATTTTATATGTCCAGTTATATACATAAATGTATGTATGTATAAATGTAGTGGAAAAAAAGCTGTAAAGCAGTAAATTTTTTGTTCTGGCTGGGCTGTTATTTCATACCAAAATTGGTACAAAATTGTCAGAAGAAGTTTATGATAATAGTCATCTTTTTTCAGGTTTTGAGGGCCTTGAGGACTGCTTAGGAAGAGGGCAGTGCAGTGGAAGAAGGCAGCACAGTGAAGGTGAAAGCAGAAATGAACTGAACAATTATGGTACAGCTCATGGAGAATGTTAACCTGTATTAAAAGCTATTAATGGCTTCTAACTTTCTCCCTTAGTGTTTTCCTTTCTGGTGCACTTAATACCTAACTTCACTTGAATGCAGTGCTTACTATGCATTTTGTTCAGCTGATATTCATTTGTGATGATAGTGCTGTAACACTAAAAAGTTTATATTCTTAAATGGTGTGGTGAACTTCATCACAGGAAATCTGTCCCTCACCAATTGCTTTCTCCCATAGCTACTTCTAGGCAAAAACATTATTAAAGCATTTGGACATTTCTTGGAGATTTGAGAGCAATCGTCACAGAGGTTTTTTTGCTGTGTTCTGTTTGTTGTAATTTTCTGGGGTCAGTAAAACCCTTCTTCTTTTCTTCAACAAGCTTGCAAACTCTAGGGAACTCCAGGAAAGAAAAAACATAATGTCATGGTTGTATGATTCTTGGTTATCAGTATTCCACATCATAACATCATGTAGTGCACTGAGGTTAAAGAGTTAATGCTGCAAATCTGGGTACCTGTATTGGAAGAGAACAACTACATTCCCCAGAAGACTGTTTGCTGTTCTGTTATCGTTTCTGCTCAGGGTAAACAGATATACGGCCTGGGTAGGTCACCTGATGTGCTCTTTTCCCTTTTTTAGCTCTCCTCCCTGCTGCTCGTCCCAACCACACACATTGCCTCAGCATTAGTTTAAGACCATTCAGTTTTTGGATGCTCTTTCTCTCATCATATTTGATTTATTAGCTTAAATTCTAATTACATTGTAATATAGTGTGTTATCTTGCATTTTGATACCATATTTTGTAAATTAGTTTGTTTCTCCTCAGATCATTGCCACTGTTTTTAATTATTTGGGATCCCTTGTTTCCCTGTTCTGGAGGCATGGATGCGTGGATCCCTCCACCCCACTAGTCATGGAACCGAGCTGAACCAGCTCATAAAACACTGACAACAACAAAAGAAACATTCAGTGTTGTTTGCTCACCTGAAGAACTATGGGGTGTATGGAGGTGCTGAACCCAATGTCAAAGGTCAGCATTTGAAAACATTGGCTGCATCTGAAATAGAATACAACAGAAAACAGATTCAGTGAGGACAGATATTGTAAAATACATGCTACAATGACAGAACATAAACATATTTGTCCAGACAAAGCATATGAAACAGACTAAAAATTTCTAAGAAGAGTCCACAACTCTAACCAAAGATAGAGTCACGTTCTGAAGAAAATGATATACTAAAGGATATCTGTATGGCCGACTTTTAAACTAGTGTGGGAAGAGAACTACACTGGAGGA
Source organism: Phasianus colchicus (assembly GCF_987193195.1). Lineage (NCBI taxonomy): Eukaryota > Metazoa > Chordata > Aves > Galliformes > Phasianidae > Phasianus > Phasianus colchicus. The sequence goes on from NC_143436.1 coordinate 24,010,644, forward strand.
CAAAATGCTTTTTGATGAGAACGAGGTCCCACAAAAGCTTTGGAGACGTGGACTTTAAGAGATGTCTATCAGGTAGAACTATCCAGGCTCACTGAACCTAGCTGCACCTGGGGGGATGTTTTAAGGCATGGGCCAAGAACCCCAAGAAAATTTTAGGCTACACTTACAAAGGATATCTATTCCATGGGTAAACAAATACTCAGTTTGGACCATTATTAAAATAGTTTTATTCATTTTATATTCATTCCCTTCTGTCTTTCCACTACCCTCACAATGTG